>NC_090445.1:1572937446-1573241547 GCF_031143425.1 Pleurodeles waltl | reverse complement strand
AATGCCATGGTCAGACACGGCCATATTGGCAGTCCGGCGGTCAGACTGCTCAATTCATAATAAAGCCCAAAGTCACTTGGCATCTATGTCATGTTATTATTATTCCCTCAACTCTCAATACTTCATGTGATTGATGGGGAATGGTATTTGCATTAGATTTTAAATAAAGATTGAATGAGTATCTTCATCAGGCAGGGGGGATATTAAACATTGCAACTTGTTTTATTTTTAAAAACTGTTTTTTGGCAAGGATTAGGAGTTCCCATCAATGCATTTAATTCAATCCTATTAAGTTTGTTTTCTTATCTGAGAAGATGAGATCCAAGAAGAAGCATGATATGGGTTGCCTCACTTGCAATGCAAGGATTTGAAATTCTAATGATGTCTGCCTGTGAGAAGCATCATAATACGTGCAGGTCATCCAGACCCGCAAAAAGTCTGTAATTCCAGAGTGAAAGACAATGTGATTGTTTATTTTATTTCAGCCAAGTTGTTTCTAAAGCATTGGCTAATGGTTGTACAAAACACAATTAGGTTAATAAAATAGGTGATGAGGAGGGAGAGAGAGAAAATACGGGATGTCAAACATTTGGTGCCATTTACTGGTGTTAGATATGTTAGCTGAACATGTCACTAAAAATAGGGCATCTTTGCTTTAAAGGGACAACCCAGTGGAGAGAGAGAAAAAAACAATTCAGTTCTCTCACACTTTCATCCCTAACAATCACCAGTGAGAGGCATTCTATAATGGTGCTTTATTTTGCCATGTTAGCTGGAGGTTTTGGATGCACTGTGACATTATCTACCAGAAGGTCAATCTATATAAAAATGTTACAACAGGGGCCCGGGGCACTGAAAAAGCCAGAGGAGTAATGGCCACTCTGCTACCACTCCCTTCCTTCTGACTGAAACAAAGGGCCAGATTTACAAGGCCCAAACGCCTCTTGGCACCCCACTGTCATCATTTTGTTTATGCTAATGTGGCTTTAAGGAGGCCATTCTCCTTTGCCATATTTACAAAGTGGCGCAATGAATGCATTACGCCACTTTGTAACCCCTTGCACCACATTATGCCTGTGCCAGACATAATGTATGCAAGGGGGGCATTCCCACGCACGGATGCCTCTTAAAATGGTGTAGTGAAATTTGCAAACATTCACTGCACCATTTTAGCGTAATTTTTAATGCCTGCCTTTGGCAGGCGTTAAAATGACACACCCATTACTTTCAATGGGCTTCTCTTTACTTTGCAGGGTTTGCCCCACAATTTGTGGCGCTAATCCTGCAAACAACTAAAATAGCATCAAAATCTTTGAGGCTATTGTCCTAATGTGGGCCATGGTGCAGTGTATTGTAAATGCAGTGCACACATGGGGGCAGATTTACAAGTTCCTAGCGCCGCCTTAATGCTGCCTTACAGTCATTCATTTTTATGATGCTAAGGCAGCGTTAAGGCGGCCATACCCTTGCGCCATATTTACACAGTGGTGCAATGCATGCATCGCGCCACTTTGTAACCCCTTGCACCACATTATGCCTGCATCAGGCATAATGTATGCAAGGGGGTGTTCCCACAAAAGAAAGCCCGAAAAAATAACACAGAGAAATTTACAACATTTCACTGTGCCATTTTTTCCATCATTTTTAGGTTGAGCATTTGAGACCTCTTGTATATACTTTATTAGGTCGAGCATTCAAGACCTCTTGTATATACTTTAGTATATACTTCTATACTTCTTTGTGGGGTCTCTGCTTTTTCACTGGTTTATTTCAGTGCCCGTAAAAAATCCTTGCTTGCCAGTGGTCAATCCTTGCTCTTTGTCCCACCTTTTCCACAGTTGTACACTCCCCTGAAGCATGGTCCTAGTACTTGTACCCTTCCACTTGTGCCAATGTAGCATGTGCTTAGGGATTACTTTTTTCAAAGGCTAATAGCATTTGACCAGAGCACTGGATGTTTCACTGGCTCCAGGCTGTTTCTGTTTGCAAGGCTCTAGTCTATTACTTATTTTCATCTGCAGTCATGTGTGACTTTGTTTACTCCATTCCTTACTCTCCCTCACGCATTTTCTGTTCTTGCATAGCAAATGCTTGTTCCTTTTGTCTGTCTCTGCGAGCTCATGGCGTCGCTTTGAACCAGCCGCTTATGACAACTGTTTATTTTCAGTTTGTGTGGCAGGAAAACGCAAATAGCTCTACCTCAAGCGAACGCGAGACCCATTGCAGTTCAAATGCTTGTTTTTTTATGTTCCTTTATGCCCGCTATAATTTATTTTGGTTTGCCTTGGCTCGTGTATCAGCATAGCGCCGTTTCACAGATGCTGTGCTTCATGTTTCAGCCGGCATTTACATTTTCCAACCAGTAGCCTGTTTTTGCGTGGGTAACCAAACATTCATGTGTTTTATCAGCACAAGCCCGTTTCAAGGATGCTGCGGTTCATGTTTCATGACTGTTTGGGATTCCAGCCCCACGGCAATGGCATTGTACCGCTAGCTACTCCCCCAACGGGCCTAAAGGCATTTTATGATAGGTGTGGGTGCCCCCCACTGTGCTGTGCTCCCCACAGCTGCGTACCTGGAATTGTCGCGTTTTGCATTGCTGTCTCATCCAGCTTGTAGCTGAGACACTCCACGACTTGTGTTTGCCGAGGCATCAGGCTACAAAGGGCAATGCTCCTGTGTCGGTTAATTTAGATTGTATTTTTTTATTATTTACTTTAGGTAATATTTTGGAGATCGCAGCTCGTATTTTTGGACTGCTGTTCATTTAGTCATTGTGCCCAGCTGTAGCTGCGGCACTGCAGGGCTTGTTTATTTTACTGAACTCAAACATTACGTCCTTTGGGCTTTGGCAATCTCCGAAAATGAGTCCTGCAAACAGTGTATTGAGAGAAGAAAGTTACACAGGTCCCCTGCCATCCAATGAGCATCAGTGTTCAACTGGCGGTAGCATAGATTTAGTGCAGACGTTCTGCACTTTTGCTCTGTGTAGCTGGCAGGCAGGTAGCTTTATATATATTTTGCTACTTATCAGTACCAAGAATACCAAGCTGTATAAACACAGGATGTTGCACGCTACGGTGGTGCACGAGGGGGGGCCATGGTTCTTAGCCACTGCAGCTGTGCACCTACTTCTTGCCCATGCATGTAACATTGTATAGGCGCCTGCTGCTAACAAAATAATACCCCTATGGAGAACAGAGGCTGCATGCGCCCTCCTCCTCTTCCAGGATGCAAGATAAGGCTACAGGACGTCACAATCACTTCCCTGCCTCTGCTCTCACGAGAGGCTAAGAGCCCTTGAGTGCCTACCTCCCCAGTGTGACCTGTCCAGTGAAAGGGCCTTGAACCAGGTGCAGGCCATGTTTTCCATTGCTCTCCATGGGACACATCATCTGTCTCATCCTTCCCCTCTCCCTGATGGTGTCTGCATGGATTTGCCTGCTGAGTCCAGCAATGCGACTCTGCAGGGCGATCGCTGCAGTACTCCCTGGCCATGGCCCCCTTTGTTTTACCTGTCCTTGGTTTTTCCCCCACTTTGCCTACCTCCCCTCCTCCTTTCAGTCTCCTCTCCCGCACCGACTGGAGCACTCCAGTGGGCAGCTTTAATCACACCACTGACCACTGACAGAGTAAAGACAACGCATGAAAGAAAAGCCTGCAAAAGCACAAAAAGAAGTATTGTAAAGTTGGCAACATTCTAAATGTAAACAAGCTTTGGCAATTTTGTAAGCATTTGCCTGTAAATGTTTGGTTTCTCCGACCCTTGTATGAGGTACTCTCGTGTTCCTTTCATATACTACAGGCCGCAGACCAAATGGCTTCCGGTTACCTTCTCAAATTCAAGCCGAACTAGCATATGAGATCGAGGCCTTTGAGGCTTTTTGTTTTGACTGTGCATTCTCTATGGAGTATATTAGTTTTGAGAGGGTTATGGTGTGTTTTTGTAGGCCTTGATAATTTTTTTTAAGATTATCCAGTTTAGAGTTGATTTCCATCTCACGTATTTCATAATCGCACAAAATCTGTACTGTTAGCAGCCAATTTTGCATATAAATAATTTCACACTTTCTTTTCTTCCTCCTTCTCTCCTCTGTTTATCTCTTTCCACTCCTGCTCTCAGTATTTCCCCTCTTCTCTTTTTCTTTTCCTCTTTGCTGCTCTTTTTTCTCTCAGTCTCTAGTCTTCTGCCTTCTCTTTTTCTCTGTCTGCTCTTCACCCATGCACTTATCCTTTCCTTTTTTTAATCTCTCCTGTGGTTACTCTTATTCTGACACGTACTATCTGTTCCCTCTCTCTCAGTCCCATTCATTCACTCTCTCGCTAACTCTGTCTCTCTCTCAAGCACATACACAAATTCTTACTCTTTCTCTTTCTCTAGTTTCTCTTTCTCTGCCACCCTTTGACCTTCCTATGGGTATTGTTATTTCTGTTCTATTGCTCTCCTCACACTAACTCAGTCTGTCTTTCTCACACGTCTATTTCTTCCTTTCTACACACACCCTCTTACCTCAGTTTCCAATCTCTATCTCTCGACTCGATGGTTCTATTTATATTATACTGATTTTATATACTGTCCACACAGTTTCTAATATGGCCTATTGCCATAAGTGCAGTCTGCCCTTGGAATCTGCCATCTGTTGATTCTCCCCTAGAGTCCGTCCGCTGCTTTGTGTTGCAATTCAGGTACTATTTCCCAATCTCCACCCTCCCGTTGTTAATGCCCACCCCAAACAAAAACACTATAACAAACAAGCATTAAAACAGGCAGGAAGAAGTTGCCAGCATTGCAGGGACAAAAATATTAGAATGCATTTTTTATGTTAATTGTTTTTTTTAATAGGGTAGTTGAGTTGTACATATCTTCTTGTTTATATATAAAGTAACAAAAATGCTTCTAACACTTTTTTTATTATAACTTTTCAACATGCTGCACAGCAGCCTCGCTGCTCCACAACATAGCTTAAAGACACTGGCAAAGCCAATACCTCTGGCTAAACACTTATAAGGTCCCAAAGGCGAGATCTATTGGCTATGCCAATGCTTGTTAAATCCTGCTAAGAGCAAACGTTAAAGTGATGCACCCATAATTTTTTTATGGGCCTCCCTGTGCTTTGCTGCACTACCGTCAACATTTTTGAAGCTAGTGCAGCAATGCGCCACAATAGCGATGCTATTGTCCTAAAGACCGCAATGATGCGCCTTATTGAAATAAGGCACAACCATAGTGTTGTTAGGGAGGGTAAGGGGGACGCAAGAAAAGTGAGCACCAGGACCAATGCACCACTTTTCCTGTAAATCTGCCCCAGGTGTCGTTAGGAACGGGTGCAAGAAATGTGGCGCATCAAAGCTCATGCTCCACTTTCTTGTAAATATGGCCCAAAGATTCTGCGATGGAAAAAAACAGCAACCTCTGCTGTGAAGAACCCCATGCCATTTGGCGGTACAATGAAATGCTGTTCCCGAACACGAGGTCGTGCAGCTCGTGCCTGGCTTCCGCGGCAGCTCGGTTTGAAGTCCAGCTCTCTTCCCCTCCGTCCTGTGATCCTGTGGAGTCGCCGCGTTAATAAGTAATGCGCCCAGAAGGTGACATATTGTGCACTCACAATGGGGAGGCATGTAGTCCCACAGCACTCCCTTGCTTCAGCGCGCAAACAATCCTTTCTTTGAGCAGCCTCGAAGGCTGGCGCGTGGCAGTCGGCCAAGGGATGAGGATTAAAAGTCTTTAGGATTTGAGGGTGCGTCCACAAAGTATAAAGCACGTCAAATACAGTATTTGACGTGCTTTATACTTTGTGGACGCACCCTCAGTGGCGTAGCAAGGACCATGGTCCTTATTACAAACATTGGCATTTTAAAAGAAGCACAATTTGGGACACATTGGGGCCTTCACATATCTGGCAGCCCTGTTGATAGCTACGCCCCACAGTCATTTTGAGCATTTCTACCAATGCTCTTAGTGAGACATCGAACCGTTTTAGCGTGAGAATTATTCAGGAAGAGAGCTGCTTGAATTCATTCATCATGTCGTGCAAGAGCAATGTGGTTTCACAGGCCAGTCCCAGTGTCTGGGTAACTGCGACTTGGAAGGATGTGTGTATCCTGTTACACAATCACATTTTTCGTGCAAATTACAAGTGCAATTTACACCAGGTGGTACGTGCTCCAGATTGCATGGGCAAGTAGGTGGGTCAGTGGGTTACAGAGTGGAAAAAAAGCATCCAGATGTTTACCGCAAGCTAGTCCTCATTTTACGCAGTGAAAACTGGAATCGGGTTCAGACACGTTCCTGCTACTGGGGCAATGAGACCGATCGCACTAGTCAGCTCATTATTACGCACTTAACAGGCCTGTCATGAATGTTCGACTGCAATCTGTGCAGATTGCACACAGGTTTCGAAAGCAGGTGCATTAACCCCTGAGCTATCTTACGAGCTTTCGTTAGAAAACGGACTGTACACGTATTTGAACTACATTATTGCAATAATTCGTGAAGTAATAGAGTGAGCCACAAACGACTCATCCATACCGTGTATCTTAGAAAATCAATAAAACAAGCTTTTTTTGTAAAAAAAAACAAAAAGTATAAGGTGTACCTGGCGCCCGGAAAGTAAAAGCCTCGGTATGTATTTACTACATGGAAACCTTTAATTCAGTGCATTGTCACCACCACCGTCTAGTAAGGAAAATACATGAAACGATAATGTGGGGGACGCACTACAATAATCCTGTACCAATTTGTTTCAGGTGTTTACCGCGGCTGCTCGCCAGTGATGAACTCTTTATACACCAAAATATATATATTTACCTGTAAAAGAAACATGCGAGTTAAGGGTTTTACCATATGAATAATGGTTGTTTCAAGGCGTGGCTTTCCTTGGAAGTTTGGGCATCCCCACACACATGGAAACGTTTGGGGAAGAAGGACACCACCACGTCACCTTTTGTGTGTAAAAGGCCGCTTTATTGGAAACAGGTGCACTTACAATCCAAAAGAACCCTTGGCCTATTGCCTCACAAAACTAAAACCTCACTATACATCAAAATTACCTGCCAATGTCTCCCCTTCCTTTCCCCTTAACCTTGTAGTCTCTTTTTTCCTTTGTAATGATTTCTTTGCTGAATCCGTTTTGTCACCCTAATAATCTCCTGCTGCTCCCTACCCCCTTGAATCTGTAACTTGCAAACCTCTAATGCCAAAATATTTCTGTCTGAGTTGTCCTGCTGTCGTCCACCCCCTTTCAAACCTGAAGGTGTCTTGCCGGATCTGCCATCCATCCCTGTTAGCGTTGTCATGTGAACTCTCTCACTCTCCGCCACCAGAAAAAGGAACTCTCCTTTTTCTGCCCACCTCCCCCCGTACATATATTTCCAAGCCTCCCGAAACAGCGCCTTCAGGGCTTCTTTCAATTAGAGCAGGTACAACTCCATGCCCATGAAGAGCAGGTGTACGCCATCGCCCCTAAAAAATTCTCGGTCCTCAAAACGAAGGTCCCCGTGTTCTAAGTACATGTTACTATGTGCCTCACAGAAAACATTTATCTCCTTATTAATTTTCCTGCGAGCCCTCTCTATAGCGCCAGGCTTCTTCGCCCCTCTCCATTTTCTGCGGAACAAAACCCGTCCACACTACGTGGCACCCATACCACTGGCGTTGTATTTCCAATAAGTTCAACTTCATGCTCTTGATCACATCCAACCCTGTCCTTTGCACTAAGTCATTCTCCCCCAAGTGGCGTAACAACAGGTCTGGACAAAAACCCCGCCCTTTGAGTTTTTGTAAAGTCACCAATAGATTCTGCCACTGCATCCCCCAATACCATCCCAACGAACCCGGTATCTCTCCCTATCGAAACCCAGGTTGTCCCCGATCGCAGTTTGTCTATCTTGTCTGTGAGTCCACTTGACAAATTAATGTCCGACGACCAGATGGACAGGAATTGCACCTCCAGCCCTGGTACAGAACCTGCAGTAGGAGAAAAATATGTTACTTCACCACTCTGTCACCCCCGCAACCCCCTGCCTGACATATCGTTTATACACATCCGATTTCCACCTCCCAAGTCTCATTTGCTGTTAGGTATTCCACCCCCTGGACCCTGCCTCCGTTGCCGTGCCTATCCAGAAAGAATGAGTGCCAAATTGAGAAGCATCTCTCCCCACACACTGCAGTCCAGCCCTCAAAACCGCTAAAAGCTGTTGCACTGAGAACCTTTTCCCACTTTTTTTGATGAAAAACCTCCCCATAACCCCCCAAACCTCTTGCTCTGAACTGCTGACCCAGCACCACCGGGCATATCTCCGCAACCGCCTACTCTGTAAGCACCACCTGGGTATCCTTACCTCGTTGGTCCGTCTTTGAGCTTGCAATACCCAATGCCACTGTGTTCTTTCTGAACGTCACATCACACCACCTCAACCCTGTCTTCTGTCCTGATCCCACCAACTCTGAAACCTGGAAGGCCCCAAAAAACATCCAAGACATTAATGTCCAAAAGAGAAGGCATTCATCCTCATTATCACAAACACCCTCAAGTGCCCACATCACCTCCTTTAGGAGGCCTAGATACATAGGCTGTGTTGCATTACCTTTTTTACCTTCTTCTTTGGCCCGACCTTCCAATATACGCCGACCCAGCTCCCCTGCTGACAGTGAATATCCCCATAGCAGCTTCCCCATAAAGGCAATGCCTGCTAATTTTCCTGAGATGGTGATTCTCGACTGTCGTCTCTCCACCAACTCCATAATGAAACGCACCATGTCTTCCAACCTGTCCTTCTCGTCCGCCCTCCAGCGTGCTCCTGACCGCCTAAATTCCCACCAGGCCCGGACGTACGCTTGCTGTGTAGAAGGCGCCAAATAAATTCAATCAATCAATCAATAATATTTATAAAGCGCGCTACTCACCCGTGAGGGTCTCAAGGCGCTAGGGGGAGGGGGTTACTGCTGCTCGAAGAGCCAGGTCTTGAGCTGCCTCCGGAAAGCGAGGTGGTCCTGGGTGGTCCTGAGGTTGGCGGGGAGGGAATTCCATGTCTTAGCCGCCAGGTAGGAGAAGGATTTCCCACCTGCCGTGGTGCGGCGGATGCGAGGGACGGTGGCGAGTGCGAGGCTGGCGGAGCGGAGTTGACGGGTGGGCGTGTAGAAACTGAGGCGACGTTTGAGGTATTCGGGTCCTTTGTTGTGGAGGGCTTTGTGTGTGTGGGTGAGGAGCCTGAAGGTGATCCTTTTGTTGACAGGTAGCCAGTGCAGGTGTCTCAGGTGGGCGGAGATGTGGCTGTGGCGGGGTATGTCGAGGATGAGGCGAGCGGAGGCGTTTTGTATTCGCTGAAGACGTTTCTGGAGTTTTGAGGTGGTTTCTTTGTATAGGGTGTTTCCGTAGTCCAGGCAGCTTGTGACGAGGGCGTGGGTCACAGTTTTTCTGGTGTCGGCGGGGATCCAGCGGAAGATCTTTCGGAGCATGAGGAGATTGAGAAAGCAGGAAGACGAGACGGCGTTGACTTGTTTGGTCATGGTGAGAAGCGGGTCCAGGATGAATCCGAGGTTGCGTGCGTGGTCTGAGGGGGTTGGTGCGGTGCCCAGGGCCGTGGGCCACCAAGAGTTGTCCCAGGCGGATGGGGTGTTTCCGAAGATGAGGACTTCCGTTTTGTCTGAGTTCAGTTTCAGGCGGCTGAGTTTCATCCATTCTGCGACGTCTTTCATTCCATCCTGCAGGTTGGTCTTGGCGATGGTAGGGTCCTTTGTGAGGGAAAGTATCAGCTGGGTGTCGTCGGCGTAGGAGATGATGTTGATGTTGTGTTTGCGTGCGATGTCGGTGAGGGGGCTCATGTAGACATTGAAGAGAGTCGGGCTGAGCGAGGAGCCCTGTGGGACGCCGCAGATGATCTCAGTGGGGTACGAGCGGAACGGCGGGAGGTAGACTCTTTGGGAGCGGTTGGAGAGGAAAGAGGTGATCCAGTCCAGGGCCTGTCCTTGGATACCGGTGGAGTGGAGGCGGGAGATTAGGGTTCGGTGGCAGACAGTCTCGAAGGCGGCCGAGAGGTCGAGGAGGATGAGGACGGCTGTTTCTCCGTTGTCCAGCAGAGATCTGATGTCATCGGTGACAGCGATGAGGGCAGTTTCTGTGCTGTGGTTGGCTCGGAATCCGGACTGGGAAGGGTCAAGTAGGTTGTTGTCTTCAAGGAATTTGGTCAGTTGCTTGTTGACGGTCTTCTCAATGACTTTGGCAGGGAAGGGGAGGAGGGAGATGGGGCGGAAGTTCTTCAGGTCGGTGGGGTCCGCCGTAGGTTTCTTCAGGAGAGCGTTGACTTCCGTGTGTTTCCAGCTCTCGGGGAAGGTGGCAGATGCAAACGAGCTGTTGATGATGGTCTGGAGATGGGGGGCGATGATGTCGTCGGTTTTGTTGAAGATGAAGTGGGGGCAGGAGTCCGAGGGGGCACCGGAGTGGATGGTGTTCATGGTGGTTTTGGTCTCTTCCGCGCTGATGTGTGTCCAGGCGTTGAGGGTGATGGCTGGGGGTTCTGTTGTGGTTGGCTGGGTCTGAGGACCGAAGTTGTCGTGTAGGTCGGTGATCTTTCGATGGAAGAAGGTAGCGAGAGAGTTGCAGAGATCTTGTGAGGGCGTGATGGAGTTGGAGTTGTTGTTAGGGTTGGAGAGCTCTTTGACGATGTTGAAGAGTTCTTTGCGGTTGTGAGTGTTCTTGTCCAGTCTGTCTTTGAAGGATGTTCTTTTGGTGGCGCGGATCAGTTGATGGTGTTCGCGGGTGGTGTTTTTTTTAGGGCAGACATGTTTTCTACGGTGTGGTCTTTGCGCCAGGTTTTCTTGAGGGTACGGCAGGGTTTTTTGGATTCCTTGAGGGTGTCTGTGAACCATTGAGGTTTGCTGGCGTTGGTCTGTCTTGGGAGGCGTCTGAGGGGTGCGAGGTTGTCAGTGCAGTTGGAGATCCATTGTGTGAGGCTGAGGGCTGCGTTGTTGGCATCGGCGGTGATGGTAGGTTGGTTGTGGCTGAGAGTGGAGAGTAGCTGTTCCATGAAGGTTTTGCTCCAATGTCTGCGTGGGATGGGTTGTGTGCGGAGGTGGAGAGTCTTGCGTCTGAAGGTGAAGTGGTCGGACCAGTGTATTACGGAGGAGTGGCTGAAGGATACATGATTGCTGGTGGAGAAGTTGGGGTCGAGCGTGTGTCCGGCGATGTGGGTGGGGGTGTTCACCAGATGCTTGAGACCGAGGTTGGCGAGGTTGTCGAGCAGGGTGGTGGTTTTGGTGTCGTTGTTCTGCTCCAGGTGGAAGTTGAGGTCTCCGAGGAGGATGTAGTCCGGCAAGGCGAGGCTAGGGCGTGCGGGGAGATGAAGTCAGTGATGGATTCGCTGAAGAGGGCGCATGGTCCAGGGGGTCTGTAGATGAGTGTTCCTCTGAGGGTGGTCCTGGGGTCGGTGTGGATCTGGAAGAGCATGTGTTCGGCGGCGAGGGGGGTGTCTTCGGTGGAGGTGGTGACGTTGATGGAGTTCTTGAATATGATGACGAATCCTCCTCCAACTTGGTTGGTGCGGTCTCTCCTGGTGATCTTGTAGCCGTTGGGGGTGCCTATGGCGATGTCGGGGGCCGAAGAGGCGTTCATCCAGGTCTCAGTGATGAAGGCGACGTCCGGTGCGTAGGAGATGATGTTGATGTTGTGTTTGCGTCCAGGAGGTCCCATAGTTCAATGGCGTGCTTGTGGACGGAGCGTGCGTTGATGAGGATGCATTTGGGGTGGTTATTGGCGCGTGGGCTGGCGGGCGGGGTGCAGTCGCGGTGGAAGGTGTGCTTGCAGGTGAAACATGCGAAGGGTCCATGGGTGCGTTTTGGGTTGGCTTGGAAGCAGGTTGTAGAGCGTCCCGGGTTGAGTGCGTGGAGGGAGGTGGGGTCGTAGCGGCGCTGGGGGGTTTGGGAGTGCATGGGGCCAGGGGTCGTGGCGCTGGGTGCGGTCCAGGCGCGGACGGGCGCAGACGGGCTTGCCTTTGGCGCGCCTTCGGCGCAGCGGTCGCCATAAGAGGGAGGAGGCGGGGAGGAGGGGTCAGCTGGGGGCGGGAGGCCAGAGGGGGGGTGACGAATGGGAGCAGGGGGGGCGGGGCCGCACGGGTGGTGGCGGCGGGAAAGCAGGGGGTGGGGTGGTCACCACCAGTCGCATCATCCACCATCGCCTACCATCCAGAGAGCTGCCGGCATCGGTGTCCTGCACAGAGGCTCGTCCACAACCAGCCCATTGAATCTCTCCCACTGTGAACGAGACAAAGCATCCGCAATGTCATTGTTCACACCTGGAACATGTTTGGCCTTAAAATGAATGTTGCGGTGCAAACATTCAAGCACAAAAACTTGCAGCAGTTGCAACACCTGAACATCCTGCGCCGATTGCCTATTCACAACCTGCACTACCGCCAGGTTGCTAACTCTGAACATCACTTTTTGTGTTCCAGTAGATGTCCCCAAATGCACACCGCAACCACCAAAGGAAACAATCCAGGAATGCAATTCCCCCCAGCCAAGCCTCCGGCCAATCCTCCGCACAGAACAGTCCTTGCCAACACAGCCCGAAGCCGGATGCACCTGCGGCATCCGAAAAGATTTGTACATCCCATTCACACACCTGCCATGTCCAAAGGGGAATCCCGTTGAATTGCTCCAGAAAAACACACCACATCCGCAAATCCTCTTTCACTCCAACCTGGAGCTGCACATGATGATGCGGTAATCCCTGTCTTGGCAGGGCCATGCCCAGACGCCTACAGAATGCCCTCCCTGCTCACACCACCCTACAAGCAAAGTCAAGATAGCCCAGCAATACCTGAATATCCTTAACTGTCACCTTATTCCGTCATACCATGTCCCTTACCGTCACAATCATCGCTGTCCTCTTTTCCTCTGGCAACCATGCCACCATCCCCTCCATATCCAAATCAATGCCCAAAAAGGACAAGGCTGTGCTGGGCCCCACCGTCGTTTCGAGCCAGGTGCACACCCAGGTCTCCTATGATTTCCTGAAACAGACGTAGCATGACTGCACAGTGGTCCGAGCCCGCTGATGCCGCAAAGAAAAAATCAACCAAGTAATGCGTCACTGCCTTGTGCACTGTTATGGACAAAAATATCCATTGCAAACAAGTGCTGAAGCACTCGAATTATGAGCGTGAAATTGAACACCCCATAGGAAGGGCTTTGTCCACGTACCAGCTGCCCTGCAATTTGGTACCCAGGAGTTCAAAATCGTTAGGACTGACTGGCAAGAGACGAAAGGCTGATTTTATATCCGTCTTTGCCATCACAGCACCAACTCCCAAAGATTCCACCATAGCAATGGCCACGTCCACTGACGCCTTCGTCATCTCCCCTGGGATGAAGTCGTTCACAGGGGATCCCTCCAGCCAAGAGAAATGATGAATTAGCTGGAATTGTCCCAGCTCTTTTTTGGGAACCACTCCAAAGGGGGACACCCTAAGATTGTCTTGGGGCCAGTCCAAAAAAAGGCTCTCCATACGCCCTTCCACCACTTGCTTGTCTAGTTTTTGCTGCACGATCGCCTCTTTCCCCTTAACAGACTTTAAATTTTCAGCACAACGCTGCTGTCGAGGTCCTATGTAAGCTAATTGGAAACCTTCTGAAAAACCTTGTAACAAAACCTGTGCTGCCCTCTCATCGTCATAACGTTACAACCAAAACAGCAGCTTGTCAATCTTAACCGAAGTACAAGCTTTTTCCCAGAGAACCCTGCCCTCCTGTGGGTTTGCCGGATCCCTGACCCCCCTGGCTACTCCGTAGTAAGACTGACTCTGTCCTGACCCCTGGGTTCCTTGTTTTGCCGAGGCGTAACAGTGAATAAGTTCATGTTTCCCGGCGCAACATGAACATTCATGTTTGAATTTGCACTTTTCACAGGTGCACAACCCCTTGTTGTGATCCCAGCACACCCCGACTTAGCTGACCCACTCCCCACCGCTCCTGACCTGCTCTTTGCAGTTGACCCCGCCCCACCCTGGGTGGGGCGCTCTCAAAAGGGCCGGTAAGTGATAGACAGTCCTCTATCTGTGAAGACTGTTTTACCAAATTTTGATGGGTCCATGGTATGCTGCCACAGGTCCGTATCAATCTCTCCCCATTGTATGTCCGGATTGGCTGCCATTCTCGCCCTGAATTCTTCATCATATTGAACCCAGGCATAGCCCCTATAAATCAGGTGGGCCTTACTGATACCATCCATATATTTAAAGAGCGCTACTGCCCTCTCGGGAAAACACTCACAATATACACTTGCATATATTAAAAAGGCCGCTGTCCAGTTCTCAATAGTAACAGGCATCCTCGGTCGCTTAGCCAACTCGTACTCCTCCTCCTTGGAACCCTTTTTGGACCTGACCTCCCTATTTAGAAGCTTAGAAGCTTTAGCATTTCCACGTACTCACCTTTCCAAATCTTCTCTTTTGTAGTTGACATTAAGTGCGCCCCTAGTGGCTTGGCCATGCCATGCTTTTTGGCCTTCTCACCAACCTTTGCCTCACCTGAGTTCTCCTTCTGATCCCCGGCCTCCCCTACGGAGCCAGAACCCCTTGACATACACCCCTTTGCAGAAACACTCTTTTGCACTGTCCACCTTTGCCTCAACTGCAACTGAGACTACCTCATGGTGTGTAGAAGGCACCTCCTTACCTGGCGCCAAGGCCAGTGGCCGCTCCCGACCGTCCACCTCGCCAGCTGTACTCCTCCTTTGTCCTCGCTCGCTGCCTGAAATGACTGAGTCACAGGATTAGACACCCCCCTGCGCACCACCAGTCATCCTCTTCTCTCAACTCCCCTTCCTCTATACTTTCGTCCTCATAATCCAATTCATCCTCCACTTCACCAAACGCACCAGGCAGGGGCTCCCAGAAGCCCTCGCCTGCTCCTCACCCATTGGTGTACATGTTAGGCGTGGAACCATCTTTCCAATGTAGCTCCCATGTTGTCCATACTGCTGCAGGCCAGGCCACTGGTCATCAGAGGCCGCAACACCGGGGGCGCAAAACCCGCTCCGTCCTGCGGCCCCTTCAGAACAACCTTAGCCCTCGGATCCCTGCTTTCCGTCTCCATCTGTGATGGTAGCCGGCCGCTCTGGTACCCACCTTCACTTCTTCCTGAGATCGCCGGACCACCCTTGACTCGCCCAGGTCATGTCGCACCATCCTGCCACCCTGCCAGGAAAGGCCCAGTGTGACAGTGAGCCTTGTGCCTACACTCCATCTGTTTCCCCGCCCCCGCGCTCCGTGACCCCAGAACCCCCCACCCCCTCCCACTCCTGAGACACCCTCTCCCCCGCATTTTGCACCCCCACACCTCACCCTTCTCCTCCAAGACCCAACCCCGTCTGTAAGTTCGCTGAGTGGGACGCACCTTCAAAGTGATCCCATCCTCCTTGACCTCAAGCGCTTCTGCTTCTCATCATCACTCCATTCCAAAATGGAGTCCCACGACTGGGATGCAACCACCCCTCCATCATGCTCCTGGGAGGTAGAGGCCCCCTCCTTCATCCCTCCCCCCACCCTACTGCCACGTCCTGGCCCTCCTCTCCTTCTTCAAATACCTCTTTGCCCCCTGTGCCTTTCTGCCCACGACCTTTCTCCTCCCCTTTCCCCGGTATTCGTCTCCTCTGCGGAACCACACACCTCCCATGGAGGGCAATCTCGCCCTGCTCGCTATTTCACCCGAAATGTCTCCTCCCCCTGCCGCCTTCCTCCCTGCCCCACTGTGCTCATAGCCGGCAATGCTAATGCCGTCTCCTGCTCCTTGCCCCGCCCTTCCCTTTTGGACCCGGGCTCCCCACCCTGCCCCCGCTACCCCAGGGGCCTCAAGGCTACTCCCTTTTGCCCTGCGCCGTCCTGCGCGTACGAGGCAGCGCGGTTATGCCGGAGGGCCAGAAAGGTGTATTGACACCCTACCCCCTCTTCACTGCCACGCCATAGCTTCTCCGTCCCCTCCCCGCCACCCAGACTTACCACTTTCCTCGCCGCATGCACACCGCGTGGAGGTGAGCAGGCCGAAACGGCGCCGCCACCCCGCCTGCCACTCTCCAGGCCGGGCGCATGGGTTCCAACACCCCCTCGCGCACCAGGTCTAAGCAGCTCGCCTCCTGCTGCAGCCGAAGGGCTGCCTGCACCCGGTCATCCGACACCATCCTCTGACCCACAAGGACCCGCCGACACAGACGCGCCTCAGGTAAGCCTGCTCTGAAGTACGTGCTCCACCAAGGGTGCGAAACACCAGAATAGAAGAATAATAACAGCCACAAATCACCGAAACGAAGAAGGCACAGCACTTCAACAAACTCTCCAAAAACGCACCTAGACACTCCTGTAACCCGCACTGTTAAAAAACCTATTCTGACCAGCCGGCCACCGTATCGTTTTTCCCAAAATGGTGGTGCCTCCCTAAAATGGCTTCTCTAAACACTTCCCCCCACAGCCCAAAAAGCACACAAACGGCGCCTGTGGGCTGTACCACTTCCCCAAACCTCCCGGGGGGGAGACCTAGTTCCTGTTGGCAATCCCCCTGGGACCACCTTCTGCATTCCCAGATTAAGATCCACTTCTCCTCTGGAAATGGTAGGAAAACGTACTCCAGCACAGGGCTGGCATAACTCGCCTAAGTGGGAAGGAGAATGGATCACACCACATTTGCAGGGGGTTGTAAAGCAATGGGTTTCTCTGCAGGATTTTTTCGCCCAGTGGAGGTAGAAAAATCTAAAAATTCGATTTACACAAATACTCTATTCCCTCTGTACGTAGTTATGGGCCACAGAAGGAATGAAACGAAAGCGTGAAATCACGAGATTCCCAATAGATTCACCATGGAAACCTGTGCTAGGCTCAACTTTCTATACTAATTCCATTCAGAAATGGTGATTGGTGGGAAAGGAGATCGTCCAGGCTACTGATTGTCTTTGATGGGTATTTTTATTTCCTCTATAACGTTTTCATTAAGCCCGTCAGGCCCATGTGAGCGTGGGGGAGATGGTGTTTCCATAGCAACCAAAATGAGTGCATTCACGTGCAGGCCTATATTTATCTCCTCTTGCAAGAGAAATGAACTGGGAACCCATTTTTAGAAGCACAACATTTTCAGAGGTTTTTCTGATCTGCAGGTTTTTTATGATCTTAAGGGACGAGCAAATATTGTATTGTATTGTAATAGTATTCATATAGCGCTTACTACCCCTGACGAGGCGTCGAAGCGCTTTTCGGCATCATCCTGGATGTTTGATATAAGGATATGGATTGATCTCTACTTAAATCTGACGCAGAAGTCTGAAAATCTGCAATTTAATATACCATAATGCCGATTCCGCATATAAATTGATTTTATAAAGCGCTTACTACTCCTGGCATTGGGTTGAATAAATCAATTCCTCAATGGCACACGCCGAACTGGGTAGGAGCTTGTCCCGGTGCGAAAACTATTTCTATATGAAAATCTTACAAAGACTATACAAGTGAGAGAAAATGTAATCTATCATATTGCTTTACGTAGCTAAGCCGCAGATTTATTTAAATATCTGTGCTTCTCTTGTACCTGGGTGCATAGGACATGAAGAAGAAAGGAGTCTGCCATTACATATTATTGCAGTTGTTTCTGATACTCCCCGGATAAGCATAAACATTACATTAAAAAGCTATCAATTTAGAAAAAAATAAGGCGACGCAAATAAAAATGATGATTCTTTTTTTTGAAATTTTTTACACAATTTTATTTGCATGTGATTAGACACAGTTTCAAGGACAAAACTGAGTCGTATAAAACTGAGAGTTGTGAAATTTATGCCATTACCTTGCGCTGGTCCATACAGCATAGTACAGGAGACGCCAGAATATTGCAAACATGTCAGCTGTAAATTATATTCCCGCCTCCGCCCAAACCTAAAGGTCATGTCACCTAAGCTATGGGAGCAAACAAAAATGATTAAAGTGCAATTATTCATCAAGTTGGAGTGTGAGTATGCACCAATACATATTTTTGTTTTAGTGCAGTACATTTACAGTGAATGAAGGTCATAATAGTCAGTAATCAGCCAGTTTAAATTAGTGAATTATTTGCCAGTTAATACAATTTTACATACATCACAAAAATACGTGTGCGCCTAATGCCAGGCCCAATTCTTGGGATAAGCAAGAAGAAGAGGCATTTTTCTAGGACACCACCTTTAGAGGGAGCAGACATCTTGGATTGATGTTGTTACATACAAGATCACTGGCAATCTGTAACAAAAGGAATATCTATTATGCTATTCCATGACTGCATGGGTGCACACAGCTGCCCAGGGCTTCTGTACGATCTCCCCATCTGCTCTGTGAACACTAGGGACCAGATTTAAGACGCCCCTAGCGCCACCTTGCGCCACATTTTTGCCATTTTTTTTTACGCTAATGTGCCATTAATTTGGCAAAAACGCTGTGCCATATTTACAAAGTGGTGCAATGCATGCATTGCGCCACTTTGTAAACCCTTGCGCAACAGTATGTCTGTATGTCTATGCAAGGGGGGGCGTTATGGCATTAGGAGGCCCAGAAAAATGGCGCAGTGGAATCTCTGAGATTCCACTGCGCCATTTAAAGCGTCATTTTTAACGCTTGCCTAAGGCGGATGTTAAAATGACACTCCCATTGTTTTCAATGGGCCTCCTTTCACTTTGCAGGATTAGCGGACAACATCAGCCGTATTGGTATTGTATATTACCACTGGCAGTATGTTATTATCACTGGTGGGCCATAACACTGCTGGCAACTACAGCCAGAGGTTAAAAATCCACCAATGGAACAGAATATTGGCCCTCAATACAACCCTGGCGGTAAATCATGCTTTCTGCCGTGCAGAAGACCGGCAACATACTGCTGCGGCCGCGGAATTCCGCTACAGATATTACGGCCCACAGCTCGGAATCCGCCACAATACAGACACCCACACAAGTCGGCACACCAAAGGTCAGTGATAAACTGGCGATACCAAAACCGACACCGTCACTCCAACAGGAATACGCCCACACTATCACGACCCACGAATCAACACGGCGGTCTTTCAACAGCAGTCGCGCTCAAAATACACACACATTTACAAAACACAACCACATTGGACAATTCGAAATACACACACCTGATACACATACACACACCACTCCCACACACCCAATCCAATATAAAGCACACACCCACATCACCCACAAACCCTTACTACCAACATTTTGAAAGTAGGCCAGAGTGAGAGACTACCTAAAACAACACCAACATCCACAGACACACAACACCATCACTTACACAACATCCACGCACCTCAAACAACACACACCAACACATCCCCTCACACATCACAACAGACACCACCTCACACATCACCCACATCACATCATGGCACCTCAAAGACACCCCAGGTTCTCTGAGGAGGAGCTGAGGGTCATGGTGGAGGAAATTGTCCGGGTAGAGCCACAACTATTCAGATCACAGGTGCAGCAGACATCCATTGCTAGCAAGATGGAGCTATGCGCAGAATTGTCGACAGGGTCAACGCAGTGGGACAGCATCCAAGAGCATAGGATGACATCAGGAAGAGGTGGAACGACCTACGGGGGAAGGTACGTTCCGTGGTATCCAGACAACAGATTGCTGTACAAAGGACTGGCGGTGGACCCCCACCTCCTTCCTCACAACTAACAACATGGGAGGAGCAAGTCTTGGAAATTATGAATCCTGAGTGCCCCACAGGAGTAGCAGGAGGACTGGACTCTGGTAAGACATATCTTTACTACTTAATCCCCAACACCCCACCTGCATGCCATCACATACCGCCACCCTTACCCTCACACCGATCACCCCAACAACCCACAGATACCCCGCTAACACAACCCACACATCCCAAAATCAAGCCCTGCATGTAACACTAATGCATGGACACCCATCACCAAAGCATGTCCAGTACAGAGACTCACTCCTTCCCAGAAATCACCTATCACACAAGGACCAAGCCAATAATGGCACACACAGATACAATAACTATGCATTTACACCCCAACACGACCCATAACCAATGTCACCAGACAGGAGGTGCCAGACATATCCAGTCCCCCCACAGAAGAGACCCACAGAAGAGACCCACAGAGATGACAGCAGCTCTGCACGCCTGGATCAAGTTGACCAGCCTGGCCCATTAGGGACCTCGGGACAGTCGGTTCCCCTGTCACAGTCACAAACCACCACAGAGCCTCCCCCTCAGGAAGCACCAGCACAGCCCCCTCCCAGCGGGCCCATCCCTCTGCCCCGAGGACACGTCAATCAGCAGTGTGTCCATCACTACAGGGAACCCAATCAACTCCACTAACACAGGACGATCAGGGACCTGAGGGCAGTGGCAGTGGGCACACGGTTCAGGGGACAGACGCACAGGATAACAGGGAGGCTGGGAGGACTGCTGTGCGACAGGGGGAGGACAGGTCCAGGGAACCCACTCTCCACGGGGCACTCTCCAACATCATAGGAGCCTACCATCATTCCCAGGAGACCATGGGCACTGTACTAGCCAAGTTTCAGGAGACCCAGCGGCTGCAGGAGAAACACTACCTGGGGATCAGGGAGGACTTGAAGTCCATCAACACCACCCTGGTCACCATTGCAGGGGTGCTGGTAGACCTTCTCAACACCAGGAGGGACACAGTGGCACACCAACAGGCCCCTGACACTAGCCTGGACGATGAACAGCCCTCCACCGGCACTAGTGGACAGGAGGCACCGCCCCTGAACAACAGGACTCCAGCACCCCACCCCCTGCAGATGGAGAACCACCCCACAAATGGTCCCTGAGATCCAGGAACAAGACAGAGAACATTCCCAAGACCCCCGCCAGGAAATAAGAACCCCCTGAATGTCACCTTTCTGTCCCACTATGTCACCCTGTCCATCCTTAAACTGCCATTGCTCCACTTCCTATGCCCCTTTGGACAATGCACCTGTGAAACAAATAAACTGGACTCTGCCATGGACATACCTCCACCATCACCCCAGCCCATTTTACAACCCCCTCCACTTATTTGCACAGGAATAAACACACTTGAATCACAAAACAATCTGGAGTCAGTCTGTGCTTTCCCAAATGTGTAATTGCAATATCTATGGAACATAATGAGTGTCAATTTACTTGTTCACATACCAATTGAACACAGCTGTAGGCCAGGAGTAAACACAGCAGAGGGCACAAAGTGGGACCCAGATCTGTGAAATGGAAAGTCAAAGTGTCAAGTCAGTGTCCATACACTGAGTGAAAATGACAGACTTATGCTAGCTCCAACAATAGTATGAGATGTGGGAAGCAGTTACATCTTCTTACCTGTGTCTCACTGGAAGTATTGCATGATGATGTTGTTTCGGTTGTCGATATCCTCTTCTTCTGCCTCACCTTCTTCACTGTCCACAGGCTCCACAGCTGCCACAAGACCACCATCTGGACCATCCTCCTGCAGAAAAGGCACCTGGTGTCACAAAGCCAGGTTGTGCAGCATACAGCAGGCCACGATTATCTGGCACACCTTCTTCGGTGAGTAGTATAGGGAACCACCTGTCAGATGGAGGCACCGGAATCTGGCCTTCAGGAGGCCGAAGGTGCACTTGATTATCCTCCTAGTTCACCCATGTGCCTCATTGTAGCGCTCCTCTGCCCTTGTCCTGGGATTCCTCACTGGGGTCAGTAGCCATGACAGGTTTGGGTAACCAGAGTCACCTGCAAATGTCGAGGGACAACTGGTAGACACACACTAACCCTTAGGGACAACCCCACACCAAGACACCTAAGTCAACGGTATTGGGACGTTGGCGTCACCTATTAGCCACACACGGTGCCTCACGAGTTGCCCCATCACATAAGGGATGCTGCTATTTCTCATAATGTAAGTGTCATGCACAGAGCCAGGATACTTGGCATTGACATGGGAGTTGACTGGTCTGCCAAACACACCATCTGCACATTCATCGAATGGTAGCTCTTCCGGTTTCTGTACACCTGTTCATTCCTGCGGGGGGGACAAATGCCACAGGTGTACTATCAATGGAACCAATGATGTTGGGGATATGTCCCAGGGCATAGAAGTCACCTTTCACTGTGGGCAAATCCTCCACCTGAGGGAAAACGATGTAGCTGCGCATGTGTTTCAGCAGGGCAGACAACACCCTGGACAACACGTTACAGAACATTGGCTGGGACATCCCTGATGCCACGGCCACTGTTGTTTGAAAAGACGCACTGGCCAGTAAATGGAGTACAGACAGGACCTGCACTAGAGGGGGGTATCCCTGTGGGATGGTGGATGGCTGACATCAGGTCTCGCTCCAACTGGGCACACAGTTCAGGATTGTTGCACGATCAAGTCTGTATGTGATTATGATGTGTCTCTCTTCCATTGTCGACAGGTCCACCAGGGGTCTGTACACCGGAGGATGCTGCCATCTCATCACCTGCCCCAGCAGACATGCCCTATGGAGAACAGAGAACACAAAGTCATCCAACACTGAGGTATCACAATGTGTTATTTGCAGAAACGTTAGTAATCCGCTATGTGCCGGTATCTGTCTGTATTCCCGGCCTAGATAGTTGTGACGCAGTTTTTATCCACCCCATGTGGCCCCCTGAAATGGCGGCTGCCTGACCTGTAAGGTGGGACAAGGGGATAGGAGGTAACTGCGCTGGCGTTCTACACCGTTGCGGTGGGCGGTCGAATACCGCAGCACTATTCTGCTTTGGTTAATTTTGGGCCCTATGGGTCCCAGGAACCAATGACGATGTACGCCAGTGGTGACAGTACGCACCACCGCGGACGTGACCGCCATTTTCAAATTTCTAGGCACTATTAGTGCATGGTGTAATGCAGACGGCTGCTCCCTGCTTGTTGTGTCTGCCAACGGTAGTGGTGTTGCATGCACTGAACACGTTTTTCTTCTGTCTTTCCCCCCCCTTTTTGTGGTCTCCCTGTTCTTGTGTGCAATAGCATCATCAGGCGGAGGAGTATTGGCACCGAAGCAGGAGGGAGCTGCAACCCACTTGGCCCAGGAGGATGAAGCAACGGAGTCTGAAGCCACCAGTGGGACGGAGGGCGAGGGGATCTCCAGGGCAGGGACAGGAGCAGACACCAGTAATAGCGACTCCTCCTCTGATGGGAGCTCCCTCTGTGCCCACCGCATCAACAGGTACAGCCGCCACCCCCCTTACCAGCACCGCCCTCCCAGCAGCCCCTCAGCGTGTGTCCCGTGTCTGCTCACCCAGGAGGGTGGGCATCACCTTTGCCCCAGGCACCTCAGGCCCTGCCCCAGTCAGCCCTGCTGCCCTCAGTGAGGAGGCTATTGACCTCCTGTGATCCCTCACTGTTTGGCAATCTACCATTTTGGGGTGTTGAGAGGCATTTGCAACAAACAAATGCCTACCTGGAGGGCATTCATTCTGGGCAGGGGGCCCAACAGAGAGCATTTCAGGCTCTGGCCTCAGCACTGATGGCAGCCATTGTCCCTGTGTCCAGCCTCCCCCCTCCAACTTCCTCCACCCAGACCCAATCCCCTGTACCTCAGCCTATCCCAAGCACACCATCATACCAGCATGCACACACATCAACACACAAGAGTGGCTCAGGCAAACATTCGCACCTCACATCCCACAGGCACTCACACAAGCACCATCCCCATGCAGACACACCAACATCCACTGTCTCCACTGTGTCCCCCCTCCACGTCCTCCTCCTCCCTCTCTGTCAAGTCTCCACTCACACCTGCATGCACTACATCCTCAGCCACCATCTCCATTACCAGCACGCCCATCACCGCACACCGCTCATGTGCAATCACCACCTCCACTACCATTCACACATCCCCTGTGTCCTCTCCCAGTGTGTCTGTGAGCCCTCCTCCCAAGCTACACAAATGCAGGCACACACCCACCCAACAGCCATCCACCTCACAACAGCCTCTGGCCCATGCACCTTCACCCAAGTTCAGCAGACGTACACCTCCTACAACCACTACCCCTTCCTCCACTCCCAAACCCCCTCCATCTTCCCGTCCCAGTGTGTCTAAAAAACTTTGCCTGGCAAACTTTGACCTCTTCCCTTCACCCCCCGTCCTTCCCCTAGGGCCAAGCTTCCCACGTTCCAGCCCAGCACCTCAGACACCAAATCCCCAGGCACAGGAGTGCCAGCAACTGCGGGGTCATCGAGTGTGCCACCCATCAGGGCTGCAAGTGTGCCACGTAGTGAGGGCAAGGACATTCCGCCACCTGCCAAGGTGAAAAAGGTGCCCACATCCCAGAGGGAGAAGCCGAAACTACCAGCCACCAAGGGCTCAGCAAAAATAAAAGGGGATAGTGCCAAGACAACTGCGTCATCACTGTTTGCACCTGCAGGTGGAAGGCGAAGCCGCAGCAGTGTGGGGTATGTCTCTGCTTCCATGGCGTATAATGCTACCTGTACCTTGCCAATCTCGTGGCACACACACCCAGGTGAGGGAATTGTACTGGCCACACTGCACGTCGAGCACTCTGGGCACCAGGCCCCCTCCAGAACCAGTGGAGAGAAACATCCACTACCTCAGTCCTTGGCAGGATGAAGCACTCTGGGCACAATGCCCCCTCCAGAACCAATAGAGAGATACATCCACTAGCTCAGTCCTTGGCAGGATGAAGCACTCTGGGCACCATGCCCCCCCCAGAACCAGTGGAGACTGTTATCCACTTGAAAGACTGTGACTGTGCACTCCCCAGGATGAAGCAGTGGGCAAACCACCCACTGGAAAGACTTGAGAGACTGTGGCTTTGCACTCCCCATGATAAAGCAGTGGGCAAACCACCCACTTGAGAGACTTGAGAGACTGTGGCTTTGCACTCTCCAGGATAAAGCAGTGGGCAAACCACCCACTGGAAAGACTTGAGATACTGTGGCTTTGCACTCCCCAGGATAAAGCAGTGGGCAACCCACCCACTTGAGAGACTTGAGAGACTGTGGCTTTGCACTCCCTAGGATAAAGCAGTGGGCAAACCACCCACTGGAGAGACTTGTGAGACTGTGGCTTTGCACTCCCCAGGATACAGCAATGGGCATGGAGCCCCCTCGTGCAGCAGTGGCATCGTGATGTCATCTGGCTGAGGTGCCCCCACTCCCCTTCCCCCCGAGGTGCCTGTATATTTTCGGTCTGATGCCCCAGCAGTGTTCTCTCTGTTTCCAGTCAGGTATCTAGTGTGGGCTTCGCCCATGCATTTTGGGCCCAGTGGTCCACGGACAATGATTGGTACACTATCCGGACTTGTGTAGTTGGTGTACATATTTGTATATACTGAATTTTGATTTTTGACTATCTGATTTTTCATGATTACACTGGGTACAATCATTTCCTTTTGTCCTTGCGTTCTTCCATGGGGTGGTGGGGTGTATATGTGATTTTGCTGCATGTATTTGTGTGTGTGTTGCTGTGGGTGAGGGTGGGGGTATTGCGTGTTGCGTGTGTGTATCACTCTCTCCCCCCCTTCCCTGTGTTGTAGGTGCAGTACTCACTGTGGTCGTCGCCGCCGCCGTTCGTACTCCTGGTAGATGAGAAGATACACCAACATTGGTGACACCTGTAGTTCGGGCTCCATGGCGTCCTGGTTCCTCGTTGGGTGTCGAGAGGTGAGTGTTTTCCCTTCTGTGTACTGTTTCCGTCGTGCTTTTGCTCCCGTTGGTTCCGCCCCGGAAAAGGTGGCGGATAGGCATCTTGAAATACAGTGGGCAGTACTTTGTCTTCCGCCTGTCTGTTGGCGGTGACCGTCGTAGTGTTTGTTTCTACCGCTGTGGCGGTCGGAGTGTTAAAGTGGCTGTCTATGTTGGCGGTTTCCGCCATGGTTGTGATTCCATTTTGTTTTCCGCCGCCCTGTTGGCGGTATTACCGCCGCTTTAACACCGACCCCCAGGGTTGTAATGAGGGCCATTGTCTCCATGTCAGCAGTTAACACAACATACATTTTTACCACAGCTATAAACATTCACCACCCAGAACTAAAATTACCACCGACAGAAATAAAAGTGCGAGCTGTATAGGCAGTGTCAGAATCCCTGTGGCAACACTCATTTCCCAGTCATTAACTGAATTTATATGGACCATGCCTAGCCTACCCTTCAGATAGTGTGATTGGTTATGTCAATGATCAGCTTTCATAGCAGAGTCAGTGATGGACAGTAACATTTTTAGGCGCTCATTTACAAGACCCTAGTGCCACCAGAGCGTCACTTTCAGCTACATTCCGATAGTACTGTACCCTTTTCATATTAACAAGGTGGCAATAAGCCACTTTGCATGGCTTAATGCCGCCTTGTAAATATGGGCCCCCAAACTCAGTTTTCTAAGACAGAGTGGGGTGCAATGAGTGTTGCTGTGGGCGTTTCCATGCAGCAGCCATTGCTTTTGACACTGTCCCAGATTTATGAGAGATCGTAAACCTGAGGCATCTAGGGGTGGTGCTAGAGTGGTGAGTGAGGAGAAATACTTTTATTTCTCCTCGTTTTTGCTTTTTCTATGTGTGCTGCATTCTGCAGCACACATAGAAAGAGCAAAACACCATTAATGATTGTTTATGTGCAGGCAGGTGCCCCTTCCTGCACATTAAAAATCATTAAATAATGACGATTTGCTACCTCTATGTGTGCTGCATTCTGCAAAACACATAGAAGTAAAAAATCACCATTATTGATTGTTTATGTGCAAGAAGGGACACCTTCCTGCACATAAACAATAATTTCCTGCAACGCAGGCACCCTTGCGCTATGCTGCCAGGATGCCTGCGTTGGTGCTAGGCAGCTAATTTTAGAACAGGCGCAGGGAAGAACACAGGGATGCGCTGTATTCTTATAAATACAGTGCATCCCTGTGTTCTGGAAATAATGCAGCTCGGCAGAGCAAAATTGCTTGCAGCCCCGCGGCTCAATTTTTATTGTAAAGGGGGCCCTTCGATAGCCTTATTTTCCGTAATATGAAAGCCAGTGATAACGTGCATATCACAAGTCATAATTCAACTGTCGCGTAGGCTCTTATTATTCTAATGAGACTACTGGATTTTGAGTGGCAGAATTGCCTGCGGTGTGGGAGACTAAGGGGGTCATTCTGAGTTTGGCGGGCGGCGATTGCCGCCCGCCAAACTACCCCCGTCGAAAGACCGCTCCGCGGTCTGGGCCGGCGGGCGACCGCCAAAAGAGCGCCCGCCGGCCCAGCGGGAAAGGCCCGCAACATTGAAGCCGGCTCCGAATGGAGCCGGCGGTGTTGCAGGGGTGCGACGGGTGCAGTTGCACCCGTCGCGATTTTCACTGTCTGCAAAGCAGACAGTGAAAATCCTGCTGGGGCCCTGTTAGGGGGCCCCTGCACTGCCCATGCCAGTGGCATGGGCAGTGCAGGGGCCCCCAGGGGCCCACAACACCCGTTCCCGCCATCCTGTTTCTGGCGGTGAAAACCGCCAGAAACAGGCTGGCGGGAAGGGGAGCGGAATCCCCATGGCGGTGCTGCAAGCAGCACCGCCATGGTGGATTCTCCCAGCCGGGGGAAATCTGGCGGGAAACCGCCGGACCCGGCTGGGCGACAGCGGCTTTACAGCCGCGGTCGGAATAGCAAAGGAAGCACCGCCAGCCTGTTGGCGGTGCTTCCGTGGTCGTCGACCCTGGCGGTCGATGACTGCCAGGGTCAGAATGACCCCCTAAGTCTGACCCACTACAGGCGACGCCTGACGCCTTCAATCCGGGTTTTGCTCCGGATAACTAGCAGTGCCTCATTCATCTCTACCCAAGAACAGGGATGATTGGGCAGCCGAGTGCATGACATACTTGATTTCTCAGGGAAATCGTGGTCACTCAGGTCTCATCCGTTTCTCTCAGTTACATTAGTCTCACATACACAATGACAAACAGAGACAGTATATGTTTCAATAAGGTTTTAATGAAGAAACTGCATCTTAGATAACAAAGCATGTATTGCAATAACCAGAACGATACAGCATGACAGAATTAGAATTGGGACAAGGAAAGTAAAGCATAGAAATAACGCTACCATATTGTCACTAGAGTCAATAGACTAATTCCTACCTAGGCTATAATAGAGCACAGTATCTTAAGCTCTAATTCTGCCCTTCAGGTTCCCCTGGGAAGACATGATCCCCCATACCTGAGCAAAGGCCTGAAGTCTGCATAAGCAGCTGTAGCGAAGCGCTCAGCAATCAGCATACGGTTGTGGTTCTCTGGATGGAATCTCCCTCTAATGTGTAAGGGACAAGGAAGTGTTTTATAATAGAACAGCTGATGTTCTGAGAAAATGTCCCTATGTAAGGATGTGTGTTTTTTTATGAATACCAGAGACAAAATGTTTACCATGTTCACCAGCATCCTATCTTACTGCAGCCTTGAGAGAAGCACAGAGTGAACAACAATGTCTTGTTTGAGAATGTAATGCTGGCCTAAGCAAAAACAGCTCGATAGAGAGAAATACAACAAGACCGCAAAAGTGGCTATTGTTAAAATAATAAACAAAGCTGAATAAAATATATCTAGGTTAAAGTGCACAGCGGCAGGCCTAGATTGCCAAAATATGTGCATTGGGCTATAACTAAAACTGCTACACAACACTTCCATCAATGCAAGCCAGCAGTTGTTTGGTAGTATTTTGGCAGAGTGTTTTTGTCAGAGGCTAGGCAATTCTTCTTCTTGAATTGCAGCTATTTAATTGTTAGTGGTGTTTCCCATTTGCCACCGGTGGTACAACGGCCACTCTTTCTGTACCAGATTTCTTCAAACACCTGGATGTCTTCAATCCCAGCATGAACAGACAAGTTGTACCAGTGGCATTGCACATCAGAAAGTTTAACACTACATTTACACTCTATAGGGTGGAATAATGAGGTTCCAGAAAGACTAAAAAACGTGTCTCTTACATAAATCAGCCCACTGGAGTACAGTCCTCGACAGAAGAACCATTCACTGCAAGATGTCCTACTGAATTCCAAACCAGTGAGCATTATTTGTTAGGTCAATCAGACCTCCTTCCGAAAACCCACTCAAAAAATTAAATATATTGGTGATACCTGTTGTAATTAAAAAATCTGTTCCACACACCAATAGTAACATTCCCACCAGGTTGAGTTTTATATTTTACATTCACTGTTGGTCAGCCCAACTCCATGAGGAACAAAGCTCGTTCCGAAGACCAGGCAGTTTCCAATGACTACCAATATTATCCAAAGTACAAAGGATAATAGGCTCATAGAAGAACCAGAGAGTGGAAACGGAGAGTAGAACTGGAAACCAAACTCAGGACCTGCACACCACAGTCGCCAAGAGCATGTAAGCTTTACCTGAGCTGTCATCTTTGGTATCATGAGAAAATGCGGAAAGATGTAATGAAGTGCACCTGTAAAGGAGAAGACATGTTCAATTCTGCAGGAAGGTATCAGTATTTAGCGGCATATTTATACTTTTTGGTGCAAAACTGCACTAACGCAGTTTTGCATCAAAAAGATTTACACTGGCTTGCACCATTCTTGAGCGCAAGCCGGGCACCATATTTACGAAATGGTGCAAGCCGGCATAAAGGGTAGGCTAGCGTAAAAAAAACAAATGACGTTAGCCGGGTAGGGGTGGCAGAATGGGAGAAGGGGGTTTTGCACCAAAAAATGACGTTAAGGCAGGTTAGATTACAAAAAATGACTAACCAGCCTAGCTTCATTTTCTGATGCAAAACCATCCATACCACATGACTCCTGTCTTAGAAAAGACAGGAGTCATGCCCACCACCCCAATGACCAGCACAGGGGACTAGAGTCCCCTGGGCATGGCCATTGTACCATGTTGGGAGGTGCATTTCAGGGCACCAAATGGCACTTTAAGAAAAATAAATACTTACCTGTACTTACCTATACTTCCCTGTGATGGGGTCCCCTCATCTTCTGCTGTCCTTCTGGTGTGGGTGTTCCTGGGGCCGGGGAGGGCACCTGTTGGCATATTCCATGGTGTTCCACCATGGAAATTGGCCTACAGGCCCTGACCCAGGTGTTCAATAATGGTGCAAAGCAAGCTTTGCATCATTATTTGACCCCCTCCTTCCACCTGAGTGATTTTAGCGGGGGAGATAAATATGGTGCTAAGGTCATAGAGTCATTTTTTCCATGGGGCTGCCTACCTTGCATCTCACTGACGCAAGGTAGGTTTCCATGTCCAAAAAATAACTTTAACTTCATAACTTTGGCGCTAGATGGGTCTAGCACCAAAGTAGAAATATGGAGTTAGTTTTGCACCGAATTTGGGTTAAAATAATGACACAAATTTGGAGCAAAACAAGTACAAAGTGCCTTTGTATTCAGTCTTCTACTGTAGAAAAAAGCTGTATGTTGAGACTTGAGGTAAACTGGTTGATTATGAACCTCACTGCATGCTAGCCCTCATCATTCCCTGAAAAACCCCCGGATCCAGTTTCCAATTGTCGCTGTCCTTTAGGAAGCAGAAATGCCAAACCTCAATCATGTTTGATTTCCACAGGAGGTAGTCCTTAGTCACAGAGATGACAAAATTGTTAAAAATCCCTAGCTAACTCCTGGTAGTAGTGTGGACTTCATTCCACCTAACTTGTTAATGTACTGGACTATTGAGATGCTGTTCATCTTCAACAGCACACTGTGAATGAGCCAATGGCAGCTGAAGCGTAACTGAAGTTTTTCTGATAAACACTTTCATTCAACTAGACAGCTCACTGTATCTGGCTCCCCAACCTAGACTGATGGTGTCATGCTCTCTATTGGGTGATAAACAAATCAGCATTTAAAGCAACCGCTAAGGACTTTCTAAAAATTCGAAGCAAAAGCCTTGTAACATCTAATGCATTCAGCATCTCTTCTTATGGCTCACCAATTGTGAAGAAATTCCAAAACCCTTCCTCCAAAATTTACTTGAGAAGAAAGGATCATGCTCACTGGAGACAGCATGTGAGAAGATTCTGACTTGTGGAACACACTGCTGCAGTAACAGCATCCAATGCAATAGTGCTCTTGTTTACGATCGGGTTCCTGTTATTACTTTCCCTCGTAATTGTAGCTTATGGGCTACATGTGAGGAGTGAGACATGCCCCTGTAGTCAGTCATTTGTCAAGGGTAACAAGTCTCCTATTCACTTACTTGGTCCACGTTTACACCTCCCCGCCACACTCCTCCCATGTAGCCCATAGGCCACAGTTAAGAGAGATCCCAAAAAGAGGAACCCGATCATAAACAAGGGCACTGTTGACCTTTATGCATGTCAGATATATGCTGTATGTTGTGTGTTGTCCTGACTAAATAAATTAGGTGTGACTGAAATACAAAATAACACATTCTATGGCATAATTGTTATGTCCTGTGGAAAGCCCTGGAAAATTTGGCCTTTTTGACACAGGGCTGAAACATGTTAACACTTTATTACAGGGTGTTAGACTATGACCTCCTCAGACACTCTCCTGTAAATCTTTTAGTCAAACCAGGAGCACCACGAATAAAAGGAATCCCTTTGGTGATCTGAGGTATTTTTATTTTCAGGACCAGGGTGAGACCTGATGATGAAGCATGACACCAGGAGGGTGTGTGACGGTCTACCTAACAGCACAATGTGATGTCATGAGAATGGGTATAGCTTCACTTTAGGTATTTCATGGACCATTCATGATCCTCAAGGAGATCAATCTGAATGTGTAGAATACATTTTGTGGCTTCTTTTTGTTACGGGACCTCAAAGGTCTAAAAGTTTATCTTGGCTTCCTCTCCAAACAGAGTCCATGCCTTTCTTTGGGTATCTCAAATATATCCCCATAAATGTAGATATTTTAGAGTCACTCAGGAGCAGAAGTGACCCTGCCCATCAAAGAAGCCTAGGATGTCCTGCATTAAGTCTATTTCTGACTTCTTTGCCAAAAGGTTTGTGCAGATGTCTCTGGACATAGGCAATAAATGGAGTGGTAGGAGAAGGCTTCCACTCTGCAGACCTAGGCTTAACCACATCATCTAGATTGAACATATTTCATAATGCCACACTTGGTTCTGAGAACTCCCTCATCTTCATAGTCTTCTGAATCCTATCTGCAAGCCTGTATGAGCCACCAAAGCCTCTGACCATCATCTTGATCCCCCGAGAAGCATGAGCTCTCTATGTCTCAGAGGAAGTAACCTGAAAATTCTCAATCTTAGCTTCATAAGCCTTATCTGCATCAGCCACCTTGTCCACATCAGACCGGAAAGGCCTCCTTCAAGTTTTCATAGGCATAATGAATGAGTTTTATAAGATTTGTTAGCCTAAATATGAAGGGATCACATAATCCTGAACTTCTGCCAGGGAGGCATGTACACAGTGTTCTCTGCAAGGTAAGATTTAATTTGCAATCTAAGGGCCTCATTCTGACATTGGCAGTTGGCAGAGGCCGTCTGCCAATGTCTTTCCGCCAACAGGCCACACAGACGGCCTGAATCCCGCCGGCCATATTTTGACTTCCCTGCCGGGCCTTAACCATGCAGCCGGCTCCTAATGGAGCTGGCTGCAATGTGGCGGTGCAGCCGGTGCAGCAACACCCGTCACGCATTCCACTGCCTGTAATTCAGGCAGTGGAATGGGTGACAGGGCTGTGCATTGAGGCAACCGCACTGCCCATGCCAAGTGCAGAGGCCCCCCAGGGGCCCCTGAGTCCCCCATTCTGCCAGCCTTTCCATGGCGGTGTAAACCGCCACAGACAGGCTGGCGGATGGGGACTCGTAATCCCCAGGGCAGCGCTGCTCTGGCAGATAACAACCGCCAGGACTGCCAGGCTGCAGGCTGGTGGTAGTCTTCCGGTGTCAGCAGATGGACCATGGCAACACTGCCACAGTCACATGTGGTGGTTGGGCCGCCACGACCGCGGCGGTCAGACCGGCACCATGACCCCCTAAATGTTTAAAATTTTTATCAAGGGGTTTTAAAGTAGTTGCCATGGCTCTCTGTATGGAGGCTTTGACTGTACTATCAATGACTAGAGTCAAACCCTCATTAGAAAGTATGAGGGGGTTGGTTCATCCTTCACAGACTCTTGAATGATGTTCATGGATGCCCTAGCTGCCCTAGCATCACCACTTCAGTCTCTCACCAACACACAAGGCAGGTATACCGTGAGAAATATAAGCTCAAACAAAATTGTCCCCGTAGATCTATGGGTACTTCATTCTTGCTGTCTTATGAGATCCCAAAAGGGCCAGTGGCAGAAAGTAGTATCTCCTAGCTGAAATTGCAAGTTTGAAATTGGAAAGTAATGGGCAATATCACTGACTGCATTTTTAACCCCAGCTTACAAATAATAGGGTATGTGAGTACAGGTAGTGGCAGGTAGTGTAGTGGAATTTTTATGTGGACAATATGTGGTCCCAAAATGCAGACTACACATAAAGCTAGAGAGAATATTATAACTAAAGGCATATTAAGCAACATAGAAACTAGTCCATCACCAAATTGTATTCAAGGTTAGCAAGTAGGCAGAGTCTGTTTGACAAACACATAATCACTCAGCACAACCGAGAACGACAAAATACTTCCCTGAGATGCTGAGCAGCAAAGAAAGAGGACAATATAGTAATTTGCACATATGAGTTTGATGTGCTTTTTGTAATTGGACTGCTTAGTCACAGGTTTTTTGTTTTTTGCAAACACTGTGGAAGTTGTGGTTTTCATGTACTGAAGGACGGATGCTCTTTGTTTTTTAAGGCTGCTGCAATTAATACAATGAAGAAAACCTAATCCTGTCCTCAGCTCTGATATAGAATTTAGTGCATCTTCATCACTGTGTCTTACAAAATGTGTAGTCACTGTTTCTGGTAGGTCTTCTGCAGCTGCAATGCTTGTCATTGGTCACTTGTAATAACAGGAACTAGACAGGGAAAATATGCAGTTGTATGGTAGAGTGGTCCTCCCAGTGCATGAAAGGTGGCAGGCATGTGACAGTCAGGTTACTGTCTTTGATTGAGCAATATCTCTATCTGTGACATTTCTAGTAGGAATCAAGCAGATATTCCCCTTTTCTAAAGGGGATGGAGTAACTGCAAGTTTTCAAAACAGGAGAACCACAGGTTTATAGCTGTTCTCCCATCTTGCCAAACTGTGAATGACCCCTACATTTCGCAGAGATATGGTGCATTTTGATAGAGACCAAAATACATAACTTTGCCCAGGAAAATGTATTATAGAATCAACTGCACTATACTAATCTGAGAAAAAACCCTACAAACATTAAAAATTGAAGATAGGTTTCAAATTTGATACTATAGATCATTGGTTAATCTCAAAGAACATATTTGAATTCCTCAACCACCCTAATACCAGTCAAATTTGAATTTCCAAAAACACACAAAAGTCATATTGAACCGATGCACTTACCTACTGTGTGAGGTACAGAAATTATTCTTGAGTCATTGGTCAAATCTGTGGATTTTCTTTTTTTAAAAATATTTTTTATTGAGTTTTCATTACAGATCTGTGCAGCTTACATATGTGTTTACATTGATAGGATTTAGTAGATCTGATATAACTTTTACATTCACACAAAACAAAAGCGAAGGAAAAAAAAAACCCATAACTTAGGTCTTATTTTAACATTCAATATGTATTTATCCGCTGTGCATGGTTAAGGGATCTTTCAGTTTAGCACTTGGTGGCCCCACATTGGAGCACCTGGTTATCTTATTTCCTGATAGTCCTTGTTGTTTGTGATGGGGGGAGTGATACCGAGCTGATGCCTGTTTACTAGGTGTAACGTGGTAGTATTCGTTATGCGTTTTCTGCTTGTGCGATCAACGCTTGCTGGACGCTGTGGGTGGCCGCAGCTTGTGAGGTGCAGAAGTAGGTACCCACACATGCCAGGCGGTTATTTCGGCCATTCGTTAATTATATTGAATCTACTTGAATTCTAACTGGGTTAGCGCCAAAGCTATATCATTGTCCAGTTCATGGCGGCCTCCCATAATTTTTAGCTTCTAATCTAGTTACTAGAATTTCCCAGGTTTCACAACCTGTGTGTTGTTGACCCCCACGTGCCAATTTACTCAGCACTTGGGATTCTGTGCGGGTCCAACGCAGTGTTAGGGAATGCCAGGATTTCAGATCGGGTGCTTTGGACGCTTTCCAGTTCATGGCGATCAGCCTTTTGTACATCACATATGCTAGGTCTGCAAACTTATGTAGGTGCCTGTGTTTCTTTTCTCTAGTTCTCAGCCCTAACAAGCAGGATTTAGGGTCCACTGCAAATGCAAGACCCATCATTTCTGAGACTTCTTCTACAACTCCTCTCCACTCACTGTGTATCTGCGCGCACTCCCAAACCATATGATAGAAGTGTGCCAGTGGGGCATCACACCGTGGGCAGGTAGATGGCGATTCAGGAAACATACGCTTAATCCTGGCTGGGGATAGGTATGTTTGGTGTGTGTAGTTAAATTGTGTATCGAAACCTGGGATTTCTGATACCCCCCGAGTGTGATAAAGGGCTTTTGGCCAATCCGCTGCTGGTACCGGATCTGGCCGGACTGCATTCCATGTATCTCCTACGCTCTCCAACTTAAGTTCGGGGGGTTTATTCAGGACTTTATACAAATTTGTCACTACTTTTGTTTGATTATCATATTGCAGCATGTGATATAATGTGGGGGAAGTCAGAGGTTCCAGATCTCCAGCCGACCATATCTTTTTGATTAGGTGACATATGGCGTAGTAGGCCAAAAATTGCCTGGGATTCACTGCCGTGAGGGCTTGTATAGATTCAAATGACATCAGTTTCCCCTCTTCAAAACAGTCCCCCACCAATATTATACCCGCCTCTGTCCAGGTCATGAGCGAGTGCGACCCCACCGCGTCAGCCCACCCCGGTATCAGTCCCAGTGGGAGGAGTGGCGAGTAGGGGAGCACCTTATAACCTTTTTGTATGTACCTCTGCCAACATGAGTGTGCCACTGCCATTAAAGGATTACCAGGCGCACCTTTCGGTGTTTTATTTGTTAGCCATGTGAGCAAGGGTACTCCATGTAAACGCGCCAGTAGCCATGCGGATTCCGCATGTGTTGGTCTGTGGATCCAGTTTAGTATCCACTGTAACTGTGCGGCAGCATAATAGAGTTCGAAATTGGGAGCGCCCAGCCCACCTGCACTGATTGGTTGCTGCAATGTGATGAGTGCAACTAGCGTTCGGCCCCCGCCCCATATAAGCTGCAGTAAGATTGTGTTCAGGTTTCGGAAGAAGCGCCTGGGGACCCAGAGTGGCTGTGCCGCAAAGTAATATAGCAACCGAGGAAGTAACAGCATGTTTGCCACTGCCACTCTGCCCAGAGGCGACAATGGCAGTTTGGTCCAGAACCGCAGCAAACCCTTCATAGAAGCTAGTGCTCTCCCCAGGTTCCCGTCTCTAAGATCCTCATTTCTATGAGATATGTGGATGCCCAAGTATTTGAACGTATCAAAGCACCATTTCAGGCGACCCACAGGGGCATTCTCTTTTCTTGCCAGAGACCATCTAGTTAGTGGGAATTTAGAAAAGTGTTACGTTTTGGTCTATTATGGTCCTCGTGTATCAATGTGTGTATGATGGGAGCTAACCTGTTAGCCAAGATTTTGCCTAGTATTTTACAATCTAAATTCAGGAGCGATCGTGGCCTATAGGATTTGACGTCTGTGGGGTCACGTCCTTGTTTGGGAAGGACCACTATCATTGCCTCCTTAAAGACTTTCATTAAGTTGGGCTTTAACTGTGACAAATAAGTGGAGTAATATTCTATTGGAAGGCCATCTGTTCCTGGGGCTTTATTCCTGGGCATCTGCGCTACTGCCAAATCTATTTCCTCCATTTTCAGAGGAGCCTCCAGTAACTGCCTGTCTGCCTGCGATAATTGCACCAGTGTCACGCCGCTGCGCGTGACATGAGCCGAACATTTGACTCTTGCCGCAGCACGCAGTCATAAGACGCGCCGTGCCCCCAGCCTGCTCTGTACCTTACGAGGCCCCAAATTGGGCATGGGACTCGTTCTTATTTAGCGCACCGCGTGTCTAGACAGGTCTGCCCCCCCACTCACCTGTTCTTTTCTTTTCTTCTTTTTTCTGGACATCTGGTTGTGTCTTCTTTTATGTTTTTCCCCCTTTCCCATAGTACCTTTCTCTTCCCAGCATTCCTTGTTCCCTACTCTCTATGGTTCCTAGTCCATTCTGTTCTATGTGCTTTTCCCTATCTAAGATAGTGTCCTTTTACTTCCTGTTGGTCGTTTCCTGTTTGTTGGTATTTAAGGGCTGTGTTTCTTTCTCTCCTTGTGCTGCAACACTTTCTGTTTGGATGGTGTCTTCGCTCCTGCTTCCTTGTATTCCTGTGCTGGTTCTCGTCGGTTCCAGTGTATTTTCCTGTATTTTGTTCCTGCTGTTACCTATTCTTTTTGTTCCTGTTGCAGGATTCTATCTTTTTGGAGGGTTTTTTCCCCCTTTCAGGGTTTTTTTCCCTCTGGCACTACTTCTGAGGGACACGGCCTGCTCTTGGCGTACCCATTGCCTGCAGCACTGTGGCTACCAGAAAGAGTCGCCCCTACTTGGGCCAAGGCCGAACATTCCAGAACAGGATCCACGCCACTCGCTCTGCAGCCTCCGGGGTAAAGCAGCGCGTAAGTTGTGACAACAAGTGGTGAGTCCGCCAGAAAGGAATCAAGTTGTTGGGGTGTGCATGTTGTACGTTTGGTGTAGAGATTTGTGTAGTATTCCCTTAACGCCCCATTGATCTCTTCTTGTGTGGTGGCCATTTTGCCTGCTTCTCCCCTTATGGTCCCTATGGGGGACTGCTGGCAGTTCCCACGTAGGAGCCACGCCAGCAGCCTGCCCGAGCTGTCACCGTGTGTGTGTAGGCGCATTAAATGATATTTGTGGGCATGTCGACGGAGGCGAGAATCTACTTCATTATATTTTGTTCGCGCCTCTTTTAGCACTGTGTAGGGAGTCTCATTTCGTGCACCTGCTATTTCCGTTGCTCTCAGTTCCTTTTCTAATTTGTTGACCTCCGCATGTAGAGTGCGCCTCACTCCCCAGGTGGTTGAGATACAGTGCCCTCTAACTACAACCTTGTGAGCCTCCCATTCTAACACTCTGGAACCGGTGGAGTCTTTATTGATTTCCCAGTACTGTCTCACTGTTGTGTTTAATCCATCTGTGAACGCCTGATCCTGGAGAGCCTCCACCTGCATTTGCCAGGTGGGGATCTCCGAGCGTCTTCTGCCCCAGTTCAGTGTTATTCTAAGTGGTGAGTGATCCGATAGTGTTTTGGCCAGGTATTCTGACTTACGTATCTGTTCGCATATATCCCAGGACCCCCATATTATATCTATTCTTGTGTATACTTTGTGGGGTATTGAGTAGAATGAGTATTCCCTTTGCTGCGGGTGTTTCGTATGCCATAAGTCATATATTCTCATGTCGCCTGCCCATGCTAGTAAGGGGCTTCTGGCGGTTCTGTTTAGTATTGCTTTCGGGGTTGTATTTGACCTATATAATTCTGCATTCGGCGTGCTGTTAAAGTCGCCACCCCAAATGGATGGGGCTGCGGGGTTCACTAATAATGCTGGAGTGAGTGTGCCCAGGAATTCAACTATTGCACTGTTGGGGGCGTAGATGCCGATTATTGACAATTGTTTCCCATCTAGTTGGCCCTCTATTACCACATATCTGCCACCCTGGTCTATTCTATGTGAGGTTTGGACAAAGGGGACACCGTCTGCTATCCATACCAAAACTCCTCTGGCAAAAGCCGAGTACGTTGTGCCTACCACCTGTCCACCCCATTTTTCACGTAACTCCCGTAAGTCTGGCTCCAAACAGTGTGTTTCTTGGAGAATGGTGATGTGTGCGCACTGGCTTCTAAGGCGTGCATGTACCCGGGATCTTTTGCTTGGTGCACTCAGGCGTCTCACATTCCACGTAATTATTTCCTATTGACGCATTGAAGGGATTACGTTTTACGCCATATAGCATTGTGTAGAGCACCTGCCTGTGGTGCAATCCTGGTGTCAATACCCGCCCGAATCCCACCCATCCCTACCCGGTATGTAAATAAGGCTATCATTACTAGCAGTGTTTCCTGCGTTTCGGATTGACCTTTTGAGCACAACTTATCTATCGCCCCCCCTCCTCCCACCCTGATTAACCCCCACACCCAACTATGAACTTGTGTTAAACTACACAACTCTCTACTACTTAATAAAACTTGTATCCATGTGAATACCTGTGGGGGAGCTATATTGGCAACCAGATGTGGCTCACGTACGGGGCTCACATCCTTCCACAGACATGGTTTGCGTGTACATCTGGGTGCTCCCAGATTGTTTACCCCTCCCTGAGCACATGATCAATGACATTAAATAAAGTTTTCGGTGAGGGGGGATAAGTAGTTCAAAAGATACTCGTGGTCAGCGGCTGCATCTTCCTCCATATGGGAACACGTGCAGTTAGTCTGTGCCACCCTACAAGTTTGTCGCTCATTCTGGGGGGGTAAACAGCTGGTGTCCTGTGTCTACAGTGCATCCGCGGATCTGGGGGTGAGCTTCGGGCCCTTTAGTACTTCTTTTAACGTGGAGTCTGAGCTGGCCGAATCAGTTTCCGGGCTGTCCGCAGGGGTCTCCTGGAGTGCCTCGAAGGAGCTTTGCGTGTGTAAAGGAGTTTCCTTCAAGGTTTTCGCCCTTTCTTCTGCTGCCTGTTTTTCAGTGGGTTGTCCAGGCATCCTTAGGGGAGGTGAATACATGGATGTGATCATCCGATATTACTCTCAACTTGGCAGGGAACAGTAAGGCGTATTCAATATTATGCTCGTGGAGGCGTTGTTTAATTTTTACATAAGAGTTGCGTTGTCTCTGTACCTCCTGGGTAAAGTCTGGGTAGGCATTAACCACTGAATCCTCATGTCGAATTGAGCCTTTGCTACAAAACTGCTGTAGTATTAAATCGAGGTCTCTGTAGTTTAAGAATCTTGCTATCAGTGGTCTAGGTGGTTGTCCCGGGGCCGGGGGCCTTCCCGGGACTCTATGTGCCCTTTCCACAGAGAATGGGGCCCCATTTAGTACCTCCTTGATCAGCCATTGTTCTAAGAATATTTCTGTATTCTGCTCTGTTAGTTTTTCGGGAAAGCCTAAAAAGCGTAGATTGTTTCGCCGGGATCTACCTTCTGCTTCTTCAGCGCGTCGCCATAAGATCTTCACTGCTGCATCCAGCAGTTGAATTTGATGGGTTCAACTCATTAAGCACCTCTTCTGCTGATTTCACTCTCTCCGCCAAATTGCGATGGTCCTCTCTGAGTAGGTTCAACTCTTGTGATACTGTGTCTATCCTATTTTCCAGGGAGGTTTTAGTGTCCATAATCGCCAGTAGTACTTTTTCAAATTGTGTAGAGTGGGCTTGGAGTGCGCTTTCCAAAGATTGTAGAGTTGGTACTAGCTGTTGATCGCTTGGTGCCTGTCCTTGTGTGAGTCGGTCTTGATTTTTCGCGGATTTGGTTCTCCTGGCCATGATGCGTTATTGTTGGTTGGCCCGCAGGGAGCGGGGCGGCATATCAGTGCACTGCTTGGACGATGGATTCCTCTGTTTTTGTGCTTGCGCTCCGCAAAGTGGGGTTTCTCCCCGTGGCGCAGTCAAATCTGTTTGTGGCCCTTGCCTGTGCGTAAAGGCCGGCGGCGGGGCCCGGCACGAGCACACCCGTATCCAGCGGCACCTCCAGGTGTTAAGTGGCCTGCCCCGAGGCCTTGTGGCCGGCCCTCTCTGCTCCCTGTGAGTGCGTGTTCCCTTAACCCCCAACGGGGGTCGGGGGGACCCAGGTGGTGATGGCGCAGAATGAAGTAAAATCGGAAAAGGGGGTGAGGGGGGCCCAGACTCACCCAACCTCTCGGGCTCCTCTCCAGTCTTGTGTGGTTATGGTTATTATTGTTCTTATTCTTGTTCTTGCCCCCGTTGGCAGTGGGGGAAGAGGTCCTCAAGCAGCAGTTTGTAGCTGCCTCTCCTCCACCCGTGCAACCCAGCCGGCCAGGGCAGGTACTTTCATTTTTGCGGCGTGGCTCTCTCACGCCCGCGCCGAGCCCGTCTGCCCTGCCACCCCTCCTGCTCCTCTCCCGCTCACCGTCGGGTCCCTGCGGGACAGCGCGTCCCTCCGGAGCTCTGCACAAGCTCCTGTGCGCTCCCGGGACGAAGGCACCGGAGGACCACGGCACTCCTCGATCCTCAGGGCAAGCTGGAGGGGGGGATTGCACTAACTTTATTTTAAAACTGAGTGGAAGTAAAAACGGAGACCAATATCTTTGCACCGATTCCAGTTACCAAATGCTAGCAATAGTGCTCCAGTGTTTTTTCATTTTACGGAGAATGAGAACTCACGATAATTTGTACTGGACAGTTCTTGAACCTATTTTCACCCAAAGTAGCTCAACCTAAATTTTCAGGAGTTTTACTATAAAAAAGGTGGATTTTTCACCTCAAAATTAATTAGTGTGAAGTAAAGGAAGCAAAATAAATGGAGCAATCTGAGCAGTGTATAGATTCATGAATGCAGTAGGTGACAAACCCAGAAGGTGGACTGCCATGCAGTCCAGAAGAAGGAGAATAGTAAATTTCACAGAGGAGGAGACAAAGGGGGTCATTCTGACCCTGGCGGTCATTGACCGCCAGGGCCAACGACCGCGGGAGCACCGCCAACAGGCTGGCGGTGCTCCCATGGCATTCTGACCGCGGCGGTACAGCCGCGGTCAGATACGGGAAACCGGCGGTGTACCGCCGGTTTCCCGCTGCCCAAGGGAATCCTCCATGGCGGCGCTGCAGGCTGCGCCGCCATGGGGATTCCGACCCCCTTACCGCCAGCCTGGTTCTGGCGGTTTTGACCGCCAGAACCTGGCTGGCAGTAACGGGTGTCGTGGGGCCCCTGGGGGCCCCTGCAGTGCCCATGCCAATGGCATGGGCACTGCAGGGGTCCCCTAACAGGGCCCCACCAAGATTTTCAGTGTCTGCCACGCAGACACTGAAAATCGCGACGGGTGCAACTGCACCCGTCGCACCCCTTCCACTCCGCCGGCTCCATTCGGAGCCGGCATCCTCATGGAAGGGGGTTTCCCGCTGGGCTGACGGGCGGCCTTCTGGCGGTCGCCCGCCAGCCCAGCGGGAAACTCAGAATTACCGCGGCGGTCTTTTGACCGCGCAGCGGTATTCTGCCGGCGGGACTTTGGCGGACGACCTCCGCCGCCCGCCAAAGTCAGAATGAGGGCCAAAATGTTGATCACTGAGGTGATCCAAAATGAGTAAACTTTATTCTTCACCTCAAAATTGCCATTAGCCAAGAAGGATGCATTATGGCTCCCTTGAGTCAAGGAGCTGACAAGCTTATCTGGAATGCACCTGTATGCCTGTGGAGTGGTACTGAGACCTGTGAAGACTTGGGCAACACTTTAGCTACCCCAGCTGACTTTTCTCTGCTCTCTACTACTTCTGATCTCTACTGATGAATAACTAAACCCAGAAACACGTGTCTAGAGATAACAGCAATACCTGCACCAACTTTGGTGAAAAACAACAGTAACTTTGAAGCAAGCATACTGCATTACTAAACTGTAATGGAGTGAACTGTGCTGGGATGAGAGGCAGTGTGGTCCTCCCGCTTGTGCTTAAAGATGTGCATTATGGCACACAATAGTGGACAAGATAAACTGTGTGACACTAATCAAAAGGACTGTAGTTGACTGTAGGAAAAAGTGTCATCACCACAAACACAGGACAATAGAGAAACTGGCCCGAAACTGGATGGCTGCAATGAGGACCGGAGGAGGAGGAGTAGATGTCCAGGAGAAATTGACCACATTGGAGGAGCTTTTGCCATCACTCATTTCAATTGAGTTGTCCATCAATCTCTAAATCAGACCCTTAGTGCAGGAGAAAATGAAAGCAACACAAGGTCAGCTTGGAGCTAGGAGTGGATGCAGTAAGGTAAGGCTACCCCTACTGTGCAGTGTTGTGTGGTCGCCCCTGGGGCTCTTTATTGAGTTCTTGCTGCAGCAGAACTGGCAGGGGCAGAGGAGGTAATTGGGCATGTGAAACAGAGGGTCATGAGACTTGTTAATCCCGGTCAGAAAATAAAATTGTCTTCATAAAAGGGAAGTCACCCATCACTGGAAAACAGAATTATTCAACTCTCTAATCCAGTATAGCACCACAGGCTGAATAGTTGCAAGCTTGGGAAGATAGATGCAGTCATGAGCCAGCTACTAGCTTGCACGCTCCTTTTCCAAGTCAATTATCTTTCCTTGTTGATCCACCAGTCCTTTTGGGTCATCCTTCTGGGAAGCCAGTGGGACCCATTCTCGCTCCCCCTAGGAGTAGTGATAATATTGTCACTACTAAGGAAGTAGCATTGCCTATTAAACAGCCATTTGGCCACCATCACAAAGCCTAAATGAATGATAAAGTAACAAGCAGCTTTCCACCTCATAGTATTGGTGATTATGTATCATTGTATCTGCACCTAGAGCAACAGCATAACTCATTGCACCTGGGTTACATAGCCCCCCAGGGGCTCTGAGATCTGCCCTCAGGAGCCAAGGCCAACTACCGGCATGATTACATTATTATGGTCTAAGGGCATTAGCGTTTGCAAATCAAGAAACTTGAGAAGCTCCCAACTTATGTATCCGGAGGCAAAGATGACATCCTCATCAAAAGTGCCATCCACAAGCTGACTGGCTCATTGAAGGGCCTGGATCACATGAACTCTAACCACCTCGAAGCCGCTGAATTTAAGCCCCACCCAATGGTGCGAAGTAGGGACATCACAGTGACTTCTTGGTTTTCCCTGGACATAGCTGATCAGATCTGGCATTTTAGAGACAAGTTGTCTGGGGCATTGAGGTCTTGCAACAGGCCCCCTTGCGTTATGCCATCCCCTTATCTTCAAGTGCCTCAAATTTTACATCATTGCACAGAGGTATTCTCAGAGGTGTTGTTGGTCCAAAACAGCAAAGGAGCAGATTTGAACACCTACAAGTCACTAACGCTTTACTGGATGGTCCCCAATGCCATCTAACATCTTGCCCATCACATCTTATTGAGGCAGTTTAGGGGCCTGGCTAATACGGGCACTCCCTTGTGCATGAAACCTGTGATTGTCTTTCATGTCATGGGAAAAAAATGTCAACTTTGATTGGGAGAGGGTAAGGGCTAGAGCTCTCTCAATGATTTTATCCTTCAATCAGCCAACTTAGACACCTCTGTAGAGTATTTATCACACATACAAGCCCAATCAGTGATCATTTGCAGCAAAGCTTATCAATCCCCAAATAGCGGGCCACATAACACCCAGACAGGCATGTGACAGAAATCTTGGTCCACAGAATGGAACAGGACAATCGCACCTTGTTTAATATCTGTTTAGATGATGTTTAGTGATGTAACAGAGGCAGCACATAGTAAGCCCCTCAAATTGCACTCAGAGAATTGGAATTGGTGGTTCAATAAAGAGTGATCAAGTACTCATAAAACTCTCCCATTTGTATATCAAACGGCCCATAGGACATCACAAGAGGTGCCCCAGTGCATGCAAGCATATAGGAAAGAAATAAAGGCCAGGAAAAACATTTTAAAAATGATTGCATGGGAGGACCTCAAGGATGCAAGTCGCAAGAAAGATCTTAAAGTATTCTGTTGCATTGTGAACCAGCCATTTCTGAAGGAGGAGGAAGAGCCGTGAATCGAAATTGCCATATCAGAGCAGGAATGGGCAGCTTTCTTTGGGGCGGTCTACGTCTCTCGGGTTAGTGAGGGAGGGGCGAGGGAGCACAAAGTAAGGTCATGCAAACTTGATCCCTGTGCAGTCTCAAAGGGAGAATTACTGTCGAAATATCACCCTAGATTAGATGAAGTGCTGGAGGCCATTAGATAAGCCCCAGTTGCAAAGCCCCTGGTCCAGATAGAGTTCTGTTGGATCTCTTCAAGAGCCAGATAGGACTCTGGGCCCCAGTGGTCTCTAGTGTTTCATGGGCAGCAAGTGTTTCTAGGCATTCACTAATTCACAAATTTTCTGGCCAAATTGGGGAATACATCTTTAAACTCTGATGTTTGTGCAACAGAGCCATATACCATTGTTCCAAAGTCTCCTATTGCATCCCAACAACAAGCACAGGAGGCCCACATGGTCAGAATCAATTATCATTTCTATATTTAAAAAATTAGGGGATGTTGGTTTTGCCACCGGATCTCTCTCCTAGACTTGACAGTGAAGGTCCTGGGCCATGTCCTATTGCCCCATCTGAAGGCATGAGCTTCGGAGACCAGCTAACTTTCAGATATCCAAAACTGGTTCAGGAGGAGGCTCGGGACAGAGGACCAATGCCTTAATTTCTCCTTCTTTCTCGGCAAGTATACCAACGCCAAACAGAGCTCCCAATTTCTGGAGTTTATGGACCTGTCCAGAGCTTTTGATTGTGTGTCTCATAGTAAATTTTGGAGTATTATGGAAGATCTTGGCGCTGTAAGGTCCATAATTAACCGTATTAGGGGATTATATTGCAACTCTAGTGCTTCAGTCAGGTTCAGCTCAGGGGGCAGGATGCTTTATGCAAAAATAAGACAAAAGTATAAGCTACACAATTGAGCCCACATAATCATATAGTTCAGTTATTGCAGAAATTCCTGTAACCAACTGTAGAATTACCATCATGAATCAAGATGTGTGTATGTGTAGAGGTATACTGTGACGCACAGGACAGATGCATGTGTGTCTTTGTAACATTTCTACATAACACCAGTCCATCAGTGAATCACAAAACTCTGCCTTCACACAAACATAGGGCTGAGCTATTACATTGGGATGTCTTGTAGGCCAACAAGCCAACTTTGAGTGGAGTATATTTAGAAAGGGAGTGTACAATATTATTAAAGAATCAACAATACAGGTACAGAATCCATATAACAGTTAGGTGTGTTACATTGTGCCGTGCAGGGACTATCATGCATCTTTCATGGCATTCACTAATGTTCTGGCCAAATTGTGACATACATTTGTTCCACAGCCTCCTATTGCATTGCAACAACAAGTACATGAGGCTGAACATTCATGATAGGATGAAGGTGAAGAGTTCCCAAGTGCTAGATCTGCAAATGCTGAACATTAGCGAGTATGTTAGAACTGGCAACCTTGGCGTGGTCTCCCCTAACTTTGTGCCTCTACTTCCCAGGTGGCTGTTGCATGCTGGACTCTGTTTTTGCTGTTTTTGTTACTCTGGGCACCTTACCACTGCTGACCAGTGCTAAAGTGCAAGTGCTCCCTATGTGAAATTGTATGTGTAATTGGCTTTTCCATGATTGCCATATTTTATTTACTAGTAAGTCCCTATTTGAGTGCACTAGAGATGCCTGGGGCCTGTAAATCAAATGCTACTAGTGGGCCTGCAGTACTGATTGTGCCACCCACATGAGTAGTCGTGTAAACATGGCTCAGACCTGCCACTGCAGTGTTTTTGTGTGCAATTTTAAACTGCCAATTTGACTTGGCAAGTGTACCCACTTGCCAGGCCCAAACCTTCCCTTTTTATACATATAAGGCACCCTTAAGGTAGGCCCTTGGTAGCCCCATGGGCAGGGTGCAGTGTATGTTAAAGGTAGGACATGTAGTGATGTGTTTTTACTTGCCTTAACAGTGAGTTTCTGTCAAATTCGGTTTGTTCATCATATCACCTCATTTGAGAAATGATTAAGATTGTAAAACATTTGGTAAAATGTAATTCCTAATAAATGGTACACCACAGGTGTAATACTCATTTAAAAATAATATTTTACGTTTCCACATCTTGCTTCACATGTGGATGTAGTATTGTATTGTCACCATTTTAGGGTGCATATATAAATCGCAGCAGGGCAATAATCATCCTCTCATGGTGGAGGTACTTGCACAGCGCAGGTACATTAAATAGGCTTATTACGTGGCCTAAATATGGTAAAAATGTCATAAAGAACATAAATACCAACATGTCCAGCAATCTCCAGTCCCAGTAGGCCCAGCAGGTCAGACTCTTGGGAAACAACATCCACCTACCGATGTTGGAGCTGATGGTTGGTGTGCTCACCATGGTGACTTGGACAAGTGCACTGCTCAAGGGGCACTGAGCTCTGTCAGCCCATAGTCTTGGCTGACTCTCCTTCTAGCACCAAGTGAGTAAGTGAACTATGAGTCAAATTGAGGCTCCTGCCTTCCTCTCTTCACTGTTAGGATCTCTCCCCTTACTAGACATAATGAGAAATAAACACACAATTCTTAACTACAACCCTCCCCAGTTTAGCTTAAGACGCCAAAACTAGTAAACCCTCAATAAAACCTCAAAAAGACAAATAAACAAGTCTAAGACAATTACCAATACCTTATCACATACAATGCAGACAACACTTTAAACAAACCAAACAATTTGCACACAGACACACGCACATTCACCAGCTACTCTCTCAAACTACAATAAGAACCACCATCCACCAAGCACAATAGGAAAGTGAAAGTAATTTCATATACTTCCTGCTACACAGCTACATCCGTTGCATGAATTCCTGGGGATTTGCAGCCAATTTACCCAGCTTTGTGTCACTTTTCCCAATGGAAGGCCCTGCAAGACATGTTTGTGTGACGCAGCACCATTTTAAGCTACGCTATGTCATGCAGACATGTGTTGCGTTGCATTGCGTTTGAAAATACCATTGGAATGCTACGCACCTCTGCACCTTAAATCGCAAGCCTCAGATGCTATCATCTTTCACACAATGCAGTGTATTCCGTGAAAGGAAGAGAGCCAAAATGCCACATGTCAGCTCAAATGCTACACACCGCTGCTCTCTCATAATACTTGTGCACTTCAGACAGTCTAGCAACAACCCAGACACTCTTGCGACACAGTGCAAGGATGCCTGTGTTATGGGCAGGATTGGTTTTGTGCAGGAAGTTATACCTTCCTGCACAAAAACAATCATTCAAGACATTTTCCTGAAGGCAGAAATAGCATCAAAGTAGGTATGTTAGTGTCAATTCACCTTTCTTTCTACATGTGTCTGCTCTTGCTTAGAGGTAGTTTTGAGTTATGTATCTATATATATATGTACATTGCAGTTTAAATGAGGTATCGTGTTAGTTAAATAGCTCTTCTACATTATGGGCCTAATTGATAATTTTGCACACAAGATACTCCATCTCAAAATGTACGTAAATCCTCGCCCCTCGTATTACAAGTGACTTATAGTCAATTGTAAAAGAACGGACAGGATATTCTTTACATTTGTGCTGGAGTATCATGTCTACAAAGTTAAAAATCAGGCCCTATGTCAGGTAAGTTGTGTGTTCTAAATGTTACGGAGACGGAGGTAGGTACATGGATATGGTTACTACTGGACTAACTCCCTCAAATACTTTATGATGCTGTCGGTTTCACTCATACTGATCTACTTAAGTAGCAACCAGTGCAGTGTGACACAATACACAAGCATCTTCTCATAGTGAGGAGGGTAGGACACTCCGTGTGCACACTTCTACACCACTGGTTTGGTGTAATGTTGCATGTGAAGACTTGTTGGTACAGCTGCGACTGGAGGAGTAGGACATGTTACATTCTATGGTTTTTATGTGTTGTGAAGACTGATTAGGTAAACATAGGCTCAACAAATGTTTAGGTTGTGCATGCCATGTAATGTGACGTATATCATTAACTAGATTCATTTCGGCGATTGACACATCATTAACCACTTAATGTTGCATACTATTGCAATGGGGCATATTATTAAAGAGCATATCTTTCAAATCAGATGTAAAATTAATCATCATGTTACCAATAAGCCAACACATTTCCTCAAGTTGTGTAGCTATACAGAATTGTGACTTATATTACACCTGGCACATAGAGATATTTCTTTATTGTTTATGTTCGATGTGTATCCATTGTTGTTATCACAACTGTCATTCATGTTGAATGAGCTGAGAAACCTCTGTCTGTTTTATGTGCCATATACAGCACATACTTCCCCTTGTGCTGGTTATAGATGTGCTGATGTCACCAATGAACTGTATGATGCTGCAAAGCATCTAGACACCTCAGGAACACTTACTGATGTTAGGTAATTAATATGTATCATACACATAACTATTACTAACGAAGATGTTGAAGGTACGCTGGAAATTTTAATTACCTACCCATTGTATGTGGTTAGTTTTGTTCATAGTATCTAGCTTAGCAGAATGTACATGAACTGTGTTCTACTTAGTGTGTGCAGATAATAACAGTATGCGGCACATTCAGTTAGACACATATGTTGTGCGTGTGTGTGTTTTCCAGTACATTTTATACGCGTGGATTACTAATGGGTCCTATAGCACTATGACATATATATAGTTCAGTGAAGACTTAATGACCTAGAATGATAATATTGTGAATGTGGAACTTCTGTTTGTAGCAACTCTTCTTTGGCTTATTAGCATATCCTGACACAGAGAATGGCTTCTTTTTCATACCCACATTAATCCAAAGTCATAGAATTTGACTGTGAATGTGGACAAGTAGATATCTGGATGCATGGATGCACCCATTATCCTATGATGTAAGGCCTTTACAACGATAGGAGAACCGTGTGAGCACCATGCATAACCACACATATTTTGTACATGAATATACAACATATAGACACACAAACTGCATTAGGATGTCTTCCTGAATAGCTATATGTTTTTACGTATTAGACTTAACACACTTATGTAACTATTGCATTTCAGATAATCTTTACATGATTACATACCCCTATGAATCCATGCATACTTCAACACACATTATTTTTGCAATTTATGATTAAAGTGAATAGATGGCATATTCCTCTCAGATTTTGTTTACAACAAGATTCGTGTAAAGCTTTTATTTGATATTCAAAATATACAACACCACACATCTTCTCCTTGCATGTATTTGTGTTATTATTCACATTCTTCAGGGATCATGCAGTCAAGGACAGTCTTCGGCTGAAGATGAATAACTTTGCAAATGTAAGGCTGCACACACTTTACCTATCCAAATGTGTGACTGTGTATATATGTCTGCAAAACTCTATGGGTTTATCAACAACAATTACATGCCGCATTATTTCATGTAACAAAACACTCAACAGTACTTTGCTTGATTTGTTTTAAAACAATATTTCTTTATTTACATGAAACATGTAGATTTGCATACACTTTAACAGGTCAAGCAAATATGTTTTAATAAAATAATTTATAAACCAATTCATTGTGACCCTTGATGCCTTCCACTGAGTTCACTATCTCATGGTGAGTCCCATTCCAAATGTGTTCTTTCACATATATTGAGGAGGGTGGTGCTAACTAATATTATTTTGAACTCCTAGTGTGGTGAGTGTAGGCATCTCCCATCAGACTGATCCAAACACCGAAATCGTGATATAAAATACTCCAAATATCCTTTCAACCACATGTCTTGCCTTTCTCGAATCAACATTGTATTGTTTTGGACCTCAGTCTGAGTTCGGCTGGATGTGGTCATCCGCCTTGCTTCTATCCTAAATCCTTGATCACCTCACAAGAGAGTTATAAATACATATTAGGAGTTATTTGCAACTTAGTTTTGCATGTTGCCTGGTTCATAGTTGTTGACAAAATGTACACAAAATGTTATAATTGATGTCAATTTTATTTTGTACTGTCTGTATAGGGGATAAATAGAAGGCAGTAACATATATTTGTACGGAAAGTAGTTTACAGTGTGAAATAAACATATCTTGATATTCCATAATTCTTCATTAGAATGACCCACATTATACACACATTTGTTTACTCCATTCAAGTTTGTTATGTTGCTCAGCTTTAAGTTTTGGTTTTGGCTCCTTACCATACAGTATACAGTATACATTGTTGCTGTGTCATGCTAGGTGAGGCAAGGATAATGCATATGGCTTAATTTATGAACATAACAACACCAAAGGCCTGCTTTTCACTGCCTTGAATGACATCATACAGAAAGGTAAGGCAGGTGCTCGCTTTGTGTTACATTACATTTGAAAGCAGGAGGCGTTTCATGGGTGGATCATGGCCGTTCCCATGCATACACCCAAGTAATATTATGGATCGCCAGTTTTACTACAGCTAGTAAATCCAGCTATGCATCTAAATAGTGTTCCTCCGAGACCCGGCCACGACAAATGCATAGATAGGTATTTATGCTCTTTGTTTCCTCTGTCAACAGTTACAAGTTAAGGCCCGTATTTATACTTTTTTAGCGCCGCATTTGTGTCACTTTTTGACGCAAAAGCAGCACAAACTTGCAAAATACAATTGTATTTTGTAAGTTTGCGCCGTTTCTGCGTCAAAAAGCGGCGCAAATGCAGCGCTAAAAAAGTATAAATACGGGCCTAAATGTTTTCAAGTTGGGCCTCCTCCAAAATGTTATGGCAAGGATTAAAAGGCATGAGGGCTGAGTTTACAGGCTGGGCTTCTGAGATAATATCAGGGGAATTTTTTATTCTAGCTCATAATCCACACTAAATATGAGATTTATAAAAGATTAAATACATCAAACAAAAACAGATATAGATCAACAAACACTTCTCCAGATAATTGGGTGTGTTGTGAGCCCCTCATACTCCTGGGCTGCAATGGAACAGAACCTGCTGAATAATGATAGCTCCGACACTCAGTAGCTGGCTTTCTACTTTGCCCCTTTTATCCATTCCCCACCATACATGGCCATTACTCCAATCTTGAAACATACTCTCTGTCCCTTTCAGAAACAAATTAGCTCCTAGATGTTGCCCCCTTTGCAGTAAGTGTGCCCTCAGCACTAGTGTGAGCAAAGAATATGAGCCCCAATGCCCCTTTGGTAAAGTAAGGCAGTAGTAATTGTGGTGCAATAGTCCTTCAGTCTCTTTGGCCCAAGTGCCACTGCACCTGCTTCTCTAATTATAGATGCCAGCTACTTCCTTGCAAGGGGGCTTCCTTCTCTGCCTTTTGTTATAAACATGGGCTGTTTTTTTTCCCCATCCCCCTCCCTGCTATTACTTTGAGGTTCAAGCTTCATGGCCTAAAGCAACAGTGACACTGCAAGGGTGCACTGAGCCCTAATGCAAGCAAGGAACGATCATAAAAAAGCTGTAATTTGGGTCTAGTTATTCTTTCACACCCCCGGACTCTGGTGCTACTGAACCTGCAGCATCAATGATACCTAACGGTTATCTTCTTGCCCCTTACTACTGGGCCATCACACCTAGGCCTAAGACAAAAAAAAGACTGTCTGCCCCCTTGTGAAAAAAAAAAAGTGAAAAAGCCCCACGTATCTCTCGCCCCTATTTTGCTTGGGCCCCGCATACTAAGGGTGACACAGGCCTTAATGTTACCAAGGAAAATATTCATGGGAACGGAAGTGGAAGTAGGCGGGACCTATGGGGATCTACATGCACTTTTTTAACTTTACCAAAGCAGTTTGCCTAGCAAGTATGCTTTCCTTGAACGGTTAAAGTGGGCCTTTACGTGCCTCTTGCTGAAAGGCAAAGGTGGAGGCAGGTCGGTGCTGTGAACCCTAGAGAGGGGCTAAAGAAGAAACAGGCTTTCTCACCCAGGTGCCTGCTACTTGAAGGACATGTAAATGTGTGCAATTGGCTATTCACCAAATGTAAAGGCTGCTTAGAAACCAGTATTGGCTTTGATGGAGTTGCTTGAAGATTCATGGTGAAAACAATGTATTCTTTCTGAGAGGTGATGCAAGAGTGTTATCAGCTGAGTTCAGCAATGCATTCCTTTATTGGGCACTTGGACAAATATTGGTACTAGATACAGTCTGATTATGTATACAGTTTGATTACGTACTCTGAAAATATATACTTTGAAAGCACTTGTTTTATTTTAAATACTATGACCCATATTTACTAAGAAAACATGCATTGCAGAGCAGCAAGTAAAGTTGCTGCTTTACATAAACTGGAGATAGAACCGCACCACATCTACTAAGATGTGGCACTGTTCTGCCGTCTCTCTGCACTGGTCTACTTTATGCTGCTATGCTCCAATCGAGACACTGTTACACCATAGTGCAAGGAGGCCTGTGCTGCTGTCAGCATAGCTTTACTACAGCAACAGGTCCTTTCATGTACAAAAACTATGCTTTGAGTCATTTTCCTCTTGGTATATGTACTGTACAATGCAGTACACAAAGAGGGAAACAAGGAAAAATGTAAACATTTCATCTTGTTATGCCCTCCTCAAGGAGTCTCAGGATTTTGGGGCAAATCCCAGTTGACAATTGTTTGTAAGCCGGGATTTGCATCAAAACCCATAGTGGTTGCATGGGAAAGCCCATGCACTACGTATGGAATGCCCCTTTAATTCAAAGTAACACAAGGCAGCACATAGCACAACTTTGTGTTACTTTGGAAAACTATCAAATGCAAAACCTGATTTGTCTTGGACAGTAAATCGTAGCATAAGACTTTGTTTCAGATTTGTCTTACTAAAGTAATGCAAAACCATAGCAAAACATTCGTAAATCTGGGCTGTAGCGCAGCACTGCACAGCCTTGCACTACATTTGGTTACAATCCAACTCAAATTGTAAAGTGACCCTGGACTGTAAATACCAACAAAACCCTTGGCTTCAGGTTAGTGTTAAAAAAGTAACACAAACCTGACAAAGTATTTGTAAATCTAGGACTAATTCATTTTTCTGCAGCCTGTCTTATGCTTTGTGTAATGCGATTTAAAAAAAATAACATATTCTCAGGGCATTCTGCCACAGACTGGGACTGTATCACACTAAAAATATAAAAGTCACTATTCCTTATTGCACCCACCAGAGTTCAGTTCTGTGACTCTCTTGACACTCTTGTGATCTCCAGTGATCACATTAACCAAATGAGGTTTCATGCCATCATCGTGCCTTTCCACTGATCAAGTCGCTTTTATTTTTCATCTAAAGTTTATGCTTTATTTTTTATGCAGTTACCAGGAGGTTGAAAAAACTACAAAACAACTACAAAATATTTTGTTTGTTTTCTTTAAGTCATTGACTCCAGACTGATTGATTCCCACCCCCATGCAACTTAGGATCATAGTTCCCATGTGTGTACTTTAATGGCTGAATGGAAATTAAGGCAGTCTGGAGAACTGCTAAATAAACACTGTCAACCTTTCAGGCTATCCTAATTTAGTGAGACATTTGTCCCCTCCTGGGAATGCAACGAAGGCCCCTGGGTGCATGGCCCACAGTTTGAAGATGTCTACTTAAAGGTATTATTTTTGCTGGAAGGTATCCCTTTCTGCACAAAACAATACATCCTGTAACGCACACACTACAATACTATAGTGCAAAGGTGTCTGCATTGGTGCTAGACTGCACAAAGAGGCCCAGTGTGAGTACTGAGTAGAAATTGTCCTTTTCTTTTGACATATGGAGCAGTTGTGCTCTCTCTCCCTTTCACATAAGACAGTGCATCAACTTTGCTTGGTGTCCTGCATTGCAGGAGATAACAGTACATTATAGTCACCAATGTCCTCCAATTGGTCATCTGTTTAACTTCACTACAGCCACTGTAGATCCATGGAACACTTTATTGGTCCTATATTTGGTTATTAGCCATTGCATCCAGCATAGATGGCAGAAAAGATGAAAATGCACCCTGTGATATTCCAGACAACATTAAAGATGTCGTCTGAAAAGAGCCAGAGGCCAACATGTGTAGAACTGGCATCAGTTTCACATGTGGTGGGATGGCATTGGACAGTCCTGTTGCTGGTGGATGACTTGAGGTGATCTTCACCAACAACTCCAGGAAGCTCTCCTTCTTCATTCAGTATACGTGAATCAGCCTGGCCTCCCTGATATAAATTAGGGTGTGTAGGAGGCTGGACTGGCTTGTAGTGGGTACCAAGGGGTACTTACACCTTGCACCAGGCCCAGGTATCCCTTATTAGTGTAGAGGGGTGTCTAGCAGCTTAGGCTGATAGAAAAGGTAGCTTAGCAGAGCAGCTTAGGCTGAACTAGGAGACGAGTGAAGCTCCTACAGTACCACTAATGTCATAGGCACAATATCATAAGAAAACACAATACACAGATATACTAAAAATAAAGGTACTTTATTTTTATGACAATATGCCAAAGTATCTCAGTGAGTACCCTCAGTATGAGGATAGCAAATATACACAAGATATATGTACACAATACCAAAATATGCAGTAATAGCAATAGAAAACAGTGCAAACAATGTATAGTCACAATAGAATGCAAAGGGGGAACATAGGGATAGGGGCAACACAAACCATATACTCTAGAAGTGGAATGCGAACCACGAATGGACCCCAAACCTATGTGACCTTGTAGAGGGTCGCTGGGGCTGTAAAAAAACAGTGAGGGTTAGAAAAATAGCCCACCCCAAGACCCTGAAAAGTGGGTGCAAAGTGCACCTAAGTTCCCCAAAGAGCACAGAAGTTGTTATGGGGAATTCTGCAAGGAAGACCAACACCAGCAATGCAACAATGATGGATTTCCTGACGGGAGTACCTGTGGAACAAGGGGACCAAGTCCAAAGGTCACGATCAAGTCGGGAGTGGGCAGATGCCCAGGAAATGCCAGCTGTGGGTGCAAAGAAGCTGCCACCGGATGGTAGAAGCTGTGGATTCTGCAAGACCGACAAGGGCTAGAAACTTCCCCTTTAGAGGATGGATGTCCCACGTTGTGAAGAGTTGTGCAGATGTGTTTCCGTGCAGAAAGACCGCAAACAAGCCTTGCTAGCTGCAAGGGTTGCCGTTAGGGTTTTTGGATGCTGCTGTGGCCCAGGAGAGACCAGGATGTCGCCAATTGCGTGAGGAGACAGAGGGGGTGCCCAGCAAGACAAGGAGCCCTCTCAGAAGCAAGCAGCACCCACAGAAGTGCCGGAACAGGCACTACGAAGTGGAGTGAACCGGAGCTCACCCGAAGTCACAAAAGAGGGTCCCATGACGCCGGAGGACAACTCAGGAGGTTGTGCACTGCAGGTTAGAGTGCTGGGGACCCAGGCTTGGCTGTGCACAAAGGAAATCCTGGAAGAATGCACAGGAGCCGGAGTAGCTGCAAAACACGTGGTTCCCAGCAATGCAGTCTAGCGTGGGGAGGCAAGGACTTACCTCCACCAAACTTGGACTGAAGAGTCACTGGACTGTGGGACTCACTTGGACAGAGTTGCTGAGTTCAAGGGACCTCGCTCGTCATGCTGAGAGGAGACCCAGAGGACCGGTGATGCAGTTCTTTGGTGCCTGCGGTTGCAGGGGGAAGATTCCGTCGACCCACAGGAGATTTCTTCGGACCTTCTAGTGCAGAGAGGAGGCAGACTACCCCCACAGCATGCACCACCAGGAAAACAGTCGAGAAGACGGCAGGATCAGCGTTACAAGGTCGCAGTAGTCGTCTTTGCTACTTTGTTGCAGTTTTGCAGGCTTCCAGCGCGGTCAGCAGTCGATTCCTTGGCAGAAGGTGAAGAGAGAGATGCAGAGGAACTCTGATGAGCTCTTGCATTCGTTATCTAAGGAATTCCCCAAAGCAGAAACCCTAAATAGCCAGAAAAGGAGGTTTGGCTACTTAGGAGAGAGGATAGGCTAGCAACACCTGAAGGAGCCTATCAGAAGGAGTCTCTGACGTCACCTGCTGGCACTGGCCACTCAGAGCAGTCCAGTGTGCCAGCAGCACCTCTGTTTCCAAGATGGCAGAGGTCTGGAGCACACTGGAGGAGCTCTGGGCACCTCCCAGGGGGGGTGCAAGTCAGGGGAGTGGTCACTCCCCTTTCCTTTGTCCAGTTTCGCGCCAGAGCAGGGCTGAGGGATCCCTGAACCGGTGCAGACTGGCTTATGCAGAGATGGGCACCATCTGTGCCCATCAAAGCATTTCCAGAGGCTGGGGGAGGCTGCTCCTCCCCAGCCCTGACACCTTTTTCCAAAGGAGAGGGTGTAACACCCTCTCTCTGAGGAAGTCCTTTGTTCTGCCTTCCTGGGCCAAGCCTGGCTGGACCCCAGGAGGGCAGAAACCTGTCTGAGGGGTTGGCAGCAGCAGCTGCAGTGAAACCCCGGGAAAGGTAGTTTGACAGTACCCGGGTCTGAGCTAGAGACTCAGGGGATCATGGAATTGTCTCCCCAATGCCAGAATGGCATTGGGGTGACAATTCCATGATCCTAGACATGTTACATGGCCATGTTCGGAGTTACCATTGTGACGCTATACATATGTTGTGACATATGTATAGTGCACGCGTGTAATGGTGTCCCCGAACTCACAAAGTCCGGGGAATTTGCCCTGAACAATATGGGAGCACCTTGGCTAGTGCCAGGGTGCCCACACACTAAGTAACTTAGCACCCAACCTTTACCAGGTAAAGGTTAGACATATAGGTGACTTATAAGTTACTTAACTGCAGTGGTAAATGGCTGTGAAATAACGTGGATGTTATTTCACTCAGGCTGCACTGGCAGGCCTGTGTAAGAATTGTCAGATCTCCCTATGGGTGGCACAAGAAATGCTGCAGCCCAGAGGGATCCCCTGGAACCCCAATACCCTGGGTACCTCAGTACCATATACTAGGGAATTATAAGGGTGTTCCAGTATGCCAATGTAAATTGCTGAAATTGGTCACTAGCCTGTTAGTGACAATTTGGAAAGAAAATGAGAGAGAATAACCACTGAGGTTCTGGATAGCAGAGCCTCAGTGAGACAATTAGTCATAAAACAGGTAACACATACAAGGCACACTTATGAGCACTGGGGCCCTGGCTGGCAGGGTCCCAGTGACACATACAACTAAAACAACATATATACAGTGAAATATGGGGGTAACATGCCAGGCAAGATGGTACTTTCCTACAGGGCGTTCCTTCGGCTCCTTCCTCCGTCACTGCTATCATCCTGCAGCACCTCTCTGTTGCAAAATAACTACCTCCGTGGCTTAGAAGAGCTTGCCAGGGTGTGTTAGGTGTGAGATCTTTTCAAACCGATGGCCTTACATCATTGCCTTGTCCAGCGTTAGGCATGAGTATCATTGTGACATTACATTGTTGCTTTACACTGAGCACAATGATTTGATAATAAATCTTGCTGCAATACTGCTGCATTGGGATTTGCGTTGTAACATCCACCTTGCATACATTAACTCCTCCATCACACAGGCTGACAACACAGACTTGCACACACAAGCCCCAAAAAACGATGCAAGCATGCTCCTGCGTTTGATAATTATCATTTAAGCTCTTGGATTACCTTGCATTGCCTTACATGACGTAAGGGCTTAGTACATTTGGGCCGTAGTGTTATGCAGGAATGCAATCTTCCTAACTTGCCTTCTACATATTTTGCACATGGCCATTGCTGGACTCATTTGCCTATAGTTGAGTCTTTTTCAAGCCTTGAAGGTCTCCACACTACGCCCCCACCACATTGTGCCCATAAAGGTAATTTTGCTGAGGTTAAGCATTGCTCCCAACCTACCATAATTAATCACATGACTATTTAGAGGTGGGATCGGGTGTGTAAAGCTTCAGCCTCCAAGCTGCCTAAAAGCTCAGTGACCACCTCCTTCTTGGTCTTGAAAGCTACACCTCGTGTTCTTGTCTCAGGTAATGCACCCTTACTGAAGAATGCCAAATCAGGGATACTCCTTCCTCTTATTAATAAAATAGTATTCTCAATAAAATGTGATGCATCTGTTAATAAAGGATACTTGATAGTTATCCATATGGCCAGATATGCAGTCTGGTTGGGTCCCTCCACAAAACCCATCAGAAGAAACTGTATTGGTCTGACATGAAGATCTCACTTTTGGACTAACTAGTCCTCTCACAAGTAAGACTACTGAACAAGTTTGATGGCATAATTGGTGTCCGCTGTAGTGTGTTTGCAAAGCTCTGGTGTTATCTTTTCGGCATGTTCCTTCTGTGGGATCTGGGTGGCAGGACAAGCTATGATAATCTTTCATACCTTATTGCCTTCCACTTGGCCATTACCTGGTGGCTTGGATTGCATTAGGGAGAATACATCACCAGTACATAATTGGCTCCAGCCCCTTTATATCCTCTTACAATTACGTATTAAAATATTGAAGGCCTGAACAACAATGCAGAAAATATAGATTGGATCTTATTTGTAACAACACGCAATGTCACCTGCCTCAGGGCGATTTGGATGATGAAAATACTTACTTTAGATGCTTTAAGACATTTTTGGTACCCTCTACTGCTTGGCAACAGGACTGATAACCGTGAGGGTCTGGTCATAATGCTAGCAATAATATATCCTGTTGATCCACAATGTTAAATACAGATTCTAACAGCTTCATTGTAATTAAACATAGGTTTTTATGGACACATTTGGAAGACGTGTCGTACTTTATCAAAACCTTCAGGAGCACACCTTGCTGAAGATTTTTCCATGGTAGATCTTGGACTTGTGGGTGATTTCAGTGCTAAACTAGGCTTAGGGTATGGTGGGCTAACTGTTATAGAGGAAGGGTTTCTTACAAGGGCACTTGCAGGATGTGAGGATTGACCTGCATGGTGGCATTGTCCGCAGCAGGGTGGCTATGTCTGGAACTTCCTGCATGCCTTTGAGCTGAATAGCTGTAATGGCTGATTCCAGCCCAACTAACATGCAGGCCAACTTTCAGAGAAGAGATTTAAATATCATTATTGACTATGTAATAGTCCGGGGGACCTTCTTAAGTTTTTATTAAATCCATTGAAGTGGTAAATTTTGTTGAAAGTGATCACAATCTAATGGTGTTAGGACATTATGTAGCAAAATACATATCCCAAGTTATTGTTAATGTAATACACCACAAGACTAAAACTTGATCCAAGGATGAGTGGAAGCTTGATTGGCTCTGACTGACTCATCCCTTTTAACTTTGAGCCTGGTGAGAGCAGCCCTTCCCAGTATGTCAGTTGTTTAGACCTAGACTAGGATGAGCTAGTGTGATTTCTCAATTACAGAAGATTAATAGACAAATGTTTAAGATATTTCTGGAACAGGACTGCTCTGAGTAAAAAAGGAGAACTGCTGGGTCAGTGGTCTGGCGAGCCAACCAAAAAAGATACAATGGGATATTTAGGTCATACAATTGAAAATACATGTTTAGCAAACTATTAGAGAGGACAACGTGTTGTGGAAGAAGGAAGAACGTTACATGATGAGCTTAATCATGTAAGGAGCAGGCCTGCGAAAGATTTTGCACAATGGGAACAGCAGGGAAACAGGACTCAGCTCTGAATGCCACATTACCTGGAGATAGTTGATCACAACATTTTAAGACTCCATATTACTCTTCATAGAAGAATGGCGAGGTCCCTTTCTTTCCTTGCTTTAACAGAAAAGTATTTCTTGGACTGTGTGGAAGGCTTGTTTGTCCTTAAGAACAGCTCACAAAGCAAGAGATCAGGTCCAGATGTAGTTCCTGTTGATTTATATGGTAGAGTTTCTGTTTATGGGACCCTTTGTTAACCAGAGTACTGAAACATTGTAGCTGGGGTGTGTCTTTTGAGAACTGGACATTTATCATTATGTCAATTGTTCGGTGGGAAGGCTGATCCCAGGTGCTATAGATTGATTTATCTTGTAAATTATTGGGCTATTTTTCTGGAAAGGATATGAGAGTGTAGGCTACAGGCATGGGCAAGAACAAAGGATATAATTTGAAAGGTATACCTTGCCTTCCATGAAGGGTTGGGGACCAGGACACAATGTTTATATCAATATCTCCTAGTCAGGAAATAAGCCACAGGAAAAGGTGGGGTGCATCCAGTCTTTATGGACCTGTCACAGAATTTGATATTGTTCACAGGTCCAAAATATAGTCAGTCCTGAGAGATAGGACATAACAGATGAGCTGAAGATTCCTTTTTTCATAATGCACTTGTGTACCATGGTCAGATTTGACTATAGTGGTTAGTGTACTCCAGTGTTTACCTCATTGCAAGATGTGCTCCAGGGCTGTATCCTCTCATCGTTCCATCCCACCCTCTATGTCAACGAATTTGAATTGGATCTGCAACATGTGTAATCTGGTGTCTCGAAAATTGGCGAAAGATCTTGCTCTCTGTTATTGGAGGCATAGACGGACTGGGAAGACGGGTAAGTGGGCAATCTCCCGGTAGAGTGAAACCACAGGAGGCAAGTTTTGACTCTTGGAGGCCGGTTTCAGCCTTCAGGGTGGTGATGCATATTACACAATCCTGGTGACAACTTGAAAGAGTTGCTGTGGTTCTAGCACACGTTAGCACGTCCGTACCTGGGGACTGAATTTATAATTTTTGCCAGGACTGTTTTAAGTTTTCAGTCTGGCCCTGATTGGAGGTGGATGATGGTGTACTGAATGGTGTTGTAGCATGTCATGTACATTTTATTGATAGTTTGGGGCTTAAGAAAAAAGTGTCGAAGTCCAAACTTTTCCAGTACGTTTGTAGACTATGAAGCAGTCCATTAAGTTCAACAGCATAGATATTTAAGAATTAAACCGTTTGTCTTTTTGGGTGTTGCATTTAATACCAGTCTTAACTGGGGACCAGTGTAATCAACAAGTATACAGGTTGCAGAGCAAAAAAGAGAATCCGTAACTCATAAATATACATTGAAGTGCATGACTGATCTAGAAGTATTCATTGTGAAATTATCCGCAAGTATTTTCTTGTGCAATATTGTGTCATAATTTCTAACAGCCATGAAGTATTTTCAGAACTTCTAGAACACTTAGGGCCAGATGCAGGAAACACTTTGCGACTCGCAAATGGCAAAATTTGCCGTTTGCGACTCGCAAATGCGTGTTTCCAATGCAGAAATGCATTTTGCGAGTCGGGACCGACTCACAAAATGCATTTCCGAATCGCAAATAGGAAGGGGTGTTCCCTTCCTATTTGCGATTCGCTGTGGTATGCAATACCATTTGCGACTGCATATGCAGTCGCAAATGGTGTCGCAGTTACCATCCACTTGAAGTGGATGGTAACCCACTCGCAAATTGGAAGGGGTCCCCATGGGACCCCTTCCTCTTTGTGAATGGACCCCAAATTATTTTTTCAGGGCAGGTAGTGGTCCAAGGGCCCACTACCTACCCTGAAAAAATACCGAAACTAAAGGTTTCGGATTTTTTTTTTAAGCAAAACGGGCTACAGTTGAAAAAAAAAAAAATGCTTTATTTATAAGCAGTCACGAACATGAAGGTCTGCTGACTACAGCAGGCCTCCATGTTTGCGAGTGCCCATAGTCGGTTTGGGGCCGCAATTTGCGACCCACCTCATTAATATTAATGAGGTGGGTCTTTGCGATGTGGAAGAAGATGTCCTGCTCCTCTACATTCAGTGTGTGTAGCCCACCTCATCCCTCAGAAATGTCAACGTGCCTCTGTGGTATGGACCACACAAAGGCACACAGATACATCACATAATACACATACTGTATCATGTGCTGTCTGAAGCTACACACAATACGTGCAGGCCAAAGGTGTGTTGAGTGCACAGCCACAGAATATTACACAAGTGGGTCACTAGGCCCCACTCCAGTGACACAGGTGAAAAGGCCTGTTCACACTATTGATTCTATTGAACACAAAACGAGTATGCTGCCACCATCGTGCTCGTAGCTCCAGGTAAGGGCAGTAGCCCTCTATCACTCCGTGAGTGCACGTCTCATGGTCAAAGAAGACTGCATTAGCATGAGACAGGTCTAGATCATGGGACAAACCCATGATCTGCATTCACCTATGGCCAAAAATCATTACCAGGTGTCCAGCAGCGGGCACTCGTGGCAGGGGTGCTCATTCGCAACCATGTGGAGAACTTTTCCATTCCAACACCTCAATTTACGCTTGACTGCACTGAACTGTCCTCACTAGACCATCTTGCAGAGCTCTGTCCAGCATTTTGAAATTTTTCCTCATTCCAACTTTTTATAATGTTTCCTCATTCACGTCCGCTCTGCCTAAAGGCATAACTGCAACAGTGTTTAACAGTAATGTCTATGAAGCATACTTGCCTATATAGGCAATTTCTTTGTCTTTGCTCGACAACTTCTTGGCAGTGTAAACAGCTACGTGGAATGGGTGGAGCAGAGACTGGATAAGGAAATAATTGCACAGTGAGAGGCAGAGGAACAGGATAATCACTGAATAAGGTTGGGCTAATATTGACATTAAGCAGGTGACTTTAACTTGCTCGACAATGTGGCGATAGCAGCGCGAACTTCTTATATTTTCAGCCCAAGGGCGCATCTTGTTTTTAGGAAACTTGAGAACACCATGCAGCACGAGGGCACTTTTTAGGTACGGAGGAGAAGTTATTCCCTACACCGTGGAAACGGCCTTTAAGAAGAGGATTGAAACCCGACCTAAAAATCGATCTTGGGGATGATTCAAACTTTTGTGAGACTTTCTCATTCAGAATAAAATAATGACTGAACTCAGGACACTTATACCAATGATCCTCTGGGGAAGATTCACTTTTTTTCGTTTACTGCTTGTTTTTTCACTGCCTCTGGCTTCTTTCTGCTGTCCTGAACTTTGCAGTTGCCCAGGTGGAGGGGTGAACTGCACTGGTAAAGGCCTACGATTTGTCCCTGAAAATATCAGTCCACTGACTACCACCCTTGTATTGGCACGCAATGACATCTCAGCCTTACAACCCAACTCCTTCCGTAGGCTTGCACGCCTGCAGAGACTGGAATTACAGAACAATGTGATATCCCTCCTGGACGCTCAAGCCTTTGTGGGCCTCTGGAACCTTCAGTACTTGGATTTAAGCTTCAACCAGCTCACTTACCTGAGTCCCGAGGCGTTTTCTTCTCTTGCCAGACTCACAACTTTAAATCTGGGCTACAACCGCATTGGGAACCTGGACCCAGATGTGCTGGTTTGGCTCCCGTCCTTGCAGAAGCTGTTTCTGAATGACAATGCCCTGCCCACCCTCGAGGCTGAGGTTCTACAGCGTCTGCCTTCAGCTGTGTCCCTCCGGCTGGATGGGAATCCGTGGTCCTGCACCTGCCTGATCCGTCCACTCTGGAGCTGGATGGATGAAAACAGAGACAGAATTCGAGGTAAGAAAGAGGGAAAGGGGTTTCTAGCAGTCTAGCATAGACGGTGCAGTGTCGTGCAGTCTATAAATCTATTCTTCAAAGCTCCTCGGATGTGTTCTCAGAGTGGTAGGTCGTCCGTGGTCCCTAAGAGGAGGATCTTGCAGTCCTCGTTCCCAGTTTTGTAATGTTACAGTATCCTTGTCTGCGCCTTGTGGTCCTGGTGCAGAGGGCCCTGGTGCAGAAGTGTCTACGGGCAGGATCAGAGTGGTAGGGTCTGCAAGAGCCATACAGCCAAGTGCCAGTAGAGGAGAGGAGGTGTGAGAGGAAGGTCCCTGCCTCTGTTCCACACTCCAGCTTGGAGCACAGATGAATGAAAACGTGCCTTAGTGACAGCTCGAATGTAAAGCCGAGGAAGCAGACACTGCCACCTAGATTACAGCTAGTGTTAAGGGCAAAAGGGCAATACAGTTTGTTTTATTCACTGTGTAATGTGTTAGTTCATTTTACTGGGTCCTGAGCATAAAAGAGGCCGCAGGTTTGGGCTTAGTGAAAGAGGGTTGAGGTCATGACTGAGTGAACGATCTCAGTACTGTCACCAGGGAAGGCCACTGCTTGAGTATGAATGTTTCTGACTCCTTGCTCATGTAGTCAGTGACTGAGCAACGTTCCCCCAGTGCCGCGGATGGATCTGAGGGGGGATTCGAAAACTGTAGTTCACTTTGGAAGTGCAACACTCACTCCAAGGTGCACACGTGACGCTAAATATATGTATGCCTATTAGTTCGCTTGGCACCTTACCAAACACATGTAGAAGGGCATATTTTTTTATAAAGTGCTGTTTATTTTGAATATCTTTGAGTAGAATCTGACCAGACAGTGCAAAGGCGCCACCAAGGAACTTAAAGTAAGTGCTTTGCAAGATGCTCATATGTTGTAAACAATTTTTCTTAACAAGGAGAAGACGTAATTTTAAAATATAGGGCCTTTTATTAGACTTGGGCACACTGACCGAATAGGAATGAAGAACACTTCTCAGGGTAAGCAGTGGAATATGCTTGGGCTTCTGACGGTGAGTCTAGAGAGTGTATTTTTTGGCAGATTGTCTCCTATGGTGCTACAGGTATCACAGTCCAGATTTCCTAGCCAGCTCTAGCTTTCTTGAAGACTTCATATGATCTAGGCGGAAAGTCAACGGTTAGCCTACTCAACGTTTGGTATTGTTAGCAGCAGCCAACCTAAATCAGCTATTGGTTGACAGGAAATGTCATTAAAATATGTGGAACTTCACAAAGTGTCATTTCTTTGGTGCAATTGTAAAATGAGAACATGTCTGATGGGGTGGGTAGCTCAAGATAACAAAGGAAGTAATGGACAGGGCTCCTGCAAAAAGTTGACCTTTGGCCCTCAGAGGCCACTGGGTGCTACTTTCTCGACATGCAAAGAAGAGCTATATATAATATATAAATATAAGAGCTAGGCTCTGCCTGGCCTCAATCGTGCCCTTGTGAGAAAAACACAACACTGTTTGCCAACGTGTATACAAAAACAATTAATTTGAATTATAAATAAGAAGAATTGTTACTCATATAATCTGCTTCTATGCTGACTGGTCAACTCAGAAGAGCATGGTCGCAGGGACTACCCCACTGAAGTGCTAAGCGATGCAGAGGCAGTGGAACAACCTCTACCTGCTGCCATCCATGCAGGGATCACAGCAGCACAAAATCAGAACAAACACTGGCAAAGCCAACAGGTACGTATGGCCTGTGCTGGTGTGATGGTTATTTATTAGTGCAAGAATGTGTCTCAAAATAAATTGAAAAAAACATGCAACCACCTACCAGTGGATGTCATGTGCATACAATAAATTGAAAAACATTCACTGATGTGGCTGTGTCTCTTGTAATATTATTTAAACAAAAATACTTTCAGTCATGCACTGCGGTTTATAGTTACTATTTGTGAAGGACGCAATAATATGTCACCATCAAACTAAGCACTCAGATTAGCACAAGGTCAGTTTAAACACAGGAATGTCAAAAAGGAGCTGGAAAACAAATCACCGTCTAATTCGGCAGCCAAACGCTAGATAAATAACAGAAATGTAAATGTAATATAAAAAAAAATCAAATAAAACACATTTTAAGCCAGATTTGTCACTAAAGAGAAAGAAACTATGTTTACAATGTGAACAATCTGCACAGTTTTGTGCAGACATTTGAAGTGAAAGAAACCACTGGGTAAAGAGGGTTCCCCACTGCAACTAAGAGAAAGTTTGTATAATGAGAAAATCACACCCTCAACTTTAGCCAGATAAGTCTTATTTCTATTTAACAAGTAAATTTTACAAATATAAAAGCATTTCCCAACACGGAGACACCTGAGAACAAGGCTCCTCTGGATGGAGAGTGGGCATTCCAGGGTGAAAACTCCATAGAAGTTTGGAACAACAAACCCTTTTCAAACCTTTTTTAATCTAGAAAGCGTCCGAGAGTTACTGCTTTCAGGAGCAGGAGACTACTTAAATTATGCTGGTGGTTGCTGATGGATACCACCGGATCTTAATTTTGTCTACTGGGCTGAAATTACGCCCAGCTGACCCGACAACATTAATGTCGCCGTGCTGGCTATACTGGCATGATTTATACACGTAGGCGAATGGGCGCCTCCCTACTAAAACGAAGTACTCAAATGTTTATTAGTTTACAAAGAGTTGTGATTAAAGTATTTGGTCTACCCCTCCTTCTGCCTATGGCGATAGGTCAGCTGCAACACCGTTCAGGGCAGGGCTGGCAGCCGAACGATAAATGCTGCTTGCATGTGTGTGACCTGATGTAGCATGGCATAGTTATCTGCACATGCATGCGCCTGATATAGTCTGTCCTGCCGTGACGTGTGACTTCAGCCCCGCCAAGTGCCATGCATCAGGTGTTTGCCTAACGCATTATGGCAATCTTCACTACATCATTGCAAGTAGCCGAGACTGTCCCGCATTTAAACTAAGCAGCATATTCAGTCACCGTGCCAGGGGTGATGTGCAGAAGACCTATTTGACGTATTCTTCCTCAGCTGTAGACATTATAATATTAATGACCAATGGGTGCTTCCTCTTCTATCCTTGAGGCAAAGGGACACGTGACTCATTGAGACGCTAAACCTCACTGGTCTCAGTCTCATTGACGGCCACGTGGTCCCACAGCCACATGCACTGCGCAGCCCTCAGGGGACCTCAAAATAGTGAACGAGTTTGCATGAGGCTTGCAGCCGGGTGGTCAGAGAGGGAGATGGGCGCCACTGGCTCTAGCTGCTGACCAATGGCGAGTTAGTTTACCACACCAATTGGAACAATCTGTAGTGTTGGGGCCCTTAGGCCCTCATGCTACCAAAATGACTGACACATACACAGTGGCATGGTTGTAAGAACCGGCCAAGGGCACGTGCGCCCAGCCCTTTTTATTGCCAGGTCACCTGACTGGTGACGGCTGTGTTGGATGGGTGCAGGGTGTGAGTGTAAGGCCACTCAGCCGAGTGGCTGGTGAAACACTAGAACGTGTCCAGCAGGACACTATACCGACCAAGCCACCGCAGCACACATTAAAAGTGAGAAAGGGATTAAAGGTGACAGGGGCACAACGCCCATTGTACCAAAAGGGCTTCAGCATCTCCCCCGTCGTGTGTCTTAGCCCGGTCGTCTGCAACTGTGCTAGACAGAGCTGCAGAAGCGACGCATTGCCAGCTTTCCACAAATAATTTTGCAGGTCAGCCAAAATGGCTGTACATTAAAAATGGGAACTGTGACCCTGAATGTGCGATTGAGGGGCTATAAGGGAACAAAGCACTATACAGCTATTATGTTTGACTTTCCTCTTCTGGTAAACAAATATAAAATACAATGTACACACTTTATATATACTATGGGGCAGCTCAGTTTTTCATGTGATCTCTGCAGATGTCTGTGTGTGTAATCAGACAATCACAAACAGCATCCTGGTAAGTGCAAGGGGGAATAGTGTATGTGTATTTATAGTGCTGCGAGGCGTCAACCTGCGACTGAAAGCACTACGCAAGTCTTTATTTTAAAATTCTATCAAACTAGAGGTGGGTGAGTCACAGAAGGCTCAAGGCAGGCGCTCAGCTTGATGTGCTCTTAGACCTTCAAGCCCTAAACGAGCTGAGTTTTCATGTACTCAGACCTCATGTGCCAATAACGACAAAGCATTAACCTTCGATGTAAAACACGAGAGAGAAAAAATTCCCATCTAGTGGCCGAATTCCGTAATGTGAAGCCAGAAAACCTGGTCACAGCTTCTTTGCTAAACCAAATTGTGAGATTGCATGCATACATTTTATTCCACCATTCCTCCCTTTTCTTTATATTTGCCTATGAGAGAAGTACATGACCTCAGGATGTGTAGTGTACAAAACCTTCTTGACTAATTTAATACACTATAAGGTTGCTCCATATGTAATGAAAATGTACTCTATAATGTTGCTCCATATGTAACACAAATGTTTCTTAGTTCACTAATAGCAAAATCACAAGGGTGGCATCATGGGCATACATTTTTTCCAGATTACTCATTAACACCTATCACTTTTAATAAATGTGCCTCAATGTAGTGACATACTCTTATGTACTAAGATGAAACACTTCAGCATGTTACCAAATCTATATTTTTTACATTTTCTAGATACTTTATCATTATTTTAAAGGATGTCAGCTTCACAATTTACATGCCAAACATTTTTAGGGTTCAGCTCTTGCACCGGCTTTTCCAGCTAAGACAGACCCTCTACTCAGCTTGATTTGGCTATGGCTCGTCTCTGCGTGTTACTTTGTAAGCTCGCCCTCTGTATTACGCGCAGTATAAGGTAGGCTACTCCATAAAAAAAAAAAAAAACATTTACAGGTAAAGAAGTCTTTGTTTGTGTTTTTCATTGGTTCTCATGCCTCATGGTGTCACACTCTCTTTGTCTAATCAGCCTACTTGGAAGGTGCCCATAAAAGACACAGGGTCTGATTGAGAAATGTGCAGAGTGCAATTCCTGGCTGGAATTCCATTCAGCACAATTATAAGAGGTCTAGTGTACCTGCACATAGATTTACTGGGTGTGGAAACACTGAACCAGATTTTACCAGCTGGAAAACCCAGCAGTTAACATCACTGCTGGAAAAGCTTGCTTTGCTGCCTGGTCTCCTCTATAACCCCTGCCAAAATCCCAAACAAGGCAGCGGAGGAGCATCACATGCTCCCGCCTGTCAGTTAACATTCCCCACCCCTTCCTTCACCTCTTTAACTCTTTCCTCCAACCACACCTTACAACACACTTTCACCACAGCCCCTTGTACACTTTTACCACCTGCTCAGAGGAGGTACTAAATCTGCATGTTAAATGCGAAAGAAAAGGGAATATGATGCAGAAGACCACGTAGTAAATCCTGATCTGCACAGTAATTCCCAAATCCATGGGATTTAACTCAAAATGGTGGGTTTACTACCATACAATACTGGTAATTACTGGTGCGGAGTTTGCACTCTGCCAATATTGTGCAACTTGTAATTGGAGCCACGATGGCCCATTTAAAGTGGCTGGGGATAGATCAACAGGGATAAAAGGCCTGGTTATCACTTCCCTCAAAATCTACAAAACCTTGTTTTTATCCTGTGCCACTTGAAAGCTTGTGTTGTTAATGCTACCATCATTTCTAGATTGAACTATGCCAATGCTTGCTACATTGGTGCTCCTGAGTTAGCTATTTACAAGCTTTAATTAGTTCAGAACATGGCATCATGACTTGTCATGAATTTCACGAAATTTCTTATGGTTGCAGGGACTCTCCCTAAACTGCACTGCTTGCATGTTTCTAGAAAGATCCACTGTAAGGCACTCCACTTTGCCTACACAGCCTATTTTGAAAAAGGACCCATGCTGCTTATGTGTTTGCATCCAGTTCTAAAGGATCCATTCATTTGGGATCTTTGGTCCTGCTATTAGCCCCTTGATTCAAAAAGTCCTGGTGAGGGCGTAGAGAGGGATGTTCTTTCTCTTGTTGCTTTTTGTGTTTCAGCGGCAGTCAAAGCCGCTCAGACCAATCCTGACACTGCTTTACTGCTAGGTTTAGAATGAAAGCAGCACTAGTATTGCTGGGGAAGCTCTGCTAGTGTCCCAGTGAATGCTGGGTTACCACATTGAGAGAAGAGAAGTGGTGAGCGAGGGGGCTGGAGACTGCTGCATCGTGGTTAACATGAGGTTATTTTATTATTTTTGTTATTTATTTTCACTCCCCCTCCATCTCTGTCTCCCCACCCTTTGCTTTGAGAAGTGCGGTTGCTGCTGCTACTGATTACTGGTGAAGTTGGATTTAACATTACTACTTTTAGAAAGTAGGCATTTCTCTGCACTTACTGCTTTCTGTGCCTTACAGCCTGACTCCAATCCACGTCTGGTCTGTGCTGGTCGAAAGCTCCCCTTGTGCATTCCTCCCACACAGCCATAAACACAGAACCCTCAGCTTTATCTGCATTCATCCGCATATTGATGGGTCTTCCTGGGCAGGAAGGGTTGAGGGACTCTCACTTGCATTTCAAAGCCAGAAGCATTGTAATTTACACCAGAGATACTGTGTGTAAACGTTGCAGTTAGTTTCACATAGTGCCTCATTGTCTTAGTTTTCTACGTTTGTAACTGATGCCAATTATCATGTAGCCCTCTGTTAATGCAGAGTTGTAGTTTCATATCTTTGTTTGTGAAATGCCCAGTTTTTTGGTTGTAAAATCTGGTTACGCTAGCGATTAGGTTACTGGTCACAAAGGAATGTGGGACTGCTGCATATTGAAAACAAGGAAGAGCGTTTCATGCATCAGTTATTAGCCAGCAAGGCCCACCCAGACAAGTCCCCTTCTGGCCATCTAATGACACCACCTTCCTCTGCCTACGGTTGAAAAGGAAGTATACAACTTTCTGGTGTGTAACGGCCGCAGTTTATTAACATCAACATAACATCATAGATCATAATTATCACAAGTTAACCGTCATTCGTACGTTCCATGCATCATGTACATTTTAACCTGTGACTGTTATGATTTTTAGAGATCATTTCTTTGATCTCATGGTTCATCCTTAATTCCTGACAACTCTTCATGCACAGTCCTGGATGCTGGTCCCTTTCTAGGTGTTGAGCGTTTTGTGGCTTCTAGGCTTCCCTTGCTACCAAAGTTCTGTGAAAGTGGCCCTCAGGCCTTGCCTGGGCTGCAAGTGCAGTGTTCGACTGGTGCTGAATCTTTGCTGGCCATTTACCTGCTCCTTGTACACTGCTGTGAGGGATCCCAAGGGCACTGTTCTAGATGCTCTTCTTTGTGGGCTATTGTGCTTTTCTTAGTTGTTTTCTGTGTGCTGCCACCCCATTGCTTGTTTAGACTCTTGCGGCTGCGTCACCCGTGATACCGGTGGGTGGGTCAATATCGCGATTCCAATGCTGTGCAGGGGATGCTGCTCTCTGCCCTTTTGGCCTCGAGTTCACCATGCCTATGTAACCTTATTGGGTGCTTCTGAACCACACTTGCCTGGCCCCTCTGTAGTTTTTCCCAGGCTTGCAGCCTGCCCGCCCCCAGCCTGCTCCCACCCTTCTGTGGGTGTTCCTCGTGGGCCCCTAACTGATCCGGCTTCACCTTCCCGCAACTCCAATTGTTGTTAAAGGGTCTCTGGTGCATACAATCCCACCTGAGCTGGGAAGGCACACTCAGCTTTGATTGCCATCCTTGCAAAGCGCTCTGTCCCGGGTGTAATCTCTCTGTGGGCTTTTAAACACGTCCATGTAATGCCCATTAGGCTACGAGGCCTTCCTGAAAGTGTTTCCTGGACAATTGCGCCCCCCCAGGGGAATTATTTTTTTCTTCAAAAAAATAAATACAAATAAAAAGACAGGGGGTCGCCCGTGGGCAGGGCGACCCCCTGTGGGGTCAATATTTTTTTTAGATGTTGTAGGGTTTCCCTGGGGGCCATTTTGACCCCCAAGGAAACCATACAACAACAAAAAAAATAGATCTATATATAGATCTATATATATAGATATATCTATGTAGATATATCTATGTACATGGATATATCTATAGATATATCTATGTAGATATATATATATATATATATATATAGATAGATCTATGTATATCAATCAATCAAAGAGATTTATAAAGCGCGCTACTCACCCGTGAGGGTCTCAAGGCGCTGGGGGGGCATGGGGGGAGGGAAAGGGGCTGGGAGGTTCACTGTTCGAAAAGCCAAGTTGTGAGGCCCTTCCTGAAAAGAAGTAGGTTTTGGGTCTTGCGAAGGTGGGTTGGGAGGGCGTTCCAGGTTTTGGGTGCAAGGTAGGAGAAGGATCTGCCCCCGGTGGTGGTGTGTTTGATGCGGGGGACAGAGGCGAGAGAGAGGTCAGCTGAGCGGAGGTTTCGTGTGGGGGTGTGGAAAGTGACTCTCGTTGAGGTAGGCAGGGCCTGTGTTGTGGAGTGATTTGTGTGCGAGGATGAGGATCTTGAAGGTGATCCTTTTGTCAATGGGGAGCCAGTGGAGGGATTTGAGGTGTGGAGAGATGTGTTCGTGTCCGGGGAGGTCGAGGATGAGTCGTGCTGCTGAGTTCTGGATGCGTGTAGTTTGCGGTGAGTTTTAGAGTGGTGCCGGCATAGAGGGCGTTTCCGTAATCCAGTCTGCTGCTGATGAGTGTGTGAGTGACAGTTTTTCTGGTCTCTGTGGGGATCCATTTAAATGTTTTTTTTCAGTATACGGAGTGTGTTGGAGCATGAGGAGGTGAGAGCGTTGATTTGTTGGGTCATCGAGAAGGAGGAGTCTAGGATGATGCCGAGGTTTTGTGCGTGGTTGGTGGGGGTGGGTGCAGGGCCTAGCGTGGTGGGCCACCATGAGGGGTCCCAGGTGTTTTTGTGTGGGCCAAAGAGGATTATTTCGGTGCTTGAGTTGAGTTTCAGGTGGTTGGCTGTCATATCTATATCACTTTTGTCAATATGTGTGTGGTTTCCCTGGGGGGAAAAGGGTCAGACTTGTCTAGTGGCAGTTTTAGTGCCATAAAGAAGCGCAGAAGGTTTATATGCCTACTGCAAAGAGCAAATCTGTATTTTATGTAAATAGCTGAGTACATTAGTAAAGTCAGACATTACCTGCGCTATAATACCAATGAAATGTATGTGCGGGGTGGAGGGCGGCTATGGAGAGATGAAGGGCACTTTTGCTGGGTGGTAATGAGGGAATCCGAGGAGGAGGGGGTGGGAGCACCAATAATGATTGTTGGACTGGGCGCAGGAGGTGCTAAAGACTATGACGAATGGTATGTGACAAGGTGTTTTTTGAGTGTCTTGAAAGAACGTGCTGATTGAGGGAAGAAGCGCAGGTAAGGTGGCCTCTACTGTTGCACGTATCTCACACACACTATCGATTTTGTGACTGTCTACGTAGGCTAGTGTTTTAGGGCAACAGTTTAGCCAATAGCAGAGATGGCATCTTGATGGTTGACTGCTGCCTGCACTTGGGTTATAGAGGACCGCTCTGACATAGGATCAGAGACTGAGACATCAGATACTGAGACAGCATCTGAGGGATAGGACAATGGCGCAGACTCTGGGAGTGATTTTTCAGTCGGAGGAGTCCCATTCGATAACTCCTCTTCCAGTACATTATGAGGGAGGTGATGAGGACAGTCCTGCTGTCCCTTCGCAAGCTGTTTGTGCAACTGGGTAATAGTGGGTTAGCCCAACCCAGAGAGCAGGTGAATGCGGCGGCAAGCGGAGAGAGAGAGAGAGTGCTCTCTTGGGAGCTCCCCAATTTAGTTCAGCCCCAAATTCCACCACCCAAATCGTATTGTGGAGACATCAAAATTATCTATGGCAAAACAAACTGGTTTTGCAAGGCAGGCACCTGTGTTTTTGGTCCTGGATTCGGCGGCCATATAGAGAAACACACTAAACCCAAACATTTCTGGAAACTAGACATTCGGGGAGTCCACAGAGGTGTGACTTGTGTGGATTCCCCAAAGTTTTCTTACCCAGAATACCCTGCAAAGCTGAAATGTTGAATAAAAACTCTCGCATTTCTGTCACACAAACTACAGGAATATGCTGGGATCCACAAAATTCCTACCACCCAGTGACTCCTCACCTGTCCTGATAAAAGCACTACCCCACTTGAGTGCCTACACCTAGTGCCTGCGTCAGGAATGGATCACCCCAGGGTCAACAGCTGCCTCATGTAAAGACCTGTAGTGTGGTCAGTTTTACGTATATTTTGCGCATTAGCTTCAGGCTTTAGGCCTCTGTGCACTTTGCCCTAAATATATTTTATTCATTTGCTAACAGCTTAGAGCCTCTGTGCACTTTATTCTAAATGCTTTCTATTAGGCTTCGTACTGTTATTTTACAGAATAGCCAGTTCTACGGTGTTGTTTTTTATTCATATCACACTGTTTTGCCTACTTCAGCACTGGAGTTCTTCATAACATATTCACTCTGTGCTTTAGTCAAGGATACAGTCTGGTACATTGCCGATAGACGTGGTAGGAGTCTAGACTTGCCATTCTTGCGTAGGAACATTTTGTGATCACAATGACATGTTAGTTATAAAATCACTTCCTTGTCCCAATACATGGAAGAGGGAGATTCCGACCAGGGAACCACAACTAGACGCTGACTGCCTCGTTGCAGATGCTGAACCAGATCACAGGCCTTTGCTCAGGTATGAGTGTGTCCGTCTCCCTAGTGATACAGAAAGGCAAGCTAGAAGCTTCACATGCTGTGCTCTAAATAGAACAAGCAGAGGGAGAGTAGAAACGGTTAGGAATTATGATAGCGTTATTCTTATGTTTTACTCTCCTGGTTACTATATCAATCCTACTATGTTGTATTGTTCTGGTTATTGCGGCTCACGCCTTAATATCTAAAATACAGTTGTTTTATTAAAACATTCTATAAAACTTATACTGTCTTTGTCATTTGTATATGAGACCATATTGTGAATGAGAGAGTTGGTTTGGATCTGAGTGACCACGACTTCCCTGAGAAGTTCCAAAGATGTCATGCGCTTGGCTGCCCAATCATTTCTTCCCTGTGGGAGAAATGAGGCACTGCTAGTTAGCCGGAGCAACAACCGGATTTAGGGTGACAGAGTACCTTACACGTGGGTCAGACTCAGTCCCCCACACCGTTAACGATCCTGCTGCCTAGAAATCCAGTAGTCTCATTTAGGATAATGAGAGCCCACGCGACATGGCGCCGCCAACGTTTGGTCTGGCTCTAATGTTTGGGTCCGACTGACTCTCTCGGTCTCGTATATATTTTGACTCCTCGGTTCCGTATACGGAGACGTCCGTGGGGCTGAGGGTTTCCGCCACCACAGGTTGGGTACATCCTATTGCTTAGTGGTTGGTTGTTCAAGCTTGAACTTTGAAAGCAAAATCCCCGATATTGGTGTGCCTTCTCTGTTCTAGAGCTATTTTTGTTATACTAATGGCGAATCCAGTTGTAGTAAATATACCGCTTAATATGCGATTTCCGCTCACGGGTCATCTGATAGCACATGGACTGACGGTCCAGGGGGGTCCGGTCACTTTTGTGGTGGACGCCCATGCAGCCTATAGAACTGAACTTTTTTATTCTTGGGTCGTATTTCCAGCAGCTGATGGGGGTACAAATACTTTTCACGAATATACTGTTGCGAATGTCCCTGGACAATACAGGGCTTATGCATACTTAGAAATACCTTTATCTTATCAAGAACACCATAATTGGCTTGATGGCGCCCTCCCACACTCAGTAACACCAGTAAGGTTAGGTCCGTTAAGTAATGATGGTCCGACCTGGCCTTTATTGGCTACATATACACCATATCCTGGAGTGGCAAATGTGTCAGTGGCTGAAGTGCGTCGATTATATATGGAATTAACTACAACATACAGACGATTAGTTCAGTTTGTGATGCAGACATTAAATACGAATGCAGCGCGTGCTGCTCCAGCACACCCGCATGCGGTGGTACCGGGGATCAATCCGGCCACTGTACACTCAGTGATGGGCAAAGTACCGGCTAAACGTGAGGAGACTCCGTTTTGGCTGGCGCAAAAAATTAATACGCTGGAAGCAGTATTTCCCCATACGGGACCTCAGGATAAGCATAGAATTTTGACGATGTGTTTGCCGTATGGGATGGTTCCTACGGTGGATCTTTGTAATACTTGGGGCACGGTGTTTGCCGCACTCTATACTACAGCACACGGTACACCGACTTTGGCTAATTTGCCGGAGGTGCTTAAACAAATTCAGGATGAATATGGGGCTGCCCCTGCCTTAGATTTGGGCATGCAATTGATGGGTAATTTTGATGCGGTTTCTTCTTTTATTTTGAGTAATCTCAAGGGGGAGGCTGTCACACTAGCAGTGCGAATGCGTCTTCGGGACGTTCCGCAGATTAATCAGGAGCGAGAACTTCCGAGAATAATAGCTGAAACATATTCTAGTATTGGTCGTGATAGCCTAGGGGCTCGACCGCAGAAACCACAATTGCAGGGTAAAAATAATAAGGATAATTCTAAGCAAAAGCAACCTGAGGGTGCGAAAAAGCGCTGGGACAAGAAACAGCAAACACCTAAGAAAGATGGTGGGCAGTCTCCGCAACCGGAGACGCCACAAAATAAGTATAATCTCAGGAATAGGGATACTTTGAGGACGCCTGATAGATATCAATATACTGATACCCGCCAATCTCGTTCCTTTCAGGACTCCTCGGAGAAAAGAAGTGAGAGAGGTGGGCGGTCAGAGTGGAGGACGGAGTACGTGAAACCGAGACAGGATTCACAACGCTCAGCGGCGGTTTCTATTAAACAAGAAGAGAAACCGCCGCAACAAAAACAGCAATTTAAAAAGAAGAAAGTGGCAGCAGTCTCAGTTAGACATGCCGCTCAAGAAGAGAGTTCTCTTGACGAACAAGACATGGGCGTTAGCACTGTTAGACAGCGCGGCAGAGGTCACAATAGTTCGCCGGAGTCTTCTAGAGCATCTGGAGGCGAAAGCAACTGATGACTTCATACAAGTCGAGACGGCGGTAATGCGAGTCTCTGATCCTGATCAAGTATATCTTGTGACTCTACGGTTAGAAGGGGACATTGACCGCATTGTACACGCCATCTTTTGGGACGATGTGGTGAAATCGTATGATGTCCTGTTGGCTGAACAAGATTGGCCACCTGACTTTGTTCGCGACTGTCCGGTTGTGGAGGAGGTTATTATGCCTTCCTTTTCACCGCTTGTTCCGAGAGAACTAGCGGAGTCCTATTGTAAATCATGGGCTCTAGCACAAGCCCCCGCCCTATATAGGAATAATGTGGGGTGGGATGAACAATCACCTTATCATGTCATTCCAATTAAAAGCGAACCTCAGCCACAGCCGCAATATCCTATTAAATTTGAAGCAAGGGCATCGGTTAGGAAAATTCTTACACAATTGGAGTACCAAGGTGTGATTGGGCCTTGTGTCTCGCCGATGAATAATCCCTTATTTCCGGTTGCTAAACCGGACCATTCCTATAGGATAGTGGTGGATTATAGACATTTGAATAGTCATACACGCACATATGCCATACAGAATTCACATAGCGCTGCGCTTATGAATAATATAGTGCGTAAAAAATATAAAACAACCTTGGATATCTCGAATGGATTTTTCTGCCAGAATATAGCACCCGAAAGTCGGGACTATACCAGTTTCAGTGCGTTTGGCTCTCAGAAAAAGTTTTGTCGTTTACCTCAGGGGTATAAGAATAGCCCAGGACTGTTTTCGGCTCGTGTAACTGAACTTCTACACGAGTTGGACCCTGAGGCGTTATCATATGTTGATGACATTTATTTGACGGACGATGAGATTCTCCAACATCTCAGACGCATATAGCACATTGTTGTGGGTTTTGCTGATATTGGCTATAAGTTTCATTTTAAGAAATCCAAGATTGCCTTCCTCAGTGTTATTTTCCTGGGATATGAGTTATCGAGTGAAGGCAAGAGCCTGGCGCCACATTTTTTGGAGAAATGTGCTTTATTGCAGCCTCCTAATACGGTTCGGAAGCTCCAGTCATTATTGGGGTTTCTGAATTTTGGCAGAACTTACATTCCTGATTATGCTACACGTATAAAACCTTTATATGAACTGATTCGCCCGAATTTTTCAAGTAGATTTTGGACGATTGAGCATACACACATACTGCGAGAGTTGCAGAATGATCTCTTAGCGGTTAAACATTTACACACACGGGACAATAAAACTCATTTGGTCATCAGGGTGATTCCTGGGGCTGTTGGATTTACGTATGTCACCTTTAATGAAGGGGAGACAGTCCCGATAGCATACAAGTCCCACTTGTATTCTGCTGCAGAACAACGTTTTGCACAGACTGAGAAAATTCTCACTGCAGTACAGATGGCTGTGATCAAAGAAAGACCGCTAGCCCAGGGCCAACGCATTATTGTCGTTTCCCCAATTCCGGCCTTAGAGGCTGTTACAAAAGCGAGTGTTCCTAATTCGAAAGCTTTACACCCGCGGTGGATACAATGGGCTACGTCTTTGACGGCCACTGATGTGGATTACATATTTGACCCTACGCTGCAGACTCAAGAATTTCTTCAATATGAAATAGAGTACCCAGTTCCTGCTGGCACATTGCCTATTGACCAATATGAAGTGGTCATGTATACCGATGGCTCTGCGCAACCGGCGGTTGGGACTAAACAGCAGTATTCTGCTGCATGTGCGGTGGTGAGCGGGACTATGGAGGGGGAAGTCTTCTGCCCCCGACATACTTATACTAAAACCTTGGGAGATTGCACGGCGCAGCTGGCTGAGCTCAAAGCTCTTTTGTTAGCATTGGAGCATGCAGAGCCGGCGATATTGACCTTGCTGGTCTGTGACTCCTACTACTGTGTGCAATCCTTCAATGAATATCTGCACTATTGGAAAATGAATGGGTTCAGAGATTCTAAAGGCAACACCATTAAACATAAATTGTTGTGGGGTAAGGTTGCGGGTCTGAAAGAAACGCTTCCTAAAGTCCATGTTGTACATACACTTGGACACCAGCGCGTTGGAATACACGTTGCTGGGAATACTTTGGCTGATGAGGCTGCAAAGTCAGCAGTGGCTATCGCCACTGTAGCCGCAGTGACTCGTTCGAGTTCAAAACCAGACATAGAGATTTCGGCTGCCATAAAAGCTACGGCTGATGGCACGCCATTTCCTAAAGGATTCCCTTCTAAATATAGTTACTGCTTGAGTGGTGCACTAAATGCTGTTGTTAATATTCCAGGCATTGGTGTACGTGAGTTACCGAATAAGATTGAGAGACCTCGATTAATTTCTACAGCATATGAAGGGGTGGCATCTGCGCATGCTGGTGTAGCTGCCACGATTTCACTTTTACAGGCCCGTTATTGGTGGCCTGGTCTCTATAAGGAGACAAAGCAGTATGTCCTTTGTTGTGACGTCTGTCAGCAAATTAAAGCATCGTCGGCTAGACGCCCGCAGCAGACGCCTCTTCTGATTTCAAACAGACCATTACAGTGTGTGTACTTGGACCATTGTGGTCCGCTGACACCGGATAGTGCATACAAATACATATTGGTTGCTGTAGATTCGTGCTCCAGATTTGTGTGGGTCTGGCCACAGCGCTCGGCTGACGCTCGGACTGTTATTAAAGATTTGCGTATCTTTGTCGATACATTTGCAGTTGCGGCTTTTCATTCGGACCAGGGCCCTGTTTTTGCCTCTAAGGCATTCAGGGACACCATGGCTTCGTTGGGGGTCCAACTCCAATTCTCGTCTCCATTTCATCCCGAGGGAAATTCTGTCGTGGAGCGTTTAAATCGTGATTTAAAGCAATCCTTAACAGCCAGGGTTATAGGTACGGGTCGTAGTTGGCTAGCCACCTGTATGGAGTACAGAGAGCACTTAATAACTTGCCTAGAAGGTCACTGGGGTGTCGTACTTCATATGAGTGCCTGTTCGGAACACAAATGTATGTTCCTGATCTAGATGGTCCTGGTGTGGAGGCGGCAGATACGCCCTTTGACATAAATGATCGTGTCGCTGTTTTGCAGGATTTACAACAATTTCGTGAAGATAACTCTTCTGCGAGTGCTGCCTCCTCTGGAATTAAGGATGAGCCAGTAACACCTACTGGTTGGATACCCAGGATTGGGGATCTAGTGCGTGAAAAGGTCGCAGTAAGGAAAGAATTTGGTCCTTCTTATCGAGCACCTGTCCCGGTGTTGGGGGTGAGCGGCACGAGAACTGTGATTTTGCCGCCGCTGCAAGGGGCCAAAGGAAATCGTTTTGTTTCCATTGATAATGTCAAGTTACAACATGTGGCCGATTCTGCACTGCAGACCAAGAGGGACACCCAGTAGTTCCGGCATCTATCTCACTACTGGGGAAGAAGTCCCCCTGCAGGTGATTTGCACCGACCCTGTTTCCTCTCCGAGCTTGGGGAGGGTGGAAGATGATCTTGCGATTGTTCCACAGTCAACGATTGATATCGATTCTTTTGCTCAAGTTGCTGTACGTTCTACTGATGTTTCTGAACATGTGATTTATAGTGTACCTAGGAGAGAACCTCCATCGGCTTCCTTGTTCACTGTTGCACCTTTTGCTAGAACTGCTTCTGGCTGCTTCAACGACGCGGATGCGGCTGTATCCAGCTCTTCGTCTTCACTGTCTTCAATCCGAGGTCCACGTAAGCTGCTCAGTTGGCTTAAACGTACATATTTTGTTGTTCCTTGGAACTATTTGTGGCTTTTTATGGCTGTAATGACTCTTTTTTTATGGTTGGGATTTGTGGTTACTTTTTTTCTAGTAATACATGGTCATTTTCTTCCTGATCGATCAGACATTGAGCACGTGGAGACTGTGTTGAGACCACATTTTTCGTCTCATATGGTTCGAAGAGACTTATCCAATGTGAACATTTCTGCAATGCCAATTCCGGATGGGATTGTGTGGGATAAAGTAATGTTTGATATATATGGTCCCACTGAATTGATTCAAATACCATATGTCCTTAAGTTATCAATGAATGATATTGTTATTCCAGGCATTGTTTCTGATGATTGGGATGTGAAGACAGTAGACTCTATGCTGACTGATTTGCAATATTATACTGTCTATGACGATGAAGATGCTTACCAATTTAGAGATAATCATGGTGATATGTTTTGCTACACCCATTATGGACACCACTTTATTCACAAAGCGAGTAGCCCTAAGTCCATCTTTAATTATGTAAAATGGGAACATTGCTCGACTTCTCCACAAGGGAGTTCGAAAACGTATAATGATAAATTTGCATATTTTTCTGGGCATGATCAGCGAAATGCTAAGTCTTACTATTTTAAAGTGACACCGTATTCTAAAAAGCAAATTTTGTTGACAGATACTAAATTACTATATTCTAATTCGTTTGTATCTAAACTTTCGGTCGAAGGATATGAATACTGGTTGAAGACTGTTGACTTGAAAAGTGTTTGGGGTACGAAAAATTGGCAGATGCAGGGCAGAGATACATTATTTCGAGCATGCATTATCCCTGTGCAAATGATTTTCCTCAATGACACAGTACAACAGACTAGTTGTTTGGGCTTGGCGTCGATTAGAGAATTGACTTTGCCTAGTATACCTGTCCCTTCTAAATTAAATAACTGGCAGCACTATGTGAATGCTACTTTTAGTGAATTTACGCATTGGGTACAGAATGGTACGCTTAACGCTTCATCGTTATATCCGGGCGGGTGGTTATTGTGGCCTGTACACGTTTTGTTACCTCTTCTGGGGGGTTCAGGACTAGTAGGGCAGACCCTTGTTATATTTCACCAGAACATGCTGATATAATAACTACATACAGTGTGGGGAAACTTTGTCAACAATGGTTGAAGTACTCCACGCTGGGTGCAGTTAAGTCACACCTCCAGTTACTGTCTAATGGTACTGATTTACAAGATTTCTTATCAGGTCCCAAGGTGCCCCGGAGAAAAAGGTTTTTATACGAAGTGTATAATGAGTTTTGGAAACTTTCCCAGCAGGAGGCTGCAGCCCGGTTAAGACAGATTGATCAAGAAAATCTGCTGCAGACTTTGTCTGTTGTTGATAATGGCATGCATACCCTTTCTGACCGTGTTTACACGATTGACAGCATTGTCTCTTCTGCTATTGACCTTATAAAATCGGACATGTCTTCTTTATATCATGGGCAGAGTCAGACACGATCTATCATGCAGCTGGGTTGGACTCTTCAGACCTTGAAGGCGGGTCGCGTTCCATGGCAGCACATTCGTGCCAGAGAGATCTTTATCTCCTTTAATTTAACTCGTCAACAACAATTGATGGCTAAGAAGGAAGCGACGTATGTTATGTTAAATATTGAAAAATTGGAGAAACTGCCTTTTACGGTGGCTGAGATTCCGTCAGCTGAGTGGTTGATTCATGGGGTTATTAATTTGCCTATCTCCACTCTGCAATTTACTTCTTGTTTGAAGCACATTCCAGTGGGTAGATATGAACTATTGGGTGACAGTTACATACACGAGGTGTGGGAGCTTCCTTTTCAGTACAGATGTGTTAATGGTTTACGGGAGGTTTTTCTTAGCGGTAGCGAATGCGAAGCTTCTGTTAGCCATTCCATGGTTTGTAAACAGCTGTCCTTGCACGGAGCGTGTAACGCTTCGATTGCTAACTTAGCTTGTTATCTGAAGGGAGTTCCAGTCCCAGTAATTAAAAACACTTTCCAGGTGCTTTCTAACGGCAGTTACATTGTTCTTAACAGCGAACGCTGCTGTGGCATGCGTGCCGGAATAGTTTACGTCGTTGTCGTCAACAAGGCCGTTACGTGCTGTGGGAATGTGTTGTTTCCCCCTACTGAATTTAGGGAGGTAGCGGACATCTGGCCTCATATTGCTACTTCCAAGGTTGATTTCGACAAGTTGAGTCGGCTGAAAGCTTTCTTGTTTCAAAAGCATGTGGCCCTTACATCTGCTAGCGAGACCTACGCACTTCAAGTGGCAAGGTCGTCGGCGGAGATACAGTCCCTTTTGAATACTAACTTTCCGAGTCACTTCGGTGAACTTGTGGGACGTATATTTAATGCATCCAGCACTGCTGGTGTTGCTCATTTTTTCAAAGCCGTTGGTGTTGGTTTCGTTCACACCTTCTCTTCCATATTCGGTTTGATACCCTCGGCTATACACTCTATTTTCGGAAGCATTTTTGGGGGTTTCCCAATTACTTTGGCTTTATTGGCTGGAGTTTTGCTGTTGTTACTATTTTTTCGCAATGGCTGTCCCGCTGCGACGAGATCCTATACTGCTGCTCCCGTCAGCGCAGCTGTGTCGTGAACGCATGATGCAGCGTTTTGGAGCTACACTCCTGGCTCATTTGGAGTGTGACTGGTCTTTGTCATTCAGGCCGGTTTTGGATTGTGTGCAACCCGTGTTTCGATGTCTTTGGTGCTCGTTTGAACATGCACTGGCTTTCTGTCTCTCACTGCAGCGCTCTCCAGTGGTTGATCTTGATCTGTTGATGTTCCCGATTAGGGCTCATTCCCAGACTTGTGCACTACGGTTGCGTTTGCTTCGTGAAGCGGATTATGAGATTCCCTTCCTGGAGGAAGATGGTTTTGTCTCTTTCCTTGGCACTACACGGGGTGCCGCCCTAAATGGTTTTGGGGCTTTGGAACACACTTGCTCCATGGTACTTTGTGGCGTGTATCTTCCGATATTGACATATCTCGAAGTGGAGGAGCTTCTACGTTCTATTGCTTCTGTCTGACAATTGGATTTTTTTTTTTTTTCTCTATCTCTCCCGACTAAATTGACAGTATTTTGCAATTCGCTCTATCGTCACATGTTTCCTAAATTTATGACTTTATTGTCTTCTCATCTTGTCGAAATTTTGTGCTTAAATTTAGATTATGTTTTTTATGTTATTAGAACCACTTGCTACCGACAAGGGGAGGGTGTAGTGTGGTCAGTTTTACGTATATTTTGCGCATTAGCTTCAGGCTTTAGGCCTCTGTGCACTTTGCCCTAAATATATTTTATTCATTTGCTAACAGCTTAGAGCCTCTGTGCACTTTATTCTAAATGCTTTCTATTAGGCTTCGTACTGTTATTTTACAGAATAGCCAGTTCTACGGTGTTGTTTTTTATTCATATCACACTGTTTTGCCTACTTCAGCACTGGAGTTCTTCATAACATATTCACTCTGTGCTTTAGTCAAGGATACAGTCTGGTACATTGCCGATAGACGTGGTAGGAGTCTAGACTTGCCATTCTTGCGTAGGAACATTTTGTGATCACGATGACATGTTAGTTATAAAATCACTTCCTTGTCCCAATACATGGAAGAGGGAGATTCCGACCAGGGAACCACAACTAGACGCTGACTGCCTCGTTGCAGATGCTGAACCAGATCACAGGCCTTTGCTCAGGTATGAGTGTGTCTGTCTCCCTAGTGATACAGAAAGGCAAGCTAGAAGCTTCACATGCTGTGCTCTAAATAGAACAAGCAGAGGGAGAGTAGAAACGGTTAGGAATTATGATAACGTTATTCTTATGTTTTACTCTCCTGGTTACTATATCAATCCTACTATGTTGTATTGTTCTGGTTATTGCGGCTCACGCCTTAATATCTAAAATACAGTTGTTTTATTAAAACATTCTATAAAACTTATACTGTCTTTGTCATTTGTATATGAGACCATATTGTGAATGAGAGAGTTGGTTTGGATCTGAGTGACCACGACTTCCCTGAGAAGTTCCAAAGATGTCATGCGCTCGGCTGCCCAATCATTTCTTCCCCGTGGGAGAAATGAGGCACTGCTAGTTAGCCGGAGCAACAACCGGATTTAGGGTGACAGAGTTCCTTACACGTGGGTCAGACTCAGTCCCCCACACCGTTAACGATCCTGCTGCCTAGAAATCCAGTAGTCTCATTTAGGATAATGAGAGCCCACGCGACAGACCAACATCGACCGTTGTGTGATCTATTCCTGTCGCGGGCACCAGGTCTACCCACACAAGTGAGGTATCATATTTATCGGGAGACTTGGGGGAACGCTGGGTGGAAGGACATTTGTGGCTCCTCTCAGATTCCAGAACTTTCTGTCACCGAAATGTGAGGAAAATGTGTTATTTTAGCCACATTTTGAGGTTTGCAAAGGATTCTGGGTAACAGAACCTGGTCAGAGCCCCACAAGTCACCTCATCTTGGATTCCCCTGGGTTTCTAGTTTTTCAAAAATGTGCTGGTTTGCTAGGTTTCCCTATGTGCCGGCTGAGCTAGAGGCCAAAATCTACAGGTAGGCACTTTGGAAAAAATAGCTGTGTTTTCTGTCAAAAAATGGGATGTGTCCACGTTGTGTTTTGGGGCATTTCCTGTCGCGGGCACTAGTCCTACCCACACAAGTGAGGTATCATTTTTATCGGGAGACTTGGGGGAACGCTGGGTGGAAGGAAATTTGTGGCTCCTCTCAGATTCCAGAACTTTCTGTCACCGAAATGAGAGGAAAACGTGTACTTTTAGCCACGTTTTGAGGTTTGCAAAGGATTCTGGGTAACAGAACCTGGTCAGAGCCCCACAAGTCACCCCATCTTGGATTCCCCTAGGTCTTTAGTTTTAAAAAATGCATAGGGTTGGTAGGTTTCCCTAGGTGCCGGCTGAGCTAGAGGCCAAAATCCACAGCTAGGCACTTTGCAAAAAACAGCTGTTTTCTGTCAAAAAAATGGGATGTGTCCACATTGTGTTTTGGGGCATTTCCTGTTGCGGGCGCTAGGCCTACCCACACAAGTGAGGTATCATTTTTATCGGGAGACTTGGGGGAACATAGAATAGCAAAACAAGTGTTATTGCCCCTTATCTTTCTTTAAATTTTTTCCTTCCAAATATAAGAGAGTGTGTAAAAAAGACGTCTATTTGAGAAATGCCCTGCAATTCACATGCTAGTATGGGCACCCCGGAATTCAGAGATTTTCAAATAACCACTGCTCCTCAACACCTTATCTTGAGCCCATTTTGGAAATGCAAAGGTTTTCTTGATACCTATTTTTCACTCTTCATATTTCAGCAAATGAATTGCTGTATACCCAGTATAGAATGAAAACCAACTGCAGGGTGCAGCTCATTTATTGGCTCTGGGTACCTAGGGTTCTTGATGAACCTACAAGCCCTTTATATCCCCGCAACCAGAAGAGCCCAGCAGACAAATCTGTATATTGGTTTCGGAAATCTGACATCGCAGGAAAAAGTTACAGAGTAAAACATAAAGAAAAATGGCTGTTGTTTTCAGCTCAATTTCAATATTTTTTTTATTTCAGCTGTTATTTTCTGTAGGAAAACCTTGTAGGATCTACACAAATGACCCCTTGCTGAATTCAGAATTTTGTCTAGATTTCATAAATGTTTAGCATTCCGGGATCCAGAATTGGTTTCACACCCATTCCTGTCACTAACTGGAAGGAGGCTGAAAGCACCAAAAATAGTAAAAATGGGGTATGTCCCATTAAAATGCCAAATTTGTGTTGAAAAATGTGGTTTTCTGATTCAAGTCTGCCCGTTACAGAAAGGTGGGAAGATAGTGATTTCAGCACCAGAAACCCTTTGTTGATGGCATTTCAGGGACAAAACCACAAGCCTTCTTCGGCAGCCCTTTTTTCCCATTTTTTTGGAAAAAACGAAATTTTCACTGTATTTTGGCTATTTTCTTGGTTCCTCCAGGGGAAACCACAAACTCTGGGTACCATTAGAATCCCTAGGATGTTGGAAAAAAAGGACGCAAATTTGGCATGGTTAGCTTATGTGGACAAAAAGTTATGAAGGCCTAAGCGCGAACTACCCCAAATAGCCACAAAAGGGCTGAGCACTCGGGGGGGGATTAAGCCCTGACAGGAGTACATTTACAGGTATTGGAAGGGAGAACTCACCAGAAATGTTTGAAGACATAGGCCCTCATTCTGACCTTGGCGGGCGGCGGAGGCCGCCCGCCAAAGTCCCGCCGTCAGGTTACCGTTCTGCGGTCGAAAGACCGCGGCGGTAATTCTGACTTTCCCGCTGGGCTGGCGGGCGGTCGCCTTCAGACCGCCAGCCAGCCCAGCGGGAAAGAGGCTTCCACGATGAAGCCGGCTCGGAATCGAGCCGGCGGAGTGGAAGCTGTGCGACGGGTGCAGTTGCACCCGTCGCGTATTTCACTGTCTGCGCAGCAGACAGTGAAATACATTTAGGGGCCCTCTTACGGGGGCCCCTGCAATGCCCATGCCAGTGGCATGGGCACTGCAGGGGCCCCCAGGGGCCCCGCGACCCCCCCTACCGCCATCCGGATCTCGGCGGTCCGACCGCCGGGATCTGGATGGCGGTAGGGGGGGTCGGAATCCCCGTGGCGGTGCAGCAAGCTGCGCCGCCGCGGAGGATTCAATGGGGCCGCGGTACACTGGCGGGACCCCGCCAGTGGTGCCGGTCCGACCGCGGCTTTACCGCCGCGGTCGGAATCCCCATTGGAGCACCGCCGGCCTGTCGGCGGTGCTCCCGCGGTCCTCCGCCCTGGCGGTCAAAGACCGCCAGGGTCAGAATGACCACCATAGTTTGGTTATAGGACTTGGCTCTCTCTGCAGGGTCACCCCCCAAACATGTTTACTTCATCCCTCCTGTTTTCTGAATTTTGTTTTTGTTTTTATTAGGACTCTGTGAACTTTACTACTGCTAACCAGTGCTTAATTTCAAGTGCTGTCCCCTTAAAACATTATAAAAGTGGCCTACACCTGATTGGTACATTTAATTTGCTTGTAAGTCCCTAGTAAAGTGGTATTGCACATACACTGGGCCTGTAAATTAAATGCTACTAAGTGGGCCTGCAGCACTCATAGTGTCACTCAGTAAATTTGCTCTTTGTGAGAATGTAGCCTCTTTCTAGCATGGTTACCTCCACTTTTGGCCTGTTTGTGAGTGTGTGTTAGTGTGTTTTCACTGTGTCAGTGGGATCCCACTAGCCAGGACCCCAGTGCTCATAGACAAAAACCTATAGGTTCAGTATGTTTTGCCTGTGTCACTGGGATCCTGCTAGCCAGGACCCCAGTGCTCTTAGTTTATGGCCTAATGTGTATTCCTGTGCAGTGCCTAAATGTGTCACTGAGGCTCTGCTAACCAGAACCTCAGTGCTTATGCTCTCTCTGCTTTTAAATTTGTCACTGTAGGGCAGTGACTTCATTTACCAATTTCTATTGGCATACTGGACCCCCCCTTATAAGTCCCTAGTATATGGTACCTATGGACCCAGGGCATTGGGGTTCCAGGGTGTCCATATGGGCTGCAGCATTTCTTTTGCCACCCACAGGGAGCTCAGACAAACCCTTACACAGGACTGCCATTGCAGCCTGCGTGAAATGGTGCACACACTATTTCACAGCCATTTTCACTGCACTTAAGTAACTTACAAGTCACCTATATGTCTAGCCTTCACTAGCAAAGGTGCCCCCACATAGTTCAGGGCCATTTCCCCAGACTTTGTGAGTGGGGGGACACCATTACACATGTGCACTACATATAGGTCAATACCTATATGTAGCTTCACAATGGTAACTCCAAATATGGCCATGTAACATGTCTACGATCATGGAATTGTCCCCCCATTCCAAATCTGGTATTGGGGAGCCAATACCATGCATTCTGGGGGCTCCACCATGGACCCCCAGTACTGTCAAACCAGCTCTCTGACACTTGCACTGCAGCTACAGCTGCTGCCACCTCACAGACAGGATTCTGCCCTCCTGGGGTCTGGGCAGCCCAGTCCCAGGAAGGCTGAACAAAGCATTTCCTCTGATAACAGGGTGTTACACTCTCTCCCTTTGGAAATAGGTGTACAGGCTGGGGATGGCTAGCCTCCCCAGCCTCTGGGAATGCTTTGAAGGGCACAGATGGTGCCCTCCTTGCATAAACCAGTCTACACCGGTTCAGGGATCCCTTGTCCCCTGCTCTGGCAGGAAACTGGACAAAGGAAGGGGGAGTGACCACTCCCCTGTCCATCACCACCCCAGGGGTGGTGCCCAGAGCTCCTCCAGTGTGTCCCAGACTTCAGCCGTCTTGCTTTGCAAGGTGTGAGGGCACTCTGGAGGGCTCTGAGTGGCCAGTGCCAGCAGGTGACATCAGAGACCTCTCCTGATAAGTCCATACCTGATAAGGTAGCCAATCCCGCTCTCAGGGCTATTTAGGGTCTCTCCTGTGGGTTCTCTTCAGATTCTGCTTGCAGGTTTCCTTCAGGAATCCTCTGCAACAACTTCAGACTCTTCTGACCTCGGATCAACCGCAGCCTGCTCCAAGAAACGCTGTAACTGCAACAAAGTGTCTACAAGAGACACTTTTCTTCAGCAACCTCAGCTCCAAGTCAGCAACTACAACAGTTTCCATGGTGTGCACACTCTGGGGTCTCCCTGTCTTCATCCTGCACCAGAAAGACCGAAGTGACGGAGTGACTCCCCTGCTCCAAGCAGGCACTTTCCAAGACAACAACCGGTACCCTGAGACTCCTCTTACAGCGATGATCGTGCTCCTAAGGACACAGAGGGTGGACATCATCGGCATAGACTGTCGTGAGGTCCTGCTGACGCAATTTGGAGGAGGTAAGACCTTGCCTTCCCCAAGAGTGACGGTACCCCTGTGTACTGCGTCTTCTTTGCCTCCTGAGGCCGCTGTGCACTCTTTACAAAATTCCTTTATGCACAGCCTGGTCCAGGTCCCCAGCACTCCATCCTGCGATGCTCAACTCTCTGAGTTGTTCTCTGGCAGTTATGGGACCTTCTTTTGCTGTGCTGCATCAACCACATTTTGCACCTCCTTTGAACCTGGATCCTGTGACTCCCGGGGGTGCTGGCTGGTATCTCGAGGGCTCTCTGGAATGCTGGGTGCCCCCTCTTCATGCTCACACAGAGTTCAGGCCCCTAGGTCCCTCCTGGGTCCATCCAGCGCCATTTTGACGCAGAATGCACTTTTGCCGTAGCCAAGGCTTGTTGGTGACTTCCAACATGAACTCTTATCTGCAACAATCTTCACAGCGTGGGACATCTTTTGCATCATGCAGGAACCCACTGGCATCTTCCTAGGGTGCATTCCTACAGTCTTTGACTCACCAGGGACTCTTCTTTTGCACCCTCTTCTGGGTTGGCAGGGGCTCCTGTCCTTCCTGGAACTTCTTTCGACTTCTGGATTTAGTCCCCTTCCTTTGCAGGTCTTCAGGTCTAATAATCCAGCAGTTGTTCTTTGCAGACTTGGTTGGCTGCTGCAAAATCCCCAAAACGAGGTGTAGTGTGTCCTAAGGAAACTTGCAGTACTTTACTCCTGCTTTCTGGGCTCTGGAGTGGGGTAATTTACTTACCTTTACCGTATTCTTACTCTCCCAGCGATTCTGCACATGCTACACTTGTCAAGGGGGGAATTTGTGATTCGCATTCCACTTTCTTAGGATATGGTTTGTGTTGCACCTAGACCTATTTTCTCCCATTGCATTCCATAGGATTTCCTACTGTGTGCATTGTTCTATGACTATTTACTTGTCTAACTTTGGTGTCTAGTGTATATATTGTGTATAATACTTACCTCCAGAAGGAGTATTGTTTCTAAGATATTTTTGGTACTGTGTCAACCAAATAAATACCTTTATTTTTGGCAACACTGAGTATTGCCTTTCCTTGTATATAAGTACTGTGTAACTATAAGTGGTATTGCATAAGCTTTGCATGCCTCCTAGTTCAGCCTAAGCTGCTCTGCAATAGCTCCCTCTATCTGCCTAAGCTGCTCAAACACTACTACTTCACTAATAAGGGATAACTGGACCTGGTATAAGGTGTAAGTACCCAAGGTATCCACTACAAAACAAGCCAGCCTCCTACACTCTTTAAAGAATGTCCGAGGCTGCAGTGGAGTTTTACACTTTTTAAACTACCAATTCAAACTGGCAGGTCAGACCTAAACCTTCCTTTTTAATATGTATGTCACCCTTGAGGTTGTCCTTACAAAGCCCATAAGGCAGGGTGCATTGTATTTAAAAAGTATGTCATGTATGTTTGAGTTTTACATGTCCTGGTAGTGAAAAACTCCTAGAATTACATTTCACTACGGTAAGGCCTACCTCTCCCATAAGATAACACCGGGTTATCTTATTATGTTTAATAAGTGCTAACTTTTGATTGGGATTAGGTAGAACTGTCATGTTTGGACTCCAATGAACTGTAATTTAAAATCCTCCTTAATGGTAAAGTCAGATTTTAAGTAAAATTTCTGAAAATGCCACTTTTAGAAAGTTTGCATTTTCCTGCCCTAATCATTTGGTGCCTGCTGCTAATCTCCTGGGTCACATGTCTAGGAATGGCTCTGCTGTTGGGCTTTCTCTATTATTTCCAAACAGAGAAACAAAAGGGGACTAGATGTGAACAGGATGGGCCATCCTGTTAGAGTGGTTGGGGGCAGAGCTGTACCCATGCTCATATACATTTCAAAAGGCCTTGCCTCCAGCAAGCACAAAGGAACTTGACACTAGTCTTTTATCACCATAGATGTCTAGGAACCTTGACAGGGGAATTAAAGAACTTTCCAGAACTGGCCTGTTTGTGCCAACATCTTGCCATCATCGCCAACTGCTAATGCGAAGCCCTAATGAACCGACTCTTCGCACTACAGCGACTCCCAGTGATGACCAGGATCCAGAGATCTGCACTTCACGCTACAGCATCAACAGCCAACGGTGCCCCCCAATGCGAGCCTCCGTGAATGACAGTCTGCAATTCCCAAAAGACTCTTAGGTCTACAGCAATGACTGTCCTCAATGTCTGGCTTGCTGTTCATGCTTCAGAGATGCCCTTCCGTGCCTCTCCCCCAGCCTTGTTCACCGCAAATGGAATTGTACGCATGCAACTTTAGAAGGTAACTCTTTCAGCGGTACTAACCTGGTCCCTGTATCCATCCCACATGTCATTGCATTTGGCCTGAACTTGTGACTTTCACACAGTCTCGCACGACTGGATAACCAGGAGTGGCACTTTGTGCTTTTAGTTTTAGGCGTCATACTTAACTAAATCTTTAAAATTGCATAATTACAGTTCTACGGATTGGATTTTTGTTGTTTTGGTTACATATTACTAGATTATACTAAATTGCTGTGCGATTTGTTTGTGTTGTGTTTTCACTTTATTACTGTTCAAAGTGCTGCATAAATACTTTACACATTGCCAGAGGGGAACCAGTTTCCTACAGTTGATATTTGAGGAGGTGTAATATTTTGCATCAATGTCTGAACAAAATAAATTTAAACTGTTATTAGATGATCCATTCCGTGGAAAAGTTGTGAAGAGCTACTTCTTGTTTATTTGATAAACATAAAATAATTTGTTTGACAAATCTGTTTCATAAGATGGTGAATTACTCTTCAGTTTAAATTAGTTGAATGTAAATGTTATTCATCAATATGTATTTTCATTTTTGCGGAGGAGCCAGGGCACCGATGAATCACAGAAGCATTGAATACTGACATTCGAGGTCTGGTCTAAAGACAGCTTTGTCTGCTTTGCCAGCCCGTGTCTATCTATCTATCTATCTATCTATCTATCTATCTATCTATCTATCTATCTATCTATCTATCTATCTATCTATCTATCTATCTACACATACAAATAAAGAACCTTCAATTGAGCATCTTTATATATTTCTTTTCTCCACTGACATTGGTATCTTCCTACTGCACCATACAGCATAATGCTGTGGGCTTTTATATAAGCAATTTCAATTATTTTCATTCAAATTTAGTGTACCTCAAAAACTTGTTTACTAAGAATAAGATTGGAGGTACTTGGGTTTAAAAGTCACTGCTAGTATGCATGTATTCTAGCATTTCATCACTTGTTCCATAGTATTCAAGACATTTATTGCAAGTTGTCAGTCTCAGGTATTCCAAAAAACACTTATTTAAAAAATAAATACATATAAGGGACTTTTAGTTAGCCATCTTTATCCATTTTGTTGATCAGTTGTCAATGAATGTATGCTGTTTCCAACAGCAGCACACAGGATGAGTCAATGACTGAGCCCACTTCAACCATTAAATATCTTCACTTCGAATGGGTTGATTCTGCTTGTGCATATATATCCACCTAAAAACCGTCCAATAGTGTAAATGTATTTAAAGTCGCTTGTATTTTGCCAGTGACTCTTAGTATCCATGCATAGTAGGGAGCCATCACACCATTCAATACAAAACAAGAAATGTATTGAAATCTGCAATATTGAGTCATTATCATAAGCTACTCTGGCATAATCATTTATCCTCCGGAAAAAGTCTATATGTAAACCTATATGGTGAAGACACACCCCCTCAGCTTTGTGAAAGCTATTTGAGCACTTGCATTTGACTCATGAGAGACTTCTAGCAATGACTTAAAGCACTGCAGGTTTGCTAAGACTTTTGTTTCATTTCACTCAATAGGGACAGCTAGTAAACGCTTGAAGTACTGCAGCTTTGTGTAAGAATTTTGAGGGTCTTGGATTTGACTGTAGAAGGACCTCTAACACCAATGTATTTATTTAATGTTCTGCACATTTGTGAGTGTGTTGCCAGCTTCAATATATATATATGTATGTAGCTAGGCATATATACATGTGAGCACTAAAATAAATCATATTAAAAGCACCCTTTTGTGTTGGCGTCCTTGCTGGATGATGTGCGAGAAAGTTGAATAATTTCAAGTGAATATATATATTTATATTTACATGGGCAGAGAAAAAGGCGGGGTCCCAAAAAGTGTTTTTGTCCCAAGCAATTTCCCGTAGGGATTTTAGACAGGACTACAGTCTGAACCACTGAATGGAATTACACCATATTTGGCAAAAAGCTTTGTCCAGAAAGGGTGCTTTTTGTAATATGGTGTAACTCTGTTGAGTAGTTTTGAAGTAATTAAAGAAAAAAGATTTATGTGTATCTAGAGACTCAGAGGGTCAGTGGGCCCGACAGATCTCAAACTGAGACCTGATTTGCTGCCACCACTTCAACCAGGTAGTGATGGCAGTCATCTTGGGACTCTGGTCTCGATCCAGAGTCCCAAAATAAATGCAAAAAAGGCAGGAGGGGCAGGGTAGGAATAACATGACCCCCTAGACCTAGTGGGGTCCCAGAGGGATCACTTCTGGGGCCAAACATGTTTATTTTTTTAAACGTTGCCACAAATATGGAAAGGATCTGCAAATCAAAGGCAAAATAAAAAATAAAAAACATTTATATATATATTCTTCGCCCTTGTTTTTTTAAAGCCCCCTGAGTGGACCTGGCCCTGGAGGGTAGAAATATTAAAGTTTTTGGGGAAGGGTTATGCATGAGCCCCCTCCCCATGCCACAGAGACACTAACCTGCAGTGCCTGGCTTTATATACAAAGGGGGGAGAGGGGCCACATAGCCCCTCTCCCTCTGCCAATAATGGCCCTGGGTACCACATCCCCCAGGGCTGGCTCAGGCTATGCCCCGGGGAACCCACCTCTGATACATAGTGGTTTCCCTGCCTGCACTGGCAAAGTCAGGGAAAACTGTGTTCACTCTCAATTGGCGGGTGTTTGAAATTGGGTCTCTAGTTGGCACCCTGTATAAGTAGGGACCACAATCCTAATCAGGGTAAGTCAGTCACATACTATAAATTAAACTGTGCTAACCCTCTGGTACATTGGCACAGAGTAGGTAGACTTAACTTAGGGGGCGATGTGTAAAGTATTCATTCAACACTTAAAACAGTAACACAGTGAAAACACCACAATAAGACTCCACACTAAGTTAGAAAAATAGATTTTAATTTAATAAACAAAACAATATAAAAACAAACAAAAACCCAATAGGCAGAAGTCATGATATGAATTTTTAAAGAACATATGAAATTGTAGTGCTTAAAAGCTGAAAGCGCCAACCGGAGCTATCCGGTCACGCTAGCCCATGGTAAATCCAAAGTTCAGGCAGACTGCGAATGAGCATGGGCCAGTTAAAGGGACCAACCTTGTCATACTGAAACCGTACCTTGAATGGAGGGTTGTGTTAAAGATCAAATGTGAGGATCAGAGGAGACAATGGAAAGGTGATGTATTGTATCCGATCAGCACAGTCAGGGGATGCGTCGTAATTTGAGCCGCACAGTTGTCGATTCTCAAGCAGTGGTGCAGCATCGGACTCCCTTTCCAAAGGTGATGCATCATCATCAAGCCGTGCAACCAGGTGATACGAAGGTAAGGCATCAATGTCGTAGGCGATGTGCCGGTTTTGAACTGTGCAGTGAGTGCTGCAAAGTCTTTGTCCTCACAGGGGCAGAGTACCAGTGGTGTTGGAGGGATGCAGGCAGTCTTGATGTCTCTAATACTGCAGAACAGGAGACAAGCCAGCAAGCTCTTGGAGTCACTTGGTTCACTTGGTTCTGGGAATGTAGAGATGCAGGTCCAGTCCTTCTCACTCCCAGGCAAGGAGTCAGCAAGCGGAAGGGCAGCCACAGCAAAGAAGGAGTCTAACAGAATGTACACATAAGGTAAAGAGAGCAGAGTTGGCCTAAAATTTCACTGCTCGGGAATCACCTCTCCCCAACCAACACATTCATCAGGGTCAGACAAGCAGACACAAGGATATTCCATTTAGGTGCTGTATCTTGTGGTGGTTACTACATCTCGCAGAATCCACTTTGGAGTGACACAAATATATGAACACTTTTTCATCTTTGTTGTTTACAAAAATCCTGAAATGGCATAAATAAGGATAGATTAACTCTGATGAAGTCGTCCTTGGGATTAAACATTGGCTGGGTGGGATTGTGATGTCTAAAAAATAATACAAGTACTTGTGATACTATATTATGGCTCCTGTTTCATGATGGAGCAGAAGAAGAACAATTATTTGTTGGTTCTATGAGGATGAACAATTGATTTACTGAACATTCATGAACACTTTTGTACTTTATCTAGTGTTTTTATTTGCTTAAAGATGTTGAGGAGTTCAGCAGAGTGCAGCAGAATTCTAGCACAGTGACAGTCCCTTCAGCTCAGCAGTCCTTCTTTCTGGTAGCGTATCTTCAGGTCCAGAAGTGTGCCAATTTGGTAGTGACAGAAACCCAGTTCTCATACCCAATGGTGCCTTTGAAGTGAGCGTGACTTCCAAAAAGAGCTTTGAAGTGCACACAGGCCCTCCCTTTCCTGCCCTTGCTCCACACACACTACAAGGGGCATGTAGCTCTTTGTGTGGAGACAGGCACAGCCCCATTGAGGTGCAAGTGTCAGTCTTTCCCTCCCATCTAGCTTACGAAGACCCATCAGCCTGGTAATGGACTATCAGGATGTCAACGCACACCTCAGCTTCCTTTGTGAGTGACTGTCAAGAGGGAATGCACACAGCCCAGCTGTCACCCAACCCAGACATGGGCTGGAGGCAGGCAGAAGACACACAGGGCTTAAGAGCAGAAAAATGGCAACTTTATAAAAGTGGTAATCATATCTCCAACTTTACCATTGATAATTTATTATTACAAGTTCATAGGTACCAACCAGAGCAGTCCTACTTCTTCTCAATCAGGAATTACACTTAATAGGTGTATTAATCTGCAATATTATCCTGTGATAATGGTAGGTCTCACAGAAGTGAAAAACGAATTTGGGAGTTTTTCACTACCAGGACATGTAAAACTAAAAACTGTGTGCCTTTTACTTACACCGCACCCTACCCTATGGGCTACCTAGGGCCTACCTTAAGGGTGTCTTATGTGTTATTAAAGGGGAATTTAAGGCTTGGCAAAGGATGGAAATGCCAAGTCGACATGGCAGCAAAATTGCACATACAGGCTCTGCAGCAGTAGTTTAATGGGCAGCTTAAGTGGGTTGCATAATCAGTGCTGCAGCATTGAATTTGTAGGCCCTGGGCACATATAGTGCACTTTACTGGGGACTTATAATTACATTAAATATGGCATTTGTGGATATACCAATGTTACTATGTTTTACATGAGTGGGCACATGCACGTTAGCACTATTTAGCAGTGGTAAAATGCCCAGAGTCCCAGGGCCAGCAAAAAGAGATCAGCAAGCGCGAAGCAAGGTAGGTAAAACTTTGGGGGGGAGATCACCCTAAGGCTGTCAGGTCAAGCAGTGGGATGAATTTCTAATCTCCTGCCAAGCGAGAGCAAACACGAAATCCCCTCCAAACTGGTGATGCTGGCAAGAAAACAAATCAGAATATTGCTTCCCACCCACAGGGAGCAGAATTTTTAGCTACTCCCTGTCTGTGGAAGCAATGTCAGCTTGCGTTGGATGTAGGGAGTCAGTAATGGTCACAGAGGTGTGGGGGGCCGGGACATCCCCCCATAGCACCCACACTGGATAGGGTGGGTGCCCTGGGTGGGCACAAGGGCACTCACCCTTTGTTATTTGAGCCCCTGGGGATGGGGGTCCCTGGAGCCAAAAATCAGCGGGGCCTGCGAGGGTCCCCCATCCCCTTTGTATATTTTGCCATGCCCCAAGCGATGGTGACTCTGGGACTAAAATCAGCCCAGCAGGGGGGATGCATTCCCCGTCCCTTAAATATGGTGCCAGGCCCTGGGGCCTCAAATCAGCCCGAGGAGGAGGCGCATGCCTCCTCACCCTCACATATGTTGCTGGGGGTGGGGTCACCAGGGCCAAAAGCTGCCTGAGGAGGGTGGCCCTGTGCCCACCTCCCCCTAGAAAGTGCATTGGGCCCTGGTGAATTGGATTGCCAGAGCCAAATGTGGCCCGTGGATGGAGGCCACGGTCCCCCCTAAAAAATGCTCCAGCCCCCAGCCGAATTTGGGCCGTCGAGGCGGGCGCATATACCCCTCCCCTTAATTTTAATTAGTTGCTCTCTGGGGTGAGGTCCCCAGGGCCTTACAGAGCTCATGGAGGGGGCCATGCAGCCCTCTACTCTTTAAAAAAAATACCCTGGGATCCCCAGGGCCAGACCATGTGGCTAATACCCCAATGTGAGTGGTATTGGCTGCCTTTGGGAGGTTGGGCACAGGGCTTGGCTGCAGGGCAGACCTTGTGGCCAACCCCCAACTGCGCGCGGCTAAAGGCTGTGCACAGTGTGGGGTTGGTTGCATGTGGGGGGATGGCTGCAGGGCCTGGCTGCGGCCCAGGCCTTATCCATGCACAGTGTGCCGTTGTCTACCATTGTCTGCCTGCAGGAGGCTGGTCAAAGGGCCAGAATCCATACGCGGTGGCAGTTGGATTACCGTATAGTAGTTAAATATTACTTTTTCTAAAAAAAAACTAAAAAAAACTAGAAATTCACTGAAAAAACAAAGGTTACAGGGGCGTTAGAATTAGGAAATAGCATTAAAAACAGTAACATTTCACTAAAAAAACAAAGGTTACAGGGACGTTATAGTTAGGTTCAGATTTTACATACACAAAACCAAAGAAATTCAGCCCTTTTAGTTATCTTAAGTATCTATAACTTGTGCCCTAAGGTAACTAGAACTCTCTCTCTCGCCATGAACTGCTATTTGCCCTACATATTACATAAATCATGGCATCTTTTATGAAATCATTGATTATATCACTGAAGTCTTTGCAGTGAAATTATTGATGAGAAAACTGTGCATGGTGTAGGCGCAGAATTTAAATGGTTTTGTGTGTGCTTTTTTTAGTTCTATTTCCTATCTATAACGCCCTTGTAACCTTTGGCTTTTCATTGAATATCTATCTATCTATCTATCTATCTATCTATCTATCTATCTATCTATCTATCTATCTATCTATCTATTTTTCACTTAATGTGAGTTTTGTTTTTGATGCAAACAACAATTTTGTTAAATTCCTAACTATAATGTCTCCTTAACCTTTAGGTGTTTTCAGTGTGTATATATTTATATATATATATATATATATATATATATATATATTCATATATATGTGTGTGTGCATATATATATATATATGTATATATATATATTCACTGAAAAAACCTAAAGGTTAAAGAAATTGGATCGTTAGGAATTGAATAACATTTTAGTTTATATGCAAAAAAAAAAGCTCACATTAATTCCTTTAAAAAATCAAAAGTCAAAGTAATGTTATTGTTAGGTATGAATTTCAGTAACATTTTAAACTAAAAAAACACTGTAATTTGCCAGTTAGTGCTACTATAACTTACATCCACGCCATGCACTGTGTATGAGCTCACATATTACATCATTAATGACAAGTGTAATGACATCATTGATGGCATGACTAATTACTGCTCAAATGGCATCGTTGATGACCTTGCTGATGACATAATCCAAGCTACTATTGTGCACATTACTCTATAAAGCACTACACCATTAAAGGTATGAAAGTAAATATTAAACAGAACAGGATAATATAAAACATCAAGTATGCTTCAACCCGACAACCTCCTTTCATGAAGAAAGCTTCACTAATGCACAATATTCACCCAATACCATACATTTTGTGGGTAGCAAACCTCATGTGGACAGTGAACCACACAAGAATGGGTAACCAAACTGTATACATTGTTCAACTTGTACACAACCTTTCAGAGAAAGCCTACTCCCTGGACACACTCAAGCACTGTTAAATAACCAAGGCTTTACTAAACACATCATTTACAGTGTATCAAACCTTCAGAGGTAGCCACCCTCTCATGTGAAATGAACTCCACGTTATTAGAAAAGTAAGCACTGTGAACTGACTTCACCCTATGCAATACCCTTGAAAAAAAACCTACTCACTCTAAACACCCAAGCCCAGTAAGGTGCTAAAGGTTGTACTATCCATAGCTTTCTCCTTCCTCTGAACATTTTACAGATAGCCTGTCTTCTGTGACTAATCAGCCCGATGTAGATGGGTAAGTAACTTTTGCACACAGTCTTCTGTCCAATGTAGAAACTGTTTTGCAGAAACCATTCCCTCAAAATGCTCAAGGGTGCTTTTTTCAAGACTTGGGGCCCAATTTATGGGGGTTTGATGCAGGGCAGCACAGCAAGTTATCTTCCCATGGGTTCTGGACCGCAGCGAGAAGAGGAGAAGAGCATCAAGAGGACAAGGAAGAACTTAAAGAACCACCCTATAAATAAACATCTGTCAGGTTTTGGTGACATAGGTGTTCCTCAGGAGCAGTGCCCCCAAGAAACCCACCTTTCAGCACCTCTGACTTCGCATTTGGAAATGACAGAGGTTCAGTGTCCAAATGAGGGGAAGGGAATTAGAGAGGGTGCTGCGGGGAGGGAGATCTGGAACAGAACGTTGCACTCAGTACTGATGATTTTTATATTCCACGTGCGATTCTAAACATGCATCTCTATGTTACATATGTTACATATATATAGCAATGTTCAATATGTACAATATGCAATTATTACCTGTGAAAGAATTACGTTCCTCTCTTGAATCACCTAAGAGTTCTACAGAATTCTGGAGATTACTCCTATGACTTGCTGAGCACACTCTTCATTATGGATTCATAATGTGTATCCTACTACTAAATGCTCGAATAAGGTTCAAAATATGCCTTTTAAACTCTCTCAGACTCTTTCGGTTTCTCTCTGATCTCAATTACACACTCAAGATACCGGACAAAAGGTTTTTGTTGGTTCAAAGCAATACAGTCTGTGTGCCCGATACTCTGCTGCACTGTCAACCTGCTTATATTCATGAGCGTTCCACAGATCACAAGTCTATGAGAAATATTCAGCTATATGGGTTTTAAGTACCTGTTTCGATTGTCAGTAAGCTACAAAGAAACGGCAAACTAAACACTTGGTTACTACACCAAATCTCTCTTTAGCGGATTTGTTGCCAAATGAGAGGAAATAGATCCTCTTACCTGTATCGAGCATCTGTGCACAAGATGGCCTACCATTTCAGAAAACAGCTCTGTAACTGAACAGGAACTCGGCTTCTGAAATCTGACTCTTCACTAATCTGCATGTGACAGATGAGCGTAGCCACTCATATAGCAGCGGTGGTGCAAGGACGACAGCTGCAACGGGGACACTAAAACTGAAAAAGAACAAAGCCATTCTAAACAAAAGTCTGAGCACTAAAAATAAAAAAAAGATAGTCATCCAACGAGAGCTTAAATATATAAGGCTGTGAATGTGAACTACTACCTTAGTATAAAGCATTTGATGTCATTCAGAAATTAGTCTCTTAGGTATAACATCGGAACCCTTGCTCCTTATGCATATGAAGTGTTCAAATGTCTTTTCGGCGATATAACCAGCCACATACAGTGTTAAAATCTTCTACATAGGAAGGTGTGTTTGATTCTTGTACTGAAGCCCCATGGATAGTGACAGCATCCTTGTCTAGGAATTCTTCTTGAATCCATTGGGTGAGAAGAAAGTAGTTGCAAAAATAGTAGAGAGCTCTCTATGCCACAAAAGGTTTTCCAGAGGCATTAAAAATATACTCACACTGCTAGACTGGACATTGAGTATGATGAAGTGCCTGCAGACCATCAGTCCTTGACAGTTTGCAAGAGCAGGACTAAAAAGCAGTGCTAACCAGTCATCCACTTCAGCCATCCAGGTTTGGCCCCCAGAGACCCTGTCCCTACTAACTCCACCCAAGTGATACCAACTTGCTTTACCCAGCATGAGAATATGGCCACGTATTACACCATTTGCAATAAAAATGTGAGCACCAGAGAATCGTAGATGCCATCTCTTATGTAAGCTGTGATGGATCACAAGTGTTTGAAATTGTTTCATTTGCTGCAGTCCAAAGCCCTTTATTTTTTTTGGTTATCCCAGGTATTGAAAAGCAATAAAATTACCAAACCAAAAAAGTTGAAAACATTAGAAAAAAGGTTCTTTTAAGAGCCACCCATATTGATTAAAAAATAGTTAAACTACCTTTTATTATTTAGTTTGTTAAGGTTCATGTCTGGGTGAGTGTGTGACAGAGCATGTGATTGTGTATGTGTATGTATGACCAAGTGAGTAAGTGTGTGGGAGATGTGAGTGTGTTGGGACAGAAAAGTCTTATTCATGGGAATGGATATGCCCCCCTGCCCTGAGTGCCCAAATGCACTTATGTCTAGAACCCTAATGCTGAATTGTATTGTTGTAGGCATACATGGATCATGTGTGTGTACCATGACATCGTCCTGTCTCATGGATTGCACTCTGGTTTGCCCAGGAGGGGTGCCCAAAGCACTATCCTCATAGTGGTGGAAGGTTACTACCTTTGCCAGGAGTTAGGAAGCACAAGCACAGAGGTGTCAGCATACAGTGCAGTTATCAATAGGAGTAAACAGGTCCTTTCTAACCTGTGTCACAGGAGTCTACAGGCTCAAATGGTTCTGCTGCTGTGTTCTTAACTCTTATTGGCCTACAGCAGGTTGCTCTGAAGTGTTGTTCATCGCAGAAGTGGTAAACTGGTACTGGGTGTATGTGTGCCTGGGCAGCATGCCATACAGGGATAATGCAGTACTGAGTAGTATGTACATAGTAAACTGCATGTGCTGGAGGTGCATGTGCCTATGAGTGATACAATTTCTGAAGGATGTCATTCTGCATAGTGCGTGTAGGATAAGTGCATGTGTTGGTTGTATGTGTATTCGTGAGTGCTACAAAACATGAAGGACACAATGCATGCATTTTAGATGCACATTCTGGATGTATGTATACCCGTGAGTGGTGCAATACATGAAAAGAGCAGTGTGCGCATGCAAAGTGCACATGATGGATGGATGTGTAACAGCGAGTGGTACCATATATAAAGGATAACATTTTGGGCCGTGCAAGCATTTTAAATGCATATGCAAGATGTATGTGAACTTGTGAGTAGTGCAATACATGAATGATGCAGTACTGCTCTGTGCGTGTGTGACCTATAAATGTGTCAATTGTATATGTGCTTGTGGTTGACATAGTACATAGAGGGCCATGAGTTCCATTATGAAAGACCCAGCCTGCATGGTTAAACATGGAATGGAGGTAGAACCCCCCCCACTGGCAGATTTGTGGATTGTGCATTCCTGTAAGCTGAGTAGGACATACACAATGGGGAAGGAAGGACCATGTCTCCCCTCTACACATCAACGGGTGCTCTTTGATTCAGTGAGAACTCACAGGGAAATGGCCTTGGAATATCTCAGGAACAAGATGGGGCTGATCGGAGAATTGTAAAGCGTATGGCTGGGAGCTCTGGGCTAACCTTTTGATGCACATATAACTGTGGCTGGCAGCCAGGTGTGATATTTAATTACTCCCATGGCCTGTGTTGAGGGATTATCAGTTTTGGAGACACTCCTGCTGGGAAGAACTGTTCTTCAAAAGGAAGAGGAAACAGAGAAGTCTATACTTCAAAAGAAGCAGAACCTCAACATAAATCTTCAAAGGCTCAGACCCTAAGTCACATTTGGTGCACTATAAGACCCTAAGTCATATTTGATATAGCATAAGAAGGGGAGTTTGAGACCCTAAAAATTGTCATCTGCCAAGCACACAGATGGACTGTGTGAGAAGTGGAAGTTCTACGAGACTTCTGCCTGTGACTGGGGGCTAAAGCCAGCTAGTCTCCGTGATGGCTAAGGGACATCACCCATGGAATATAAGACCACCTTCCGTGGAGCACCAGCGCATACCTTCTTACCAAGACTAGCATGCCCTGTGAGGAACCGGAGGGCATTGGAAGGAGGAATGTCCAGTGGGGAGCTCTATCGAGTGGCCTCCCTGTGCAAGGTGTTAGGAATGGTGGCTGCATCAATCAAGCCATTGCCTGTGTGCAGGACTGAGTTGGTGACTCCTATATGCCAGGAGAGAGCCCCCGTGACAATATCTGTGAAAAGACTGCCATGCAGTAAGGACTGAACACTTGCACTGTAATGTTGCAATGACCCCTTATGTCGGAGGGGCTTTGGTTGTAAAGACTGTTATGTTGTAAGGACTGAAACCTGCATTGTAAACTTGTGGCAACCCTGTGTTCCAGGAGTGGATGCATCAAAAAGTGGCACAAATGTAAAAGTATAAATATGGGCCCTGATTTTATTTTTATATATTTTTATTTTTGCACTTATAAATAACAAAACTCAAAATTGACAATACTCTAGAGCCCGCCAACACAGCTTATAGCTGACAAATAGTACAATTCACAACTGGTGTCATAGAAACCAAACAGGAGTATGTATCCAGGAGAATGCAGCATACCAATCGTCTTTGGTATAGCAGTTCCAAAGCTCGGCACATCGGGGGCACATCTGGAAAGCAGGGATAACGGGTGTGGAGCAGGGCTCAAATTCTGAGAAGGAATAATCTGTGCAGTGCTGAGCCTCGCACATCAACAAGGGCAGCCTCCAGGGAAATAAACCTCCCATCTGGGAACCAAGATACAAAGGTAGTTAAATTAGACTCTCAAAGAAACTCACAGACTCCGGCATCCTCTGCCAACGTCACAGTCGCAACATCACACAGGGCACAAAAGGCGCTCGCACATCGGGGTTCCCCAGAAGCTCAGTCCAGGCCCTCGCTGTGCATATCACAGTGTCGTCCCGAGCAGTCAAGGTTTATTCGAACCATTGAGCACCCAGGGCAGTCTGTCTGGCCAAACTGCGTCACACTTAGGCACCAAATGTGGCAAGTAGCGTATGGGGTGCAGGATACTTGAATTTAAGAGTCAGAGTGGACACTTGAGACACTGACAGCTCACAGGGCATTCCCTAGATTTTGCCATCAGTTTTTTTTGTCTCTTGCATATAGTCGCATTGTATCAATATGTACTTAAACTCATTATATTGGGATGTGTGTTGAAGTCTACTACATTTCACATAGCACCATTCACTAAGTACGCCACAACATTCAAATTCCTATGCAGAATGATTCGACAATTTAGTTTTTTTTCTAAACCTGCTGTTTGAGACTCTAGTCCCTTCAGCTTCTTTACCACTGATTGACATAGTAGTAAATTCATGCCTTGATGCCCCATCTTGTCTTTACATGGAGGGTTAATAATCTCCTCTTTCTCTAACATAAGCATTTCTATGCTGAACTGTGCACACTTGTCCAAAGTTGGCATGAGGCACACAATATGTACGTAACATTTAAGGAGGTCCTTCATTACAGCTCCTTTAGACCTGTGGTGTGGAAAAAGAGTACTTAAAGTCTGACTCTGAAGAGCCGGCATACTTTTTTGTGACTATTCTAGTTTTAATGGCCTCCAATATTTCTCCATACTCCACCCCTGCAGCCTGCTTCATGTTAACAGTTAGCTCTATGTAATAGAAATTCAATCAAATGTTAACATTTCCAAAGTTGCCTAAATAGTTCTTAGTTTGCTCATGGAGCACTTTATTGAAAACTTGGTAGCTTTTCACAGGGGTCAGCAGAAGTAGATTCCCAAAGACTATAAAATATTTGCCTCCAAAGAAAGATATGTCGCCTGTTCTGAGAACGTTTTGCGTTCTTAGATTAAAAAAGCCTAACTCTTAGTTTAAAACCATACTAACCTCATTTATAATCAGGACATTCAATTTCTTAAGAACCCTTGATACTTCATGACACTGATCAAAGGATTACTTATGATACTCATGTTTATTGTCATGTTCAACTGGCAGCATCAGAAGCTGATGCAAAGTGATACCTCTTCTATATTGTGTGCAGCAAGTCTACTGGGTACTGTCACAATGTAAGAAATGTTACAGTAAGTCTTTTTGTGGAGATATGTAGTGAGCACTTTTATTAGAAAACTTTTGCAAGTGTCTACTTGTCTACAAATAGGCAGAAAATGCATGTTGGGCCACACACACTCCGGTTTTAATGCTGCTAGCATTTTCTTCACTGAAAAATCAGTGGAAACAGCACCAAACTATTTAAGAGTTGATTGTGTTGGCACTTAAGTAGAAAATCTACTAAGGAAGCAGCCTTATGGCCGCAACCACTCACAACTGCCTGTGTTTGTAAAATCTCACCACAAGTCCTCCTAACGACTGGACATCGAGCTGGAGTTGCAAATCTCACTCTCTCTTACCAGCTTGCATTCTTAAGTCTTGTGTTGTCCCCATTGTCATCATGTTGCTCAAACAGGTAAAATATTCTGCCACACCACAATGGGCAGATTTGGGCAGGAACTCCATGTTACAATAGTAATGCGGATTCAGTAAAATTCTCAAATTCTACTTGCAGAGTTAAAATTCCACCCGGGCCTAGTACTGAGTGTTCAGCATATTGGTTTTCACAACGTGTGTGCTATCGGGATTGGAGTGTGCTAGGTATTCAGTTTCTTCCAAAGACCTCAGTACTCTGTTACTAGTAGAAGCAAGGCATAAACTAATCCGGACGATGAATTTGGACTTTCCATATAAACCAGCCAAACTTAATTGGTCACACCCCTCATAAGAATTTACTTCCCTATGGAATAGCATCTTGAAACTGAAGCTTTAGAACATCTTTATTAAGGATGTTTCTGCTGACATTTCTTCCCACACCTATTTTATTTCTGTCTTTTCAGACTTTGTAATGTAGGTGGTAATGTATTGAGTAACAGCAATGGAATTGTCAGCTACAAACTGAGTGTCCATGTTTACATTCCACATAAACAAAATGACAGGGTTGTAGTCATGTATACGTTTCAAAGCCTCACTTAATTTAATGTTGTATGTGTTCTAGGGAGATTTGCCAATGTTTAACTGTAGACATGAAACTGTTTACTTTGCCTTTAGAGATAACAGGGCTTGGAAAAGCAAAGGAACACTTTCGGCCTGATTATAAGTGTAGGCGTTATTTGTCGCCCTGATAAATAATGATACCAAGACTTGTGTTATTCATCTTCTGCAATAAACAACACCTATTACGAGTTCATGAATAATAACATGCAGATTTTAGTGTTTAACACACTAAAATCCACATATTGTGGTTAAAACTGTATGTTTTCCTCTGTTAAATGTCAGGAGGTTTGAACTGACAACATTTAATGAATGTTGGGTTATTTAGTGCATTTGATAACTATCTGATGAGTTAAATATCACCAAACTCTTAATTCCGACCCATGCATAAAAAGGGGTTTACACATAGGTCGGTATATTACGAGCAACTTGTAATCAGGCCCTTGGTGTAATATTTTCCTTTGGTTCTATATCTTCATCAATAGCATTTGCCACATCTAAGCAACTGAAATCTCAATACTTGCTGCCTGCGTTTTGTGTTCTTACTCTCTTTGGGAATGCCCATGTTATGTACTGCTCAATGAATGATAGCTCTGATTCATCAGTATGCTATTCACATTCTGGTACACCTTTAACCCAGTATAACATATGCCTGTGTGGAGCACCTCTAGGTTTGTATTCTTTCTTCCAAAAGTAGATAATGACCTCACCCAGAGAAGATTTTTTGTTGCAGATAAAGTAAAATATAGCTTGAATTCTGTGATTGAAGTACCTGCAAGCGCAAGCATTCACTGGATCCAGTTAACACAATTCACCCGGTGTTTTAAAGTTGATGTCAGCAATGTTGAGGTTACTTCTCTGAGGAATTTGTGCAAATCATCCAAAGCATACTCTACACAACTAAGAGTTACAAACCAGGTAGGTGCAGTTAAGTTGCACAACATGCACTTGAGCTAACTGTGCCGATGGAATTAGTGCTCATTACTTCCACACTTTGATATTCAGACGGTTTCACTCAACATTCTCATCTTCTCCATGAACTTTCTCAACAAAATCTCTTTCACGTATATTTTGAAAATGTGCTCCAGTTTTCACAATATATGCAACCGCATATGACAAAACAGAGGGCCCGATTCGCAAAGGTAAACTTATACCTTTGGTCTAAACGTATACCAAAAGTCTGAGTTTTCGACTTTTGGAATTCACAAAGGGCATTTAATGTACTATCTTTAGGGCTCTACTATAATTTAAAATGTAAATTAATTTATTAAAATGTACCCTATTTCTCTAAATTTGTGGGGGATTTTAAGTGGATGTGTTTATATTATTATTGTTTAAGTGCTGAATAAATTATTTACACATTGCCTCTAAATCAGGCCTGACTGTCTTTATTCCAAGCTCCAGAGTGTTAGGCATAGGGTAATTTAGTGATTCTTTGTGGTTCACCGTGACAAGGATTGTGGCTTTTGCTTGAGAAGAGCTTGCACACCCACCAACAAACAGCCCAATTCCTCACAAAGATGCACTAGTGAACTTTCTTAGGAATACCCTAGGCTTGTCAATTTATTCTACCTTTATGTTACAGTTACTGCTGCACTGTCACTCATACACTAGAGCAGGAGGACATCACTGTAAACTTTCCACTTTCATTGTTTTATATGTATTTCTAGGTACTAATCTTTCCTTTGGTATTGCTGTACCTTGTTTCATCTCATGCAATTCGCCATCTCTATCAACAGCAAAGAATAACCTGTTGGTTTGATGGTAGGTTTCTTCATTAAAGAAAGCCTCACTACTGGAACTGTGATTCAACTCCCAGTCAAACATGGTGCAAAAGTTGGACTTCATGTAGAAGAGAATCGGCCTGCTGAAAGGTAGTGTGCATGGTGGGGTACTGGACACTTGCTACAGAGCTTTGTTAAGGGAGTCAGCTCCATTTAGGCCCTTCCAGTACATGGTATGTGTGGTGGGTGATTAGAGTCTTCAGACTAAGCAATTGTTTGAATAAAAATTGTTTGTACAAAGAACTACTAATTCCTCATGTGTCTAGTGAAAGACTGGCCTTTTGATGCAGAGCTTTTTTAGGGAAATAGTTGTATATACAAAGTGCTCAGCATGCTAAAAGGTAATGTGTGTTTGGAGAGACACTGGCCATTTGCAGCACTACTTTATTGAGGTAGACAACTCTATGTAGATTAGGATTACCAAGTAAAAGATTCTATATATGCTGGGGGTATGAGCTCATGACTTTTGGTTCGGGAATGCTGTATGGTAGAAGAGCCTGGGCCTTATAAAAGATGCCATGTGTGGTGGGAGACTGGCTGTTGGATATGGCCCTTCTGCAGGGTTATCCCCAGACTTTTTGCCTTCCTCCTTCTCTTTTTCTGACCTCATTTATGCTGGCTTTTAGGCTCTGCGCACTTTACCACTGCTAACCAGTGCTAAAGTGCATTTGCTCTCTCACTTTAAACATGGTAAAATTGGATCATACCCAATTGGACTATTTGATTTACCTAAAAGTCCCTAGTAGAGTGCACTATATGTGCCCAGGGCCTGTAAATTAAATGCTACTAGTGGGCCCGCAGCACTGGCTGTGCCACCCACTTTAGTAGCCCCTTTACCTTTTTCTCAGGCCTGCCATTGCAAGGCCTGTATGTGCAGTTTCACTGTCACTTCAACTTGGCATTTAATAGTACTTGCCAGGCCTAAAACTCCCCTTTTTCTACATATAAGTCACCTCTAATGTGTGCCCTAGGTAACCCCTAGAGCAGGTTGCTGTGTGGGTAAAAGGCAGTACATGTACCTGTGTAGTTGACATGTCCTGGTAGTGTAAAATTCCTAAATTCGTTTTTACACTACTGTGAGGCCTGCTCCCTTCATAGGCTAACATTGGGGCTGCCCTCATACATAATGGAAGTGGTAGCTGCTGATCTGAAAGGAGTAGGAAGGTCATATTTAGTATGGCCAGAATCCTGCTGACTGGTGAAGTTGGATTTAATATTACTATTCTAGAAATGCCACTTTTAGGAAGTGAGCATTTCTTTGCACTTAAATCTTTCTGTGTCTTACAATCCACGTCTAGCTGGGTTTAGTTGACAGCTCCTTGTGCATTCACTCAGACACACCCCAAGCACAGGGTACTCAGCCTCACTTGCATACATCGGCATTTTGAATGGGTCTTCCTGGGCTGGGAGGGTGGAGGGCCTGCCCTCACACAAAGGACTGCCACACACCATAATGGGACCCTGGCAGACAGGATTGAACTGAAAGGGGACCTGGTGCACTTCTAAGCCACTCTTTGAAGTCTCCCCCACTTCAAAGGCACATTTGGGTATAAAACAGAGCCTCTGCCCTTCCACCTCAGACACTTGCTGGAGAAGAAACCTGAACTAGAACCTGCATCCTGCCAAGAAGAACTGCCTGGCTGCTCAAAGGACTCACCTTACTGCTTTCTACAAAGGACTGCTGCCTTGCTGTTGGCCTGCTGCCTTGCTGAACTCTTGCCTTGCTGCAGAAGTGCTCTCCAAGGGCTTGGATAGAGCTTGCCTCCTGTTCCCTGAAGTCTCAGGACCAAAAAGACTTCAATCTTTCATCTGGACTCCTTGTGCGCCGAAAAATTTGACCCACAGCTTGCTCCGTGGTGAAAAATTCACTGCACGCCGATCCATAAAGACGCCGCTCGACCCTGCAAGGAAAAGATCGACGCAACGCCTGCGGTGCGACCAGAACTTCGACGCACGGCCCGCCTGGACAACGCCACCCGACTTCCAGAGAGGAAATCAATGCGACGCCTGCCCGTGAGGGAGAAAATTCCACCCCAGCCCACCGGAACGACGCACAGCCGGACAACAAGCCCAGGAATCCACCCACAGACCCCGGGGAGTCTGAAAACCCCGTGACCCACAGAGGAGACTGTCCGCCGCCGGAAATCGACGCAATGTCTTCCCCGCGTGAAAAATAACGACGCAAGTCCGTGTGTGAATGGGAGAAACCAACGCACACACCATTTTTCCACGCATCTCCTCCTCTGCGGCCCTTTGCGGAGATTTTTGCAGAGATTTTTCACTCTCAACCAGGTACTTTGTGCTTGAAAGAGACTTTGTTTGCTTTTTAAAGACTTAAGACACTTTGGTGGTCATTCCAACCTCGGCGGTAAAAGGCGCTTACCGCCGTGCAGAAGACCCCCATAACACCACCGCGGCCGCGGTAAACCGCCACGGTCATTCTGACCCACAACAGGCAAACCGCCAAAATACAGACATCCACAAAAGTCCGCCACACCAAAGGCCAGTGAGAAACTGGCGATGACCAAACCTCCACCGTCACGGCAACAGAAATATGCCCACACTATCACGACACACGAATCCACGCGGCGGTCTTTCAACCGCGGTATTCCATTGGCGGTACACACTGCTGCGCTCAAAATACACACACACTTACAAAACACAACCACATTGGACAATTTGAAATACACACACCTGATACACATACAAACAACACTCCCACACACCCAATACAATATAAAACACACACCCACATCACCCACAAACCCCCACTACTAGAGATTCGTGAACACGCACAGAGAAAAGAGATACGAGCACACAGACGCGCAATTCACTGTCACCCAGCAATATTACCACGCACTTCAAACTACACACCAATACACATCACCACACTTAGCACCACACAATCCACCCCACACATCACCCACACCACCCCATGGTACCGCAAAGACACCCCAGGTTTTCTAACGAAGAACTCAGGGTCATGGTGGAGGAAATTGTACGGGTAGAGCCACAGCTCTTCGGGACACAGGTGCAGCACACCACCATTGCCAGGAAGATGGAGCTATGGAGCAGAATAGTGGACAGGGTCAACGCGGTGGGACAGCACCCAAGAAATCAGGACGACATCAGGAAGCGGTGGAACGACCTACGGGGGAAGGTGCGTTCCATGGTATCCAGGCACAACATCGCGGTGCAGCGGACTGGCGTCGGACCCCCACCACCTCCCCCAGAATTTACAACATGGGAGGAGCAGGTCTTGGCGATCCTGCATCCTGAGGGCCTCGCAGGAGTCTCTGGAGGAATGGACTCTGGTAAGTCTCATCTTCACTACTTCATCCCCCCCACCCCACCAGCATGCCAACTCATACCCCCACCCTCACCCTCACCCCCATCACAGCCAATCCATGCAAATGTCTCACCATCACAACCCACCCATCCCAACACCAAGGCCTGCATGCGACCACAAAGCTTGGACACCCATCACCTAAGCATGCCCACTGCACATAACCATCCCCCCCCCAAACCACCGTCACAAAAGCCCCCACACAGGAATGCAAGCACCGGGGTACACGGGCACCCACCCATTGCACGCTATGGAACACACAGAAGCAATAACCATACTTTTATACCCCTGCAGGACCCGAACGCAATGTCACCGCGCAGGAGGGTCCACAAATGTCCACTCCACCCCCAGAAGAGGCCCACAGTGATGACAGCAGCTCTGTCTCCCTGGATCTAGATGACCAGCCCAGCCCATCGGGGACCTCAGGACAGTCGGTTCCCCTCAGACAGCCACAGGCCACAACAGACCTTCCCCCCTCTGGGAACACCAGCACAGCACCCACCCAGCGGGCCCATATCTCTGTCCCCAGGACACGTCAATCAGCGCTGTGTGCACCACTACAGGGCACCCAGGTTAACCCACCACCCCAACAACAACAGGGACCTGGGGGCAGTGGTAGTGGGCACACGGTCCAGGGGACAGAGGCCCAGGGAAACAGGGGAACTGGGAGGGCTGCTGTGCAACAGGTGGGATACAGGCCCAGGGAACCCACTCTCCACAAGGCCCTCTCCTCCATCATGGGAGCCTACCACCACTCCCAGGAGACGATGGCGACGGTCCTGGCAAGGTTTCAGGAGATCCAGCTTCTGCAGGAGCAACAGTATATGGGGTTCAGGGAGGAACTAAGAAACATCAGTTCCGCCATGGGCACCATCAAAGTGGCTCTGAATCAGCTAGTCACCACATTGCGGGACACTGTGGCACCACAAAGGGCCCCTGTCACTAGCATTGACCAAGAACTGCCTACCACCTCCACCGGCGCTAGTGGACAGGAGGCCCGACACAAGACCAACAGGCCACCAGAACCCCACCCCCTGCAGAATGAGAACCACCCCGCAAGCGGGCCCTGAGATCCAGGAAGAAGACAGAGTAAGATGCCAAGACCCCCGCCAGCAAAGGAGAACTCCCTGATTGTCATCCCACTGTCCCACATTGTCACCCTGTCCACCCTTAAACTGTCCTTTCTCCACTTTCCACAGGCATGTGGACAATGCACCTGTGATACTGATAGTCTGGACTCTGCCATGGACAATCCTCCACCATCACCCCTCACTGATTTGCAACCACCCACCAATTTAGAACACCCTAATAAACACACTTATTGCACAAAACAGTCTGGAGTCTGCCTGTGATTTTATACAAATGTATTAGACATGACCGTGCCAAAATGTATATGTACATTGTGATGACAACATACCACTGTCACACAGCTGTAGTCCATTGGAAACATAGCAGATGTCACGCAGTGGGGCCCACATCTCTGAAATCGGAAGGGAAAGTCACAACTCAGTTACCATACACTGGGGGAAAAGGTCAGAGAGTAGAGAGGTAGTAGGGGTTAAGTATATGTAATATGCCGGTGTAGATTCTTACCTGTGTGTCATTGAAAATACTGCTGTATTACTGTGTTCCTGTTCTCTATGTCGTCCTCTTCGCCTTCCTCCTCTTCACTCTCCACAGGCCCCACAGCTGCTACAACACCACCATCTGGACCATCTTGCTGCAGAAAAGGCACCTGGCGTCGCAAAGCAAGGTTGTGAAGCATACAGCAGGCCACGATGATCTGGCACACCTTCTTTGGTGAGTACATTAGGGATCCACCAGTCATATGGAGGCACCTAAACCTGGCCTTCAGGAGGCCGAAGGTCCGCTCGATCACCCTCCTAGTTCTCCCATGGGCCTCATTGTACCGTTCCTCTGCCCTTGTCCTGGGTTTCCTCACTGGGGTCAGTAGCCAGGACAGGTTGGGGTAACCAGAGTCTCCTAATAACCACACACGGTGCCTCTGGAGTTGACTCGTCACGTAAGGGATGCTGCTATTCCGCAGGATGTACGTGTCATGCACTGACCCAGGGAACTTGGCATTCACATGGGAGATGTACTGGTCAGCCAAACAGACCATCTGGACATTCATGGAATGATAACTCTTCCTGTTCCTGTACACCTGTTCACTCCTGCTGGGGGGGACCAAAGCAACATGTGTCCCATCAATGGCACCAATGATGTTGGGGATATGTCCAACGGCATAGAAATCACCCTTCACTGTAGCCAAATCCCCCACCTCAGGGAAGACGATGTAGCTCCGCATGTGTTTGAGCAGGGCAGACAACACTCTGGACAACACTTTGGAAAAGATGGGCTGGGACATCCCTGATGATATGGCCACTGTTGTTTGAAATGACCCACTTGCAAGGAAATGGAGCACTGACAGCACCTGCACTAGAGGGGGGATCCCTGTGGGTTGGCGGATTGGTGACATCAGGTCTGCCTCCAGCTGGGCACACAGTTCCTGTAGAGTGGCTCGGTCAAGCCTGTATGTCAGTATGACATGTCTTTCCTCCATTGTCGACAGGTCCACCAGCGGTCTGTACACGGGAAGATTTCTCCATCTCCTCGCATGTCCCAGCAGACGGTGCCTATGAAGGACAACAGCGACCACAGAGTCAATCAACCCACAGGTACGTAAACACAGCTTGCACATAACACGATTCCCAATGCATTGAATGGCTTGTATGAGTGTCGATGCAAGGCCTAGGTATGTGTGACGCAGTAGAAAAATGGCATGTGGGCCCTTGAAATGGCGGCTGCCTGACCTGTGAAGTGCGACAATGGGATCTGAGGTCAATGCGCTGGCGTGGGACACCGTGGCGGTAGGTGGTCGAAGACCGCGGCGCAAAGCTGCATTGGTTAACATTGAACCCTATGGGTCTCAGGAGCCAATGACGATGTGCGCCGGTGGTCGCGGTACGCACCGCTGCGGTATGCACCGCCGCGGGCGTGACAGCCATTTTCTATCTGCTTAATCACTCTATACCTGATCTTCCACAGGAGAGGACCTACACTGCAAGTGCTGCTGTGACCACGGTCTGGAAGAGACAATGGCTCATGCGACTGGGGAAAGGGCCCCTGCCTTCACTGCTCAGGAGTTGGAGAAACTCGTGGATGGGGTCCTCCCCCAGTATGCGCTACTCTATGGTCCTCCAGACCAACAGGTAAGTACACTGGGACCATGCTTTGTGGCCAATGCCTGTGTTGAGTCGGGTGGATGAAAGATGGTGGGGAGGGGAGCGATTGAGGCATGCATCAAACAACAGATGAGAGCATGTGCCACATGGCAAGGGTGGGGAGGGGGGGCCACTCACATCGAGCATGCAGAAGGTGATGGTTATTCTTCTCTCCCTGTACATGTCACATAGGTCAGCGCCCACCAGAAAATCGGTATTTGGCGTGCCATCGCCAAGGACGTCCGGACCCTGGGGGCCACCACAGACGGGGCACCCACTGCAGGAAGAGATGGGAGGACATCCGACACTGGAGCAGGAAGACGGCGGAGGCTCAGCTGGGGATGGCCTCCCAACGTGGGAGGGGTGCCAGTCGTACGTTGACCCCCCTGATGTCCCGTATCCTGGCGGTGGCCTACCCCGATTTGGATGGGCACGTGAGGACATCACAGCAGACACAAGGGGGTGAGTACACTCAAATCATGGTGACTTAGCGCGCAGTGGAGGTGTCTGGGTGGGGGAGGAGGGCTGTGGGTATCCCTAGGCCAGGGCGATATCTGCAAGCTAGGCCCCTCCGTAAGGCATGGCCCTGTGCCCCCGCCCCCACCTCTGTAGGGTGCCAAGTACAGCTATTCATTGCCCTGTGTCATGTATGTGACCAGAGGTCGCCCATAGGCTTGTAGGCCATGTCCCACGGATTGCGTAGTCGTCCCCAAGTGCGCGGCGTAGTGCAGGGGGCTTCTGTGTCTGTCCTGTCCGCCAACGGTGTCGCCAATGCATGCACTCAACATTTCTCTATTTTTCCCCACCCCCCTTTTTTGTTGTCTTCCTGTTTATTTGTGCATTACCATCATCAGGCGGAGGAGAAGTGGCATCGGAGCACGAGGGAGCTGCATCTCACTTGGCCATGGCGGGCCATGCAACTGACTCGGAATTCACCAGTGAGACGGAGGGCGAGGGGAGCTCCACAGCGGGGACTCGTGCGGATGTCAGTGACAGCGAATCGTCCTCTGAAGGGAGCTCCCTTGTGGTGGCGGCAACATCCGTGCCCCCCGCAACAACAGGTACAGCCGCCACCCAGCGCACCAGCACCGCCCTCCCAGCAGCCCCTCAGCGTTTGCCCCATGCCCGCTCACCCAGGAAGGTGGGCATCTCCTTTGCCCCAGGCACCTCAGGCCCTGCCACCCCTGCTGCCCTCAGTGAGGAGGTCATTGACCTCCTGAGGACGATCATTGTTGGGCAGTCTACCCTTTTGAATGCCATCCAGGGTGTGGAAAGGGAGGTGCACCAGAGTAATGCATTCCTGGAGGGCATTCATTCGGGTCAGGCTGCCCATCAGCGATCATTCAACACTCTGGCCTCAGCACTGATGGCAGCAATTGTCCCTGTCTCTAGCCTCCCCCCTCCAACTTCCTCCACCCATACCCAATCCCCTGTACCTCTGCCTATCCCAGACACACCAGCAGACCAGCCTGCACATACCTCAACACCCAAGGGAAGCTCAGACAGACATAAGCACCACACATCACACAAGCATTCACACAAGCAACATCCACATGCAGACATACCAACACCCACTGCCTCCACTGTGTCCCCCTCCTCCTCGTCTCCCTCCTCCCTCCCTGTCACGTCTCCACTCACACCTGCATGCACAACATCTTCAGCCACTACGTCCATCACCAGCACACCCACCAGAACCCACCGCACACGTGCAGTCACCACCCCCACTACCATTCACACGTCCCCTGTGTCCTCTCCCATTGTGTCTGTCACCCCCTCTTCCAAGCTACACAAACGCAGGCAGTCACCCACCCAACAGCCATCCACCTCACGACAGCCTCCAGCCCAAGCACCTGCACCCAAAGACACCAGACCTCAAACTCCTACAACCACAACCTCTTCCTCCACTCCCATACCTACTACACCTACCCGTCCCTCTCTTCCTAAACTTATTTTCCTTTCCAAACTTGACCTCTTTCCAACAACTCCCCCACCCCGTCCATCTAAAAAGACTCCAGTCAGCACCTCAGCCACCACAAAAGCGGGCCCTGTGAAGACAGTCTGCCATGGACTGTGGAGTCCCCCACCCTCAAGGGCAGCCAGCTCAGTAGGGAGCCAAGGCACGGGCAGCCCACCGCCGCAAAAACATGCGAAGATTGTCAGTGGCCGGCGCGAGAGGCCTAAAACACCTGGGACAAAAATCCCTACCATGGCTCCGGCAGGGAGTGTGGTGCCACCTGGCACACCGCCAAAGGTGGGGAAGGGCCACAGGCGACCAGGGAAGGCTGGGAAGGGCAGCACACCCGACAAGACCACTAGCAGCCCAGCTGTGCAGGAGGGCCCCGCATGCCCCATCCCAGGTGGGCAGGAGGACAGCAACAGGCCCGGTACTGCAGCGCAGGAGGGCCCCACCAGGCCCATCCCAGGTGGGCTGGAAGGCGCAGCCAGCCACAGGTCAGGTGGCGAATGACCTCCACGCCATGGGCTGATCCGCTGAACTGGGCACTCATCCGAAGCACCGCTCCGCTGGGCACCGCCGTCTCAAGCACCGCTCCGCTGGGCACCGCCGTCTCAAGCACCGCTCCGCTGGGCCCTTCATCTCAAGCACCGCTGGGCCCTTCATCTCAAGCACCGCTGAACAGGGCACCGCCGTCTCAAGCACCGCTGAACAGGCACCGCCGTCTCAGGCACCGCTGAACAGGGCACCGACGTCTCAAGCACCGCTGAACTGGGCCCTTCACCGCAAGCACCGCTGAACTGGGCACCGCTGTCTCAAGCACCGCTGAACAGGGCACCGCCGTCTCAGGCACCGCTGAACTGGGCCCTTCATCTCAAGCACCGCTGAACAGGGCACCGCCGTCTCAGGCACCGCTGAACAGGGCACCGCAGTCTCAAGCACCGCTCCGCTGGGCCCTTCATCTCAAGCACCGCTCCGCTAGGCCCTTCATCTCAAGCACCGCTGAATAGGGCACCGCCGTCTCAAGCACCGCTGAGCTGGGCCCTTCATCTCAAGCACCGCTGAACAGGGCACCGCCGTCTCAGGCACCGCTGAACAGGGCACCGCCGTCTCAAGCACCGCTGAACAGGGCCCTCGATCTCAAGCACCGCTGAACTGGGCACCGCCGTCTCCAGCACCGCTGAACAGGGCACTGCCGTCTCAAGCACCGCTGAACAGGGCACCACCATCTCAGGCACCGCTGAACTGGGCCCTTCATCTCAAGCACCGCTGAACAGGGCACCGCCGTCTCAAGCACCGCTGAACAGGGCACCGCCGTCTCAGGCACCGCTGAACAGGGCACCGCCGTCTCAAGCACTGCTCTGCTGGGCCCTTCATCTCAAGCAACGCTCTGCTGGGCCCTTCATCTCAAGCACCGCTGAACTGGGCACGGCCGTCTCAAGCACCGCTGAACTGGGCCCTTCATCTCAAGCACCGCTGAACTGGGCACCGCCGCCTCAAGCACCGCTGAACAGGGCACCACCGTCTCAGGCACCGCTGAACAGGGCACCGCCATCTCAAGCACTGCTGAACAGGGCACCGCCGTCTCAAGCACTGCTGAACAGGGCACCGCCGTCTCAAGCACCGCTGAACAGGGCACCACCGTCTCAAGCACCGCTGAACTGGGCCCTTCGTCTCAAGCACCGCTGAACTGGGCACCGCCGTCTCAAGCACCGCTGAACTGGGCCCTTCCTCTCAAGCACCGCTGAACAGGGCACCGCCGTCTCAAGCACCGCTGCACTGGGCCCTTCATCTCAAGCACCGCTGAACAGGGCACCGCCGTCTCAAGCACCGCTGAACAGGGCACCGCCGTCTCAAGCACCGCTGAACAGGGCACCGCCGTCTCAAGCACCGCTGAACTGGGCCCTTCATCTCAAGCACCGCTGAACAGGGCACCGCCGTCTCAAGCACCGCTGAACAGGGCACCGCCGTCTCAAGCACCGCTGAACAGGGCCCTTCATCTCAAGCACCGTTGAACAGGGCCCTTCATCTCAAGCACCGCTGAACTGGGCCCTTCATCTCAAGCACCGCTGAACTGGGCACCGCCGTCTCAAGCACTGCTGAACTGGGCCCTTCATCTCAAGCACCGCTGAACAGGGCAACGCCGTCTCAAGCACCGCTGAACAGGGCACCGCCGTCTCAAGCACCACTGAACAGGGCACCGCCGTCGCAAGCACAGCTGAACTGGGCCCTTCATCTCAAGCACCGCTGAACAGGGCACCGCCGTCTCAAGCACCGCTGAACAGGGCACCGCCGTCTCAAGCACCGCTGAACAGGGCACCGCCGTCTCAAGCACCGCTGAACTGGGCCCTTCATCTCAAGCACCGCTGAACCGGGCCCTTCATCTCAAGCACCGCTGAACTGGGCACCGCTGTCTCAAGCACCGCTGAACTGGGCCCTTCATCTCAAGCACCGCTCTGTTGGGCCCTTCATCTCAAGCACCGCTGGCCCATTGGCGAAAGGGGCAGGCCCGCATCTGTGTCGGGCAGGGCTGCACGAAGCACTCTGGGCACTACTCCCCCTCCAGTACCAGTGGAGACTGATATTGACTTGAGAGACTGTGGCTTTGCACTCCCCAGGATGGCACAGTGGGCAAGCCACCCACTGTAGAGACTTGAGAGACTGTGGCTTTGCACTCCCCAGGATGGCACAGTGGGCAAGCCACCCACTGTAGAGACTTGAGAGACTGTGGCTTTGCACTCCCCAGGATGGCACAGTGGCCATGGAGGGCCCTCGTGGATCTGGCGTCGTGGACTCATCAGGCTGAGGTGCCCCCCTTCCCTTCCCCCTGAGGTGCCTGTAGTTTAGCTATCTGATGCCCCTGCAGTGTTCTCTCCGTTGGAGTCAGGTATCCTGTGTGGGCTTTGCCCATGTGATTTTGGCCCAGTGGCCCACGAACAATGCCTGATACACATATCGGACTGGACAATTTATGTATATCAAGTTTTAGATGTGTGATATATTTTAAAGCCAGTTATACAATATATTCCAATGTTTATGATCATTTCCTTTTGTCTGCATTCTTCTGGGGGGTTTGGGGGGTAACTGTGATGTGTTGCTATGCATTGATGTGTGTGTTGTAGTGGGTGAGGGTGAGGGTGGGTGTGTCGCATATGTGTGTCCCCGTCATTTTTTGCCTCCCCCCTCCCCTGTGTCGTAGGTGCAGTACTCACCGTTGTCTTCTGCGCCGGCGTTCGTGCTCCTGGGAGAGGAGCAGGAAGACAATCGCTGGGAGGATGTGGAGTTCTGGTTCCATGCTGTCCAGATTCCTCGTGGGGTGTATGGAGGTGAGCGTTTTCCGTTTGAAATGGCTGTTTCCGCCGTGTTTTTATCGGCGGGGCTACCGCCCCGGAAAAGGTGGCGGATTGGTGGGTTGTGATAGGGTGGGCGGTACATTGTCTCCCGCCTGTCTGTTGGCGGTGACTGCCGCACTGTTTGTTTGCCCCGCCGTGGCGGGCGGTGTGTTGAAGTGGCGGTCTCTGTTGGCGGTTTCCGCCAGGGTCAGAATTGCATTTTTTTTACCGCCAGCCTGTTAGCGGTTTTGCCGCCGCTTTAACACCGACCGCCAGGGTTGGAATGACCCCCTTTATATCACTTTTCAGTGATATCTCTACAATTTCATTACAATTTCATATTGCATCTTTTATTGTTTTGACATGCAGATATCCAGATAAATATTATATATTTTTCTAAACACTGTGTGGTGTATTTTTGTGGTGCTATATTGTGTTATTGTATGATTTATTGCACAAATACTTTACACATTGCCTTCTAAGTTAAGCCTGACTGCTCAGTGCCAAGCTACCAGAGGGTGGGCACAGGATAATTTGGATTGTGTGTGACTTACCCTGACTAGAGTGAGGGTCCTTGCTTGGACAGGGGGTAACCTGACTGCCAACCAAAGACCCAATTTCTAACACTGGCCATCTGCTGCAGAGCTTTATTTAGGAAGAGAATTTCATGTAGAAAAGGCTTGGCCTACCACTACCTGATATGTGTGGTGGGTGACTAGACACTTCAAACAGATCAGTACTCAATGAGAAACTTGACAGTAGAAAAAGCTTGGGCCATTAATACTTCATATGTCTTGTGACAGACTGGTCTTTAGATCCAGAGCTTTCTTTAGGCGAAAAGTTGTATGCATAAAAGGATCAGCATACTAAAAGGTAATGTGTGTTTGCAAGGGGGAGGCCATTTGCAGCACAGCTTTTTGTAGGGAGACAACTATATGTAGAATAGGACCAGCATATTTAAAGAAGCTACATGTATATACGTTTCTGGGGACTGGGCTCAAGATGCTGAATTCATCTAGCAGGAGAGCTCTATTAAAAGATTATAGACCTTATAAAAGGTATTGTGTTTTGTAGGAGACTGTTCACTTGCTTCAGAACTTTTTTTAGGGAGTGAGCTCCATGTAGGAGAGAATTGGCCTACCGCTACAATATATGTGTAGTGGGTGGCTAGACAATTCAGAGAGATCAGTGTTCATAGGTAAACTGGTATGTAGCAAGAGCTGTGCCTATTAATACTTCATTTGCCTAGTCAGGGACTGGTCTCTTGATGCAGAGCTTTCTTTAGGGGAACAGTTGTATGTACTAAAGGCTCAATGTACTAAATGCGAATTTGTGTTTGGATCGGGACTAGCCATTTACAGCACATCTTTTTTGGGGAGACAACTGTATGTACAACAGGATGAGCATAATGAAAGATTGTGAATGTGCTCGGGGACTGCTCTTGTAGTGCAGAATGTTGGTCTGGGGGAACTTGTAAGTAAAACGGCTTGCCATATTACCGAGAGGCCAGTCCCCATCACATAAATCACCTATTAGTTACCAAACCTTGTTTTGCATATAATGTGTACCCTATCCACAGGTTATCATGATAACGCTAGTCACCCACCATACATATTACCTATTAATTAGGCAACCCTGTTCTACATACAACTGTCACCCTGAACATAGCTGATCATGGACACACCTGTTAAGTAGCTGTTTTACATATAGTTTTCACCATGAGCAAACATTTGTAAAGAGGCCAGTTTCCCTCTATACAAATACCTTAATTTGTGCAAACCACCCTCTACATTAGATTCTATCCATGATGTAATTTTTTTTACAGACAGTACACCATATTATTATCAGATCGTGTTATATGAAAAGTATATGGAATATGTTTTTAAAAAAGCTCTTCATATCCTTTTCATACCGACAAATTCTTTGCATTACTCCAATTCTTTTCTTGTTCTACATTTCTTTTTTGCATGCATTATTACTACAACACACTAAATATTGTTAAATTTAAACCTCCAACTTAACAGACATACCTGAATATTATTTCAAATGGAAATTTAATCACATATCATGTAATTGAAAAATTAAACATGTTTATTTTCCATACATTATATCCTTTAACAGCAAATAAAATTGCTAGCAATAAAGTCCATACAGTTGTAGACATGTAAGTTCATAATTGTTCCTCTTAGCGGATATACAATATTTTGCAACCACTTATACCATGAAGAACCTATACATATCTGTAAGTATTTTGGATGCAACCACTTTTACAATGAGAATAAATACATATCTTTACTGAAATAATGGTTTCCCCTCCCATCTATCAAGTCTATAAAGCATGTCAGTCCACACTGAACTTATTGTACGTTGTACAAAAGCAACGCATACATTAACAAAATTATAGAGAATGTATATTCAACATAAATACCTGACAAAGAAGCTGTTGTTCAATGTAGTTGAATCAGGAGATTTGAACCAAACTCAAAATAGCTCTCTCCTGTATAATAGAAGCAAAAGAGAGTTCACCTTCTGCACCTCCTCACCATCCAGAGATAAACTCAAAATCCATAGATTATGCATGGGGTTTATGTATCTGTATCCTTGAACCTGTCACCCAATCACAAATCAGCATTTAAAAAAAAGATTTATTACTGAAAATATTTGTTGTACCCAATGTAACCTCTTTTTACATTTTGGACAGGATCCAAGGAAACACTGTGACTTCAACCTGCAAGTTTCACTAAGTGAAGTTTATATACAATAATCCACAGATCCATCACAGTACATAGACGGCCCGTGTGTAACTCTGTGATGGAACTGCAAATCCAGCAAAAAAATCCTCACAATCAAGACCCAATTCAACAGTTCATAAAGCTTTGACTGCCCTGCAGGCCTGCTAAAAACTTAAAAATCTCATTTAAAGTCACCATCTACAGTTACAAAATATAAACCTATTACAGTTACCATAACAGTGAAAATATTTTTTCTCCCAATCAGAACACACAATTCAGATAGCGATTACTCACTACCAAACCTAGCAATTAGCACTCCAACATCAACCTACCACAACCTTCGCACATTCCTTTTTAATTACTCTTCACTCTCAATGCTCTTTGTAAACAATTCTCATTCCACTGCTAACTCCTCCTGTATCCAGCACCTGTATACCAGCATCATGGCTAGAGGATGGATTGAGGGTCACAGCTTTGTCTTGGGTCAGAAAGTATGCCTAAAAGTACAGCATTGACAGAGATCTTGGATTTCACAAAGTTGACATTATTCAGAATGGCCACCGAGGTATGAAGTGGCATCAATTATAGCCTGTGATTAAGAGCATTTTGGATTGTGAGCACGCAGACCTCATGATTGTGCACTGCGGTGACAATTATCTGGGCACAATCACAGGTTGGACTCAAAATAGAAATGAAGGAGACATTGGCAAAATTAATCACTCTCTTTCCCCACACTGCCTTTATATATTCCAACATATGTCAGAAGTCACAATGGTCATCTCAGTTTTATCCAAAGATCGACAAATGTAGGAGTAATTTCAATAAAACAATTGTGGCATTTCGTTTTGACCATAGTAAGGGCCATTTTTACCAAACAAAAATCCACTTTGACATGCCAAGAATGGACCGAAAGAAAAGAGTCCATTTCACAGCAAAAGGAAACCAGATCTTTCTTGACAACATCAAGGAAGATATCCAGTTCTACCCACAAGTATGCGCAACACATTATTAACACAAAGGTCCTTTTCGGAGCCACCTAAAGAATAAATTACATTTTTTTCTTAAAACATTTTTTTTAACGTATTTAACGGATCCACCAATCACCGGTCCTAAGGCCATGATTCCAACTAAAGAAAGTGTGGATCCATGTAGTTGTGTGTGTCTCTCTTTGAGTGACTGTGTACCTCAGTGTGTGGATGTAGTTATATGTGTGTATCTGTGTGTACAAGGACATTTGAGTGGAGGTCTGGTCTGTCTTGATGTAAGTGTGGGTGTGTATGTATAGAATGGTATGTTTATGGATATATGCATGACTAAGTGTGTGGATGTTGTAGATATTTATCAGTAAATGTGTGAGTGCGTATGTATGTCACTGTGTATATATGGGATGTATGTGTTTGTTTAGGGTTGTATAGGAATGTTCATATGTACTTGTGTGTGTTTGTGCATGGAGTTTTGTGTGTGTCTGTGAGTGTCTTTTAATGGCTAGTGTTGGTCTCAATGTGTGTAGGGGTGTTATGTGTGTGTGAGAGTGTGTGTGTGAATGGTTTTGTAGGTGTGAGTGTCAGAGTGTGGGGTTCTGTGTGTACACTTGTGTGGTGTATGTGTATGATTCTGTTTGGGGTGGAGTGTGTGTATATGTCAGTGTCTGGGTTTGTAGGGCTGTGTGGGTGTGTGTCTCAGTGTGTATGGAGTTTTATGGGTGTATAACTTAGTGTGTGCATAGGGGATGTGTGAATTGGTGTATCAGTGTGTGTGTGGGGTTGTGTGATTGTGTGTGTGACTTTGTGGCTCTTGAGTTGTGTACGTGTGTGTGTCAGTGAGTGCATGTTGGGCTGTGCAGGTGTATATGTGTGGGGTTTGTGTGTGTATGATTGTGAGTGTGTATGTGTATGGTGTTATATCTATGTGTATGTGAGACTGCGTGTGTGCAGTTGTGTGGACGTTTCAGTGTGAGTGTGTGTGTGTGTGTGTGTGTGGGTGGGTCTGTGTGGCTTTATATGTGAGTGTTTGTATGTGCGGCTTGTATGGGTGTGTGTGAATGTGTGTATGTGTGGAGTGGTGTATGTGTGTGTGTGATGGTACACCTGGGGATGGCTGGGTGTGTGTGTGTGTGTGTGCCTGTACCTGTGCCTGTACCGTTCTGTGGGTGTGTGGGTTTCATTACCTTTAGGTGTGTGGTTTATGGGGTTGTTTGCGTGTGTTATAACCGATGGGACAATGGCAATTCCCCTATCCCTATGAGAACTAACGTGGCCACGATGAAGAGTACATTGCTCTCTTGCACGTGTTTAAGGGGGAGGGGGCTTTGGGAAGAGAAAAATAAGAAATGCCAGCTTCTGCTTCGCGGACTGCAGAATCGGACTGCTGGGCCCTGGACTGTGTGTCATGTTGGGCGGACGTCTGATTTCTCAAAATGCAGAGTTCTTTGTTTTTAGGTTCCTGGGCTGCAAAAGAATTACTTCATTAATACATTGAATTTGCATAAACTATTGTACATAGCTTAATGTCAGTTATTGTTGAAACATTGTGCATATGTTTCTATAAGGCTGAACAAGTCTCGGGGAGGAGCCAAAATGGCGGCCGGGACGGTCGCTTGATCTGAGCACTCCGTTCCCGGATACCTTGAAACATCCTGGAAGGCGCCCCCCGCTGCCTGGTAGCGACGGCCGGGGCGGCGGCTCGACCAGGGGAGACGGGGGCGCCCAACTTGAGCCGCGAGCGCCCCTCGGTGCGCGGGTGAGGCGGGGCTGGGACTCGCGAGTCCGCGCTGGGTGCGGCGCTGGGAGGGAGGAGCTGCAACTGCGGCCCTGATCGCGCTCAGCAGGCTCGCCCGCTTCCCGCCTCCAAGCCTGCTCGTGGCCGGGGGGGCTGAAAAGACGCGGCCAAAAGCGGACCGCAAGGCTGATTTCGCTGGCCGCCCCGGGGCGTGTGAAGCTGGTGCCGGCCCGAGGAGCTGGGGCGCCATCTTGAATTTCGCCGCGGCAGTAGCCGCATGTGTAAGCTGCAGAAGGACAAAGAAGGGGCGCTCCAGCCCGGCAAAGAAGACGCACAGCGGCGGTGGCCCAGCAGGCTGCGGGGGTTTCCGGTGCAGAGCCTAAGGAACGAGGTGAGGAGGGCACCTGCGAGGGAGGGGAACATCAAAACTAAGCTGTTGGGGAAAAACTCCTGGAACGCTGGGCACCCCCCCCCACCTCACCTCTCCATTAACGCAAGAGGGCAAGATGGATGTGGACCGCGTGCTCCTGGGAGTTCGGACTAGTCAACCAGCGCAGAATGGACGGCTGGGTTGGACCGCGGGCGTGTGGCCTGCCCTGGACTCCCCTGCAGTGGGTCCCTGCCGTGACTGTCCCTAGCTGCACAAAGCTTATTTGCGGCACCCTGCGATCGCCCTGAACCGCAATCTCTCCCGCGCGCCGCCGCCTCTCCCGGCCGTCAAGCACTTCTCCCCTCTATCTGAGGGAGCCTCTGGCACCAAGCCCTTCCATCACACAGGAGGAAGCGAGTGTTCCCCCCCAGCGCTTACACCCTTCGCATACTCCGGTGGGCCCGGAGGACAGCCCCACAAGAACTAAAAGCTAGAACATTGAATCCATTAATGACTGCAGCATTTGTCATTGAATATCCAGGCCATAATAAGCCTGAATAAGACTAAAATGTCCCTTTGCTTTACTGGCCAATCTCGCGCTCTTAACGATGGATGTGCGCTCCGTGCCCAGGCCACTCAGTAAATGTTTAGAACAACGAATCAGGAAGATTAAAAGTGCGTAACCTCTGCAGACTGGGAGGAAATCTCAGAACAGCCAAATCAACCAAGAATCCAGACCAAACTACCCAAGTGATAACGCCTACAGACCAACAATCTGGCCCATCCCTACAGTCACTGGAAAGCACACTTCTAGCGCATTCTGCTCAGTTCGAGAAAGTATTGCAGGCAATACTGGACAGTAAGTCATCCTTGGAAGGTAGAATCGATGCAGTTGCGCAAGACTTGAATCTTTTACGAGTGGATCATCGAAGTCTAGCTGAAAAAGTGAAAAACAACTGAAGCTGAAATAGCCGACCTAACTCCAATAGCGCAAGGGAACCAAAAACAGATTCAGCGCATGGATGAGGAGCTGAAGAAGAAATTTCCCTAGAGCAGTGGCTAATCAAGGAGGTGTTAAATGGGGCTCCATCCAAGTTTTTCTCAGTTGAAAGGGCTTACAGAATCCCGGGCAGACCTCCGGCCCCCGGCCAGTCCCCCAGGCCATTGATTGCCAGGTTTTTGAATTATAGAGACCGAGACGCAATATTGCAACAATTCCGCAATAAGGGCCCGTTCAAGTATGAAGACTCGAACATTAACGCTTACCCAGATTTTACGCAAGAGGTGCAGAACCAACGCAATTCTTTTGTTAAAATCAAGCAATGCCTACGGGAACAGAACATAAAATATGCCTTGCTCTTCCCAGCCAAGCTAAGGGTAGTGATGGAGGACCGTACCCATATATTCACCAACCCCGAAGATGACTGGACATGGCTCCACGCCAAGGGCTTTGCACATCCCCAAGAGGACGATGAGGGGGACGAGAATTGGCAAAAACCCGCTGCAAGGAAGCGATCCAAACGGCGTACCAGAGGCCAGCCAAACGACTGGCAAGCAGCAGAGGAAAGAGCAAGAGTGCTGAAAGAGACGCCGTTACACATGCAAAGTCGCAGTACAATTGCTAGTGGTCTTTTAGAGCTGGGATCGGACTCAGACACGGCTAGCTCCGCATCCACGGTAACAGGAGAACTAGGCGGGCCGAAGGTCACCCCAAGAACTGCGGACGAACTTTAAACTATTCATACAGGCCCAGAGAGACTACCAGGGATGATGCTTGTAACTTGAAAATCCACAGAGACTTTGCAACACTGCCGAGACGTGGGGACAAAGTGCCTTCAATAATATGCATCTTTGATATAAACGCTAAGCTAAGTGATTAGGGGCATAAGTAGGTGGTACATGGCGGATGAGTGGTGCCAGAGGGAACAGATTTATGCCAAGGGGGGGGCGCCTGACGATATTGGCAAATTAAGTCTGCGGCACGATGTGAGCCCCTTACAAGAGCCACATCTGTACGATATGAGAATCCCACTATGCAAATCCAACCGGATAAGAGTTATTTCACACACTTTTAAGTTTTGTAGTTTCACTGTAGTTGTAAGTAGTATAGGTGGTTTAATTAGAGGGGTGGGGATTAACAGTTTAGTAGAAATGCAAGGACCGGAATTACTTAATGCACAGAATATAGACCTGCACCCGCTATATTTAAATATCAGCTACAGAAAGGCAGAGACCAGGCGGGCCAACACTAAAGCCCAGACCCACAACACAGCAACACAGCCCCAGAACCCCATATGATGTCTTCCCGAAATAATACGAAAAACCAGTATATTATATTAACATGGAATATCAGGGGCCTTGGGACGCTGAGCAAACGGGCTAGAGTGTACGCTCGACTTAAAAGACTAGGGGGGTGATTCTAACCCTGGCGGTCGGTGATAAAGCGGCGGCCAACCCGCCAACAGGCCGGCGGTCCAAAAAATGGAATTCTGATCCTGGCGGGAACCGCCAACAGAGACCGCCACATTAACACTCCGACCGCCACGGCGGGACCGACAAACAGCGCGGCGGTCACCGCCAACAGCCAGGCGGCAGACAATGTTCCGCCCACACTATCATGACCGGCCAATCCGCCACCTTTTCCGGGGCGGGAGCACCGCCGATAAAAACACGGCGGAAACAGACTACGAACGGGAAAACGCACACCTCTACGCACTCCACGAGGAAGGAGGACAGCATGGAACGCGAATTAAACATCCTACCTGCTCTCGTCTACCTGCTCATCTACCACGAGTACGAACGCCGCCGCAGACGACAACGGTGAGTACTGCACCTACGACACAGGGGAGGGGGGAGGACGAAAGGTCACGTGCACACACATACGCGATACACCCACCCCCCCAAACCATGTACACACTAATGCAGAGCAACAAGTCACAGTGAAACCACCCAAACCCCCGTAAAGAAAACAAGGACATAATTAAATAGTGACTCGAAATTTATGGGAAAAAAAAAACACTGATAAGTCACGGTCAAATAGCAATAACAACTCAAAAATCCAAATTCAATATCCAGTGCATACGAAAAACCGAGGCAATAAGTCCTGCACAACTAACGAGATTCAAAGTGTCCGTGGGCCAAAGTGTAGCAACACAAGGGCAAAGCCCACACAGGAGACCTGAGTCCTTTGGAGAGAACACTGCAGGGGCATCTGATGAAATAACTACAGGCACCTCAGGGGGAAGGGAAGGGGGGGGCACCACAGCCACATGAGTCCACGACGCCAGATCCACGAAGGGGCCACCATGCCCACTCGGTCATCCTGGGGAGGGCAAAGCCACAGTCTCTCAAGTCTCTACAGTGGGTGGGTTGCCCACTCGGCCGTCCTGGGGAGTGCAAAGCCACAGTCTCTCAAGTCTCTACAGTGGGTGGCTTGCCCACTGATCAATCCTGGGGAGTGCAAAGCCACAGTCTCACAAGTCTCTACAGTGGGTGGCTTGCCCACTCGGCCATCCTGGGGAGTGCAAAGCCACAGTCTCTCAAGTCTCTACAATGGGTGGCTTGCCCACTGATCAATCCTGGGGAGTGCAAAGCCACAGTCTCACAAGTCTCTACAGTGGGTGGCTTGCCCACTCGGCCATCCTGGGGAGTGCAAAGCCACAGTCTCTCAAGTCTCTACAGTGGGTGGCTTGCCCACTGATCAATCCTGGGGAGTGCAAAGCCACAGCCCATCAGGTGGATTACAGTCTCCACTGGTCAAGGAGGATGCATGGTGGGCACAGTGAACCGTTAACAGTGCTTGAGACGGCGGGGCCCAGCGGAGCGGTGCTTGGGATGGAGGGCCCAGCGGAGCGGTGCTTTGGATGAAGGGCCCAGCGGAGCGGTGCTTGAGACGGCGGGACCCAGCGGAGCGGTGCTTGAGACGGCGGTGCCCAGCGGAGCGGTGCTTGAGACGGCGGGGCCCAGCGGAGCGGTGCATGGGATGGAGGGCCCAGCGGAGCGGTGCTTGAGATGAAGGGCCCAGCGGAGCGGTGCTTGAGACGGCGGGGCCCAGCGGAGCGGTGCATGGGATGGAGGGCCCAGCGGAGCGGTGCTTGAGATGAAGGGCCCAGCGGAGCGGTGCTTGAGACGGCGGGGCCCAGCGGAGCGGTGCTTGAGACGGGGGTGCCCAGCGGAGCGGTGCTTGAAACGGCGGTGCCCAGCGGAGCGGTGCTTGAGACGGCGGGGCCCAGCGGAGCGGTGCTTGAGATGAAGGGCCCAGCGGAGCGGTGCTTGGGATGAAGGGCCCAGCGGAGCGGTGCTTGAGATGGCGGGGCCCTGTTCAGCGGTGCTCTTCTGCACGGCGGGCCCTGTTCAGCGGTGCTCTTCTGCACGGCGGGGCCCTGTTCAGCGGTGCTCTTCTGCACGGCGGGGCCCTCTTCAGCAGTGCTCTTTTGCACGGCGGGGCCCTCTTCAGCGGTGCTCTTCTGCACGGCGGGGCCCTGTTCAGCGGTGCTCTTCTGCACAGCGGGGCCCTCTTCAGCGGTGTTCTTCTGCACGGCGGGGCCCTGTTCAGCGGTGCTCTTCTGCACGGCGGGGCCCTGTTCAGCGGTGCTCGTCCAGTAGGTCAAGGGAGCCAGACTTGGCCTGGACTCCCTGCTCACTCGCCCTCCGACCGTGCTGTTGCTGGACCCTTCGGTGACGGAGTCTTGGGCCCTTTGGTGTCCTTCCTAACACCCGGGATGGGGCTTGTGGGCCCCTCCTGCTCCGCGCTCCTGCTGGCTGACTCTTCTGCCCTGCTGCCCTTTCGCTCCTTAGATGGGTCTCTCGGGCCCTTGCCTCCCCTAGCTGTTGTGGCTGGTGAAGTGGGCGAACTTGGCTCCTTGGGGGCAGCCGTGTCAGTCCTCTCACGGCGGCCCTTCAGCTTCCTGGTCTTCTTGCCTACTGGGGGGCTGGCTGTCCCCTTGCTGCTGATTGAGGTGTCACTGCTGGCAAAGGGTGGGGTCCAGAACCCATGCACCACAGTGACACTCGAAGCTGGGCTGGTGGTGGCTGAGGTGCTCTTGGGACTCTTTGCAGATGGAGGGGGTGGGTCAGTGGAGGGAAAGAGGTCAAGATTAGCAAGGAAAAGTTTCTTAGGACCAAGGTAAAAGGTAAGAGAAGTGGAGATGGAAGTGGAGGAAGAGGATGTGGTTGTAGGAGAGTCAGGTGTGATGTCTTTGGGTGCAGGTGCATGTGCTGGAGGCTGTCGTGAGGTGGATGGCTGTTGGGTGGGTGGCTGCCTGCGTTTGTGTGTCTTGGAAGAGGGGGTGACAGACACAGTGGGAGAGGACACAGGGGACGTGTAAATGGCAGTGGGGGTGGTGACTGCACGTGTGCGGACTGGACTGGAGGGTGTGCTGGTGATGGAAGCACTGGCTGATGGTGGTGTGCATGCAGGTGTGAGTGTAGACGTCACAGGGAGGGAGGAGGGAGACGAGGAGGAGGGGGACACAGAGGTGGTAGTGACTGTTGGAATGTCTGCATCTGGGTGTTGCTTGCGTGAATGCTTGTGGGTTCTGTGGTGCTTGTGTCTGGATGAGCTGCCCTTGGGTGTTGAGGTGTGTGCAGGCTGGTCTGATGGTGTGGATGGGATAGGCTGAGGAACAGGAGACAGAGACAGGGTGGAGGCAGTCAGAAGAGGGAGGCTGGAAACAGGGACAATGGCTGCCGTCAGTGCTGAGGCCAGAGTATTGAACGATCGTTGATGGGCAGCCTGACCCGAATGAATGCCCTCCAGGTAGGCATTGCTCCGATGCACCTCCCTTTCTACCCCCTGGATGGCATTCAAAAGGGTAGTCTGCCCAACAATGAGTGTCCTGAGGAGATCAATGACCTCCTCACTGAGGGCAGCAGGAGTAACAGGGGCAGGGGCTGAGGTGCCTGGGGCGAAGGAGACGCCCGCCTTCCTGGGCGAGCGGGCACGGAGCGTAGGCTGAGGGGCTGCTGGGAGGGCGGGGCTGGTGCGCTGGGTGGCGGCTGTACCTGTAGAGGCGGGGGGCCCGGATGTTGCCGCCACCGCTAGGGAGCTCCCATCCGAGGACGTGTCGCTGTCGCTGGTGTCACCACCGGTCCCCGTTGTGGTGCTCCCCTCGCCCTCCGGATCACTGGTGCCCTCGGTGTCTGTTCCTGGTCCCACCGGGGCCTTGTGACTTGCAGCTCCCTCGTGCTCCGATGCCAAATCTCCTCCGCCTGATGATGCTAATGCACACATGCACAAGAAGACGAAGAAGAAGGGTGGGGGGAGAAAAACGAAGACCAGGTTGAGTGCATGCAATGTCAACACCTTTGGCGGAGAGGACAGACACAGGAGCCTCATGCACTAAGCCGCGCATTCGGGGTACACTACTCAGTACTTCTGACTAGGACAACAGGTCTAGAGACGACAAAGGCGCACATGTGTGATGCTGGACCATCAATAGCTGTACTTGTCACCCTACAGAGGTGGGGGCCGGGAGCACAGGGCCATGCCTAAAGGAGAGGACTACACTACAGAAAGCGCCCTGGCCTAATGTCACCCCCAACCCTCCTCCCCCACCCAGACGCCTCCACTGCGCAGAGAGATAGCAGAATGTGCTGATACTCACCCCCTTGTGTCTGCTGTGATGTCCTCAAGCGCCCATCCAAATCAGGGTAGGCCACCGCCAGGATCCGGGACATCAGGGGGGTCAGGGTACGACTGGCACCCCTCCTAGGTTGGGAGGCCATCCCCAGCAGTGACTCAGCGGTCTTCCTGGTCCCGCGGCGGATGTCCTCCCACCTCTTGCGGCAGTGGGTGCCCCGTCTGACGTGGACCCCCAGGGCCCGGACTTCCTTGGCGATGGCACGCCATATGTCCACTTTCTGATGGGCGCTGACCTATTTGACATGTACAGGGTGGGAAGGAGAAATCATCATATTCCTGCATGTTAGATGCGATTGGCCCCCCCTCCCCAACCTTGCCATATGGCACATGCTCTCATCTGTCGTGCGTTGCACTCCTCATTCGCCCCACACCCCACCAACTTAGCATCCACCCCACTCCACACAGGCATAGCCCATTCAATGTGCACCCAGTGGACTTACCTGTTGATCTGGAGGACCGTAGAGTAACGCATACTGGGGGAGGACCCCGTCCACGAGCTTCTCCAACTCTTCGGAACTGAAGGCGGGGGCCCTTTCCCCAGTCGCAGCAGCCATTGTCACTTCCAGACCGAGGTCACAGCGGCACTTGCAGTATAGGTCCTCTCCTGTGGAAGATCAGGTCTCGAGTGATTAAGCAGATAGAAAATGGCGGTCACGCCCGCGGCGGTGCGTACCGCGGCGGTGCGTACCGCGACCGCCGGCGCACCTCATTATTGGCTCCTGAAACCCATAGGCTTCAATGTTAGCCAATGCGGCTTCGTATAGCGGTCTTCGACCGCCTACCGCCACGGTGTGCCATGCCAGCGCATTGACCTCACATCCCATTGTCCCACTTCACAGGTCAGGCAGCCGTCATTTCAAGGCCCCACATGGCATAATTTGTACTGCGTCACACAGGCCTAGGCCTTGCATTGCCACACATACACGCCTTTCAATACATAGATAATCATCTGCTATGCATGCAGTGGTGAACGTACCTGTGAGTTGCTTGACTCTGTGCTCCATGTTGTCCTTCCTAGGGACCGTCCGCTGGGACTTGCTAAGAGAAGGATGAATCCTCGCGTGTACCGACCGCTGGTGGACCTGTCGACAATGGAAGAACGCCACATCATACTACGATACCGACTTGACCGAGCCACTATACATGAACTGTGTGCCCAGCTGGAGCCAGCCCTGATGTCCCCCATCCGCCAACCCACAGGAATTCCCCCTCTAGTGCAGGTTCTGTCAGTCCTCCATTTTCTGGCAAGTGGCTCATTCCAGACAACAGTGGCCATGTCATCTGGAATGTCTCAGCCTATGTTTTCAAAAATCTTGTCTAGAGTGTTGTCTGCCCTGACGAAACACATGCGGCGCTACATTGTATTCCCTGAGGAGGTAGATTTGGCCACTGTGAAGGGTGATTTTTATGCCCTTGGACATATCCCCAACATAATTGGTGCCATTGATGGGACCCATGTGGCTTTAGTACCCCCAAAAGACGATGAGCAGGTGTACAGAAACAGGAAAAGTTACCATTCGATGAACGTTCAGGTGGTCTGTTTGGCTGACCAGTACATCTCCCATGTGAATGCCATGTTCCCTGGGTCAGTGCATGACGCGTATGTGATGCGAAATAGCAGCATCCCTTATGTGATGGAACAGCTACAGAGACAACGTGTGTGGCTAATTGGTGACTCTGGTTACCCCAACCTGCCTTGGCTATTGTCCCCAGTGAGGAATCCCCGGACCAGGGCAGAGGAACGGTACAATGAGGCCCATGGGCGAACTAGGAGGATCATTGAAAGAACCTTTGGCCTCCTAAAGGCCAGGTTTAGGTGCCTACATATGACAGGGGGATCCCTGATGTACTCACCAAAGAAGGTGTGCCAGATCATCGTGGCCTGCTGTATGCTTCACAATCTGGCATTGCGACGTCAGGTGCCCTTCCTGCAGGAGGATGGTCCAGATGGTGGGGTTGAAGCAGCTGTGGAGCCTGCGGAGAGTGAAGAGGAGGAAGACGAAGAGGACGACCCAGACAACAGGGACAGAGTTATCCAACAGTATTTTCAGTAGCACACAGGTAGGAATCACCCACGCCATTTAACTTTTACTGAATGCCCCCTGCATCTTTACTTTGTGTATTTCCCCCCAGTTCTTTTAAACTGAAGTTTACTTTTCCCTTCCCTTTTCAGTGCTGTATGACCCACTGCGTGACTTCAGCTTGGTTAGCCCATGGACTAATGCTTATAGACATCGGTATGTTGTCCACACATAAATTACAGAACATCATTGATAAGTAATGTGTTATACATTTGTAATTAATACAGGCTGACTCCAGAATGATTTATGTGCAATGAGTGATTTATTTTTAGTGCTATATATTGGTACATGATATTAAAACGGTGAAGGGTGAGGGTGGAGTTATGTCCATGGCAGAGTCCTTTTCTCGGTCGCACAGGTGCATTGTTCATATGGCTGTGGAAGGATGGAGCAGGGGCAGTTCAAGGTTGGACAGGGTGACACTGTGGGACAGTGGAATGACATCCGGGGGGATATTAGGCTGGCGGGGGTCTTGGCATCCTACTCTGTCTTCCTTTGAGATCTCAGGTTCCTCTTGCGGGGTGGTTGTTCTTCAGCAGGAGGTGGGGTTCTGGGGGCCCGTTGTTGTGTGGGGGCCTCCTGACCACTAGCGCCGGCGGAGGTGGTAGGCTGTTCTTGGCTAGTGACAGGGGCCCTTTGCGGTGCCACATGGTCCCGCAATGTGGTTTCTATCCGGTTGAGGGCCTGGACTATGGTCCCCATAGCGGTAGCGATGTCCCGGAGTTCATTGCTGAACCCCATGTACCGTTCCTCCTGCTGTGCCTGGATCTCGGTGAACCTGGCCAGTACCGTCGCCATCGTCTCCTGGGAGTGATGGTATGCTCCCATGATGGTGGTGAGGGCCTCTTGGAGAGTCGGTTCCCTGGGCCTGTCCTCCCCCCCCTGTCGCACAGCAGCCCTCCCAGTTGCCCTGTTTCCCCGGGCCTCTGTCCCCTGGACGGTGTGCCCACTACCACTGCCCCCAGGTCCCTGTTGTTGTTGGGGTGTTGGGTCAGCCTGGGTGCCCTGTAGTGGCGGACACACCGCCGATTGACGCGTCCGCGAGACAGAGGCATGGGCCCGCTGGGTGGGAGCTGTGCTGGTGTTCCCAGAGGGGTTTGGGTCTGCTGTGGCCTGTGTCTGTGTGTGGGGAACCGACTGTCCAGAGGTCCCCGATGGTCCAGGCTGGTCGTCAGGTTCTAGGTCGACAGAGCTGCTGTCCTCGCTGGGGGCCTGTTCTGGGGGTGGGATGGACATCTCTGGACCCTCCGTGGCGGTGTGTTGGCGTTCGGGCCCTGCAGGGGTGAAGGAGTATGGTTATTGTTTCTGTGTGTGCCATGGCGTGCATTTTGAGTGCCCTTGTCCCCCAGTGCTGGCATTCCCTTGTGGGAGGTGTTGTGAGGGTTTGGGGGTGGTGTATGGGTATGTGCAATGGTCATGCTTTGGTGGTGGCTGTCTATGGTTTGTGTTGGCATTCAGGGGTTGGTGTTGTTTAGGGTGGGTTGTGGTGGTGAGACATTGGCAGGGAGGTTATGTGCTGGGGGTGATATTGGGGGTGAGGGGGGGGGGTTGGCATGCTGGTGGTTGGGGGGGGTGAAGTAGTTGAGATTCGACTTACCAGAGTCCATTCCTCTGTGTACTCCAGCGAGGCCATCAGGATGCAGGATGTTTACCACCTCTTGCTCCCATGCTGTGAATTGGGGTGGGGTGGGTGGGGGTCCGCCGCCAGTCTTCTGCACAGCGATGTTGTGCCTGGAGATCATCGAGCGCACCTTCCCCCGTAGGTCGTTCCATCGCTTTCTGATATCTTCCCGATTTCTGGGATGCTGTCCCACAGCGTTGACCCTGTCTACAATCCTTTGCCATAGCTCACCCTTCCTTGCTATGGTGGTGTGCTGCACCTGTGTGCCGAAGAGCTGGGGCTCAACCCTCATGATTTCCTCCACCATGACCCGGAGTTCTTGATCCGAAAACCTTGGGTGTCTTTGGGGTGCCATGGGGTGGTGTGGATGAGGTGTGGGGTGGTGTTTGTGGTGATGTGCGTGGTGATATGTGGTGATGTGTGCGTAGATGTGGTGTGGGTGATGAAGTTGGGTTCCTGTGTGTGTTGGGGTTTTCTATTGCTGTGCTCGCTATCTCTATCTCTCTCGCTCTCGCCTTCGCTCCGATTTCCAACTAGTGGGGGTTTGTGGGTGATGTGGGTGTGTGTTTTATAGTTGATTGGATGTGTGGGAGCGTTGTTTGTATGTGTCTCAGGTGTGCGTATTTCAGAATGTCCAATGTGGCAGTGTTTTGGAGCTGGGTGTGTATTTTGACCGCGGCGGTGTGTACCGCCAATGGAATACCGCGGTTGAAAGACCGCCGCGTGGATTCATGGGTCAGAATGGCATGGGCGTGTTTGTGTTGGCGTGACGGGTGAGGTTTGTTCATCTCCAGTTTTCCGCGGCCCGCTGATGTGGCGGCCTTCCTTGGATGTCGGATTTTTGGCGGTTTCACAGTTGGTGGTCAGAATGACCGTGGCGGTCTACTGCGGCCGCCGCGGTAGAATGGCGGACTTTTGACCGGCGGTAAGGGCCTTTTACCGCCGAGGTCCGAATGACCCCCCCAGGAGTGCATATCGCTATTTTGCAAGAGACACATATGCTAGAGGGGGACCTACGTGCCCTGCGCACGAAGTGGGGAGGCCAGTTGATAGGCACAACATACTCGGCCTTTGCGAGAGGGGTGTTGATCTGGATAGCGGCAGGAGTTCCATTCCTCATGTCATCACACAAGATAGATCAGGGAGGGAGGTACGTAGTAGTGGAGGGCAGACTAGATGGCAGACAAATGGCGGTGGTCGGGGTATACGCCCCAAACAGTGGCATCACGGGCTTTCTTACCACTCTCACCCCAACGTTGCTGTCCCACCCCATGCCCCTAGCCATTTGGGGCGGTGATTTTAACAGTACCCCATCAGCAGCACTGGACAGAACCAGTGCCCACCTGAGCGCACCAACTAGTAGGAAGCCCGTAAGTCCCCTGCAAGAATGGGCAAATGTTATGGGACTTCATGACGTATGGCGATTAGGCCATCCAGAGCAAAAAGAATATTCATTTTACTAGGTCCCACATAACACTCACACTAGAATAGACATAGTATGGGGTACCCGCGAAATAGGGGCGCTGATCACTGAATCTGAATACTTAGCAAAGACAGTCTCGGACCATGCGCCTCTGAGAGTAACACTGAATTGGGGCAGGACACGTCAGGCAATTCCCACTTGGAGATTCCAGGCGGAGGCTCTACAAGATCAAGCATTCGCCGCAATATTGGGGAAATCTATTGGCCAATATTGGGAAATAAACGCTATGTCGCAGTTCTTGCCTCAGTGTGCAACCCCAGCGCCGCTCTGATCTGACTGAAGTGACGGAGCCGCCAGCGACAGTGAAAGCGGCCTATACCCCCAGTCGTGTCAGAGAACCGGGCCTCCCGGAGCAGGGGCACGACATCTCTACCGGCGAGCGGGATAGTTGGAGCCAGGGACGGCAGCCGGGAAGCAGTCTGGGCCTGATCGCGGGGAAGGGGGAGGAGCCCCTGAGGTACCGGAGTAAAGCCCCCAGTGCAGAAATTCTCTCAGAGTAAGTTACGAAAGTGGTAACCAGCCCAGAGGAGCATAGAATAAAGGCCCTCTGAGGAGGGCCACAGTGGTGGTCCCCATGGGGAAAGCGTGGACTCCCTAAACAAGTGGACAACGAGAAAATAGGCACCCAAAGAAGGGTGAAGAAAGTGCGGACTCACAACGATTATTAGATTTCCCTAATGAAAATTCGAAGAACTGCCGTTTACTCCCCACCAGAGAGAACAATCTTCTAAGGAGGACGGGTCCTTCATAGAACGAGCCCTCCCTCACTCCACAAAACACCACTCTGTAGAGCATCAGGAAGTATAAACGAGGATAAAGAGGACCCCCGGAGGAGACAAATGCTTCCATAACAGAGTGAGAGATACCCTGGGGAGCAGGGCGGTGTTCTGTGAGAGGAAGGAGAACACTGTCAGGTGCAACTGCCTTGAAAGACGCGGGGCAGGGCATTAATAGTTCAACAGATTACCCCTAATCCACAGAAGAGGAAGAAGTACGCTGTTATTAGAGGAATCGCTACCCTATTGAGATGCAAGCACTTACAGAAGGTCGAACCTCCCATTAGCTAGTGCAATGAGGTGGTATTCTGTGGTATTCTGCACCCTGTTTCTTCGTTTTTTGTATCTCCCTCCGTGTTCTTCTGTGTTCTTCTGTGTTCCTCTGTCTTCTTCTGTCTTCCTCTGTCTTCTTCTGTCTTCCTCTGTGTTTTTCTGTCTTCCTCAGTGTTCTTCTGTCTCCCTCTGTGTTCTTCTGTATTCTCTGTTCTTCTGTCTTCCTCTGTCTTCTTCTGTCTTCCTCTGTGTTCTTCTGTATTCTTCTCTGTTCTTCTGTACTCCTCTCTGTTCTTCTGTGTTCTTCTGTGTTCTTCTGTGTGTCTTCTGCTCTTCCGGTCTTCTGCTCTTCCGGTCTTCAGTCCTTCCGGTCTTCTGCTCTTCTGTTCTTCTTTTCTTCTGTTCTTCTTTTCTTCTTGTCTTCTTGTCTTCTGCCTTCGGCTCTTCTGCCTCCTCCGTCCTCTTCTCCCCGCGCCTGCCCTCCTGCTCCTGCCTCATCCCCCTCCCCCACTCGCATCCCCCCCTCTATCTCCCCTATCTAACCCGTTCACTTTCTACCTCCCTCACTCCTCCTATCTACCTATCTCTCCATCTCTCTATCCCACTATCCAACTCCCTCACTCTCCACCTCCTCCTATCTTCCTATCTTCCTATCTCTCTATCTTTTTCCCTATCTATCGATTTCTCTATCTACCTTTTCTCTCTACCTATTTCTCTATCTCTCCCCCCCTCCCGCCACCCCCTCTATTACCTATCTTCCTATCCCCTCACTCTACCTCTCACCCTCACCCACCTCTACAACCCCCCCTCCCCTATCTTCACAACCCTACACCTATCTTTCTCCCTAATCTCCTAAACCTCCTAACACTCTCCCCCCTCCACCCTTAAACCCCCCTCCCCCAGCTCTTCTCACTCTACCTGTCCCCCCCCTCCCTCGCGATTTCCCGCCGCGACCTCCTGCACGCCCCCGCCCCCCAGCTCCCATTCGCCCCCAGCTGACCCCTCCCCCCCTCCTACCTCATATGGCGGCCGCTGCGCGACAGTGGTAGCGACCCTTGACCCAAGGGTAGGTCGCTCCCCCTGCCGCTGCAGCTCCTCCAGGTTCCTGAGTTCCTGAGACCCACCCCACAGTAAGTACCCCCCACCTCCCAGCCCCTCGTTCTGCCCCGCGCTACTCACCCTCTCTCCTGCTCCTGCTTCTTTTCCTCTTTCCTTCTTCTCTGTTCTTCCTCCTCGCTCCTCGTCTGTATTCTTCTTCTGTACTCCTCTTCTCCCCGTCTTCTCTCCTCTTCTCTTCTTCCTCATCTTCTGCTGTGGTATTCTGCACCCTGTTTCTTCGTTTTTTGTATCTCCCTCCGTGTTCTTCTGTGTTCTTCTGTGTTCCTCTGTCTTCTTCTGTCTTCCTCTGTCTTCTTCTGTCTTCCTCTGTGTTTTTCTGTCTTCCTCGGTGTTCTTCTGTCTCCCTCTGTGTTCTTCTGTATTCTTCTCTGTTCTTCTGTCTTGCTCTGTCTTCTTCTGTCTTCCTCTGTGTTCTTCTGTATTCTTCTCTGTTCTTCTGTACTCCTCTCTGTTCTTCTGTGTTCTTCTGTGTTCTTCTGTGTGTCTTCTGCTCTTCCGGTCTTCTGCTCTTCCGGTCTTCAGTCCTTCCGGTCTTCTGCTCTTCTGTTCTTCTTTTCTTCTGTTCTTCTTTTCTTCTTGTCTTCTTGTCTTCTGCCTTCGGCTCTTCTGCCTCCTCCGTCCTCTTCTCCCCGCGCCTGCCCTCCTGCTCCTGCCTCATCCCCCTCCCCCACTCGCATCCCCCCCTCTATCTCCCCTATCTAACCCGTTCACTTTCTACCTCCCTCACTCCTCCTATCTACCTATCTCTCCATCTCTCTATCCCACTATCCAACTCCCTCACTCTCCACCTCCTCCTATCTTCTTATCTTCCTATCTCTCTATCTTTTTCTCTATCTATCGATTTCTCTATCTACCTTTTCTCTCTACCTATTTCTCTATCTCTCCCCCCCTCCCGCCACCCCCTCTATTACCTATCTTCCTATCCCCTCACTCTACCTCTCACCCTCACCCACCTCTACAACCCCCCCTCCCCTATCTTCACAACCCTACACCTATCTTTCTCCCTAATCTCCTAAACCTCCTAACACTCTCCCCCCTCCCCCCTCCACCCTTAAACCCCCCTCCCCCAGCTCTTCTCACTCTACCTGTCCTCCCTCCTCCCTCGCGCTTTCCCGCCGCGACCTCCTGCACGCCCCCGCCCCCCAGCTCCCATTCGCCCCCAGCTGACCCCTCCCCCCCCTCCTACCTCATATGGCGCCCGTCCGCGCCTGGCCCGCGCCCAGCGCCACGACCCCTGGTCCCCAGCGCTCCCAAGCCCCGATGATCCGCTATGACCCCACCACCCTCCATGCCCTCAACCCAGGACGCTCCAACACCTGCTTCCAAGCTCACCCCAAACGCACCCATGGACCCTTCGCCTGCAACTCCTGCAAACGCATCTTCCACCACGCAACAACTACGACCACAAGCCCACGCGCCATCAACCACCTCAAGTGCATCCTAGTCAACGCTCGCTCCGTTCACAAACACGCCGTTGAACTCTGGGACCTCCTAGACTCCACAGCACCGGACGTCGCCTTCATCACGGAGACCTGGATGAACGCCTCCTCTGCTCCAGACATCGCCACCGCCATCCCCGAAGGCTACAAGATCTCCAGGAAAGACCGCACCAACCAAGTAGGAGGAGGCATCGCCATCGTCTTCAAAGACTCCATCAGCGTCACCACCTCCACTGAAGACTCCCCTCTTGCCGCTGAACACCTGCATTTTCAGATTCGCACCGACCCGAGGACCACCCTCAGAGGATCCCTCGTCTACCGTCCTCCCGGACCTCGCGCCCCTTTCAGCGACACCATCGCCGACTTCATCTCCCCGCACGCCCTCGCCTCACCGGACTACATCCTCCTAGGCGACCTCAACTTCCATCTGGAACAAAACAACGACCCCAACACCACCACCCTGCTCGACAACCTCGCCAACCTCGGCGTCAAACAACTGGTGAACACTGCCACCCACATCGCCGGACACACACTCGACCCTATCTTCTCCGCCAGCAAACACGTCTTCTTCAGCCACGCCTCCGCCCTTCATTGGACCGACCACAGCTGCGTCCACTTCACATTCCGACGCGAGACCCGCCACCTCCGCACTCAACCCATCCCTCGCCGACAGTGGAACAAGATCCCTGAAGAGCAACTCTTCGCCGCACTCGCCGCCAACCAACCCACCCTCACCACCGACCCCAACGTCGCAGCCCTCAACCTCACAAACTGGATCTCCAACTGAGCAGACAACCTTGCTCCCCTCAAACGCTCGCAGCGACAGAACAACACCAAGAAACCCCTCTGGTTCTCTGACACCCTCAAAGAATCAAAGAAAACTTGTCGCGCACTTGAGAAAGCCTGGCGCAAGGACCGCACCGCTGACAACATGGCCGCCCTCAAGAACGCTACCCGCAAACACCACCACCTGATCCGCACTGCCAAAAGGAATTTTTTCACCGACAGACTGGACAAAAACAGCCACAACAGCAGAGAACTCTTCAGCATCGTCAAGGAGCTCTCCAACCCCAGCGCCAACGCCAACGCCGTCACGCCCTCACAGGATCTATGCGAATCCCTCGCCACTTTCTTCCATCGCAAGATCAGCGACCTCCACGACAGCTTCGGACACCAGACCCAACCTAACACCACCGAACCCACATCCCCGACCATCACCCTCAACAACTGGACCCACATCAGCACGGAAGAAACCAAATCCATCATGAACTCTATCCACTCCGGCGCCCCTTCGGACCCCTGCCCGCACTTCATCTTTAACAAAGCCGACAACATCATCGCCCCGCACCTCCAGACCGTCATCAACTCTTCTTTTTCTTCTGCTACCTTCCCCGAATGCTGGAAACACGCCGAAGTCAACGCCCTACTAAAGAAACCTACGGCTGACCCGAGCGACCTGAAAAACTTCCGCCCCATCTCCCTTCTGCCTTTCCCAGCCAAAGTAATAGAGAAGACCGTCAACAAACAGCTGACCACCTTCCTGGAAGACAACAACCTGCTCGACCCCTCACAGACCGGATTCCGAACCAACCACAGCACTGAAACTGCCCTCATCTCAGTCACAGACGACATCAGAACCCTGATGGACAACGGTGAAACAGTCGCCCTCATTCTTCTCGACCTCTCGGCTGCCTTTGACACCGTCTGCCACCGCACCCTAATCACCCGCCTCCGCTCCACCGGGATCCAAGACCAGGCCCTGGACTGGATCGCCTCCTTCCTCGTAAACCGCTCCCAAAGAGTCTACCTCCCTCCGTTTCGCTCAGAACCCACTGAGATCATCTGCGGCGTACCTCAAGGCTCATCACTCAGCCCGACACTCTTCAATGTCTACATGAGCCCCCTCGCTAACATCGTACGCAAGCACGACATCATCATCACCTCCTACGCCGACGACACCCAACTTATACTCTCCCTCACCAAGGACCCCGCCAGCGCCAAGACCAACCTACAAGAGGGTATGAAGGACGTCACAGATTGGATGAGGCTCAGCCGCCTAAAGCTGAACTCTGAAAAAACTGAAGTCCTCATCCTCGGCAACACCCCGTCCGCCTGGGACGACTCCTGGTGGCCCACGGCCCTCGGCACCGCACCGACCCCCGCAGACCACGCCTGCAACCTCGGCTTCATCTTGGACCCCCTTCTCACCATGACCAAGCAAGTCAACGCCGTGTCCTCCGCCTGCTTCCTCACCCTCCGCATGCTCCGCAAGATCTTCCGCTGGATCCCCGCCGACACCAGAAAAACCGTGACCCACGCCCTCGTCACGAGCCGCCTGGACTACGGCAACACCCTCTACGCTGGGACCACCGCCAAACTCCAAAATCGCCTGCAACGCATTCAAAACGCCTCAGCCCGCCTCATCCTCGACGTACCCCGCAACAGCCACATCTCCGCACACCTGAGACACCTGCATTGGCTCCCAGTCAGCAAAAGGATCACCTTCCGACTTCTCACCCACGCACACAAAGCCCTCCACGACAAGGGACCGGAATACCTCAACAGACGGCTCAACTTCTACGTCCCCACCCGCCCCCTCCGCTCCTCTGGCCTCGCACTCGCCGCCGTCCCTCGCATCCGACGCTCCACGGCGGGTGGGAGATCTTTCTCCTTCCTGGCGGCCAAGACCTGGAACTCCCCCCCCACCAGCCTCAGGACCACCCAGGACCACTCCGCTTTCCGGAGACTCCTAAAGACCTGGCTGTTCGAGCAGCGATAACCACCCCCTTTGTCCCTAGCGCCTTGAGACCCGCACGGGTGAGTAGCGCGCTTTATAAATGCTAATGATTTGATTTGATTTGATGTCTGCAACAACTCGGGCAATAGAATGGGACGCCCACAAGGTAGTAGCACGCGGAGTATGAATGTCCACTACGTGGGGAGTGAGACGCTCTTTACAGGTGGAAATTAGCAAACTAGAGAAGGAACTAAGATTGCGGAAAAAGCGGTAGCACTGGGGGAAATCACTAGCACTGTCCTCAAAGAGAAGCGCTCAAAATATAATGAGGCAGATAGCAGGCTCCGCTGCCACGACTACAACTATTACTTAACTAGGTTGCAAACGGAAAGAAAGATCAAGTAGAATGCTAGCATGGCTACTCCGCGAAGATAGACAGCAAGCTCCGATAGGTGCCACACGGGTGGGCGCGCATGAGATGGCTACTACACAAGTAGAAATAAACGAGACGTTTAGGAATTGCTACTCAAACTTATACACTAAACGTACCTCGTGCACAGCTACACAACTTGAGGCTTTTCTGGCGGACTCCCTCCTACCCCAACTACCAAAAACAAATAGAGATGGAATTGAAACCCCCATAACAACAGAAGAAATAGAACTAGCCCTTGCACAGCTGCCCAGGAACAAAGCGCCGGGTGCAGACGGCCTCCCCTCGGAGTATTATAAAGCCTATTTACCCAGCCTGAAATCACATCTGCTAGGAGTGTTCCAGGAGGCGTGGACTAAAGAAAGCTTACCTATATCTCAAAGGGAAGCTATGATAGTGGTACTCCCTAAACAGGGCCGAGACCATACGGATGTTAAATCTTATAGACCACTATCGCTGTTAAATACAGACTGCAAAATATTAGGCAAAATATTAGCTAATAGGTTAGCTCCCCTCATGCACTTATTGATTCATGCAGATCAAAATGGCTTCATCCCAAAGCGTAACACCTTCCTAAATATCCGCAGATTGCTGAGTATAATAGGAGACACCCCCAAGACTGCACAAGAGGAAATGGTGCTCTCACTAGACATAGAAAAGGCCTTTGATACGCTGGAATGGGACTTCCTGATGGCCACGATGGCCCGTATGGGAATAGGCCCTAATTACATTCGTTGGGTCCGGACATTGTATTCTAATCCAAGTGCGAGGGTGAAGTCAGGCGGGGTGATTTCTGATAGTTTCCCGATCTCCAGGGGGACACGGCAGGGATATCCCCTATCCCCGCTACTGTTTGCCATAGCAATGGAACCGTTAGCGGCAAAAGTACGCCTCATGGAACACGAATGGGGCATTATTAGGAATGGGTTACATCACACGATTTCATTATACGCAGATGATGCTTTGATATATATCAGGAATGGTTGTGCAGCTATTCCACCTGTAATATCTTTATTGGCTGAATTTGGAGGCCTGTCTGGCCTTGTGGTAAACTGGGAGAAGTCCTGTGTGTTCCCCCTGACAAAAAGGGCCCCCAACAATCAAGACCCCCCAGAGGTAGGGCACCTAAAGTGGTGCCCGACAACATTTAAATATCTTGGGATAAACATATATCATGCCACAGAAGACTTAAGAGACGGGAACCTGGGGAGGGTGCTAACTTCCATAAAAGGCTCCCTACAATTCTGGAACAAGCTCCCGCTCTCGCCACCCGGTAAGGTGGCGATTGCTAATATGTTGATTCTACCTAGGCTCCTATATTATTTTGCGGCCCTGCCGATAACCATTCCCAAAAGTTTCTTCGGCAATTTAAATACAGCACTACTGCAGCTCATTTGGGGAGGTGGCAGAGCGCGAGTGGCGCTATCCACATTGCAATGCCCGCTGGATAATGGTGGCCTGGGAACTCCGAATTCTGAAAGATACTATGCAGCCGCACAACTTCAGTGGGTCCAATACTGGATCCACAGACCAGAGCAAGCGGAACCCATGAGCCTAGAGCCTCGGCGAAACGGGACCCCCCTCATAAACTGGCTGACGTCTAAGCCCCCCAAAGGGGTGCTGGTTAACCCTTTACTTGCAGCCGCGCATGCGTGTTGGGCTAAATATGTGCAAAAAGGAGCGGATAAGCTTCCTTACTCCCCACACATACCGCTAAATTATCTATTGGCGGGGACTGCAGCTGGAATGCAAGCTGTAAAGCTGTGGAGTGAAGCAGGAATAGAGACAGTAGGAGATTGCTTTGAAGACGGCAAATTAATGACGTTCGAGGCTCTCCAGGCCCTTACGGAGATAACTCCGGGTCAGTTCCTGACATATCATGCCGTATGTCACGAAATTAGAAAAATATGGGGAATAGGCACTTCGGAACCAGAGACCTCCCCAGTGCTCCACCAGCTACTACAACACAGTGATCAAACAAAAATAATATCCAATCTATATAGAATCCTCAACAAGACTCCTGAGGCACAGGCAGGGAAATCATGGGGCAGATGGAATGCAGTACTCCCCACCCCGATCCCACTGGAGGACTGGCCAAAGGCCTTGTCTCACATCAGAGGTGTGTCAAGGAATCCCAGATTTAGATATACCCAATTCAATTACATGCATCAAACATATCTTTCCCCAGCCAGAATAAAGCGCATGTTCCCTGATTCAGTACCAATATGCCCCAGATGCAAAACACCGTCAGCACCCTCCTATCATATGGTATGGGATTGCCCTGATATACAAACAGCCTGGGCTGAGGTGGTAAGGGAGGTATCTGGGCTAACGGGACTTGTACTGTTAGCAGACCCTGGGTCCTGCCTGCTGGGACTGAGAAAGAGACCAAAAACACAAAGACACCTGCACAAATTTATAGACTTGCCTTTTTAATGTACAAAAGATTAATAGCAATGCATTGGAAAGCCCCCATGGCTCCCGATCTGAAATCCTGGTACTCTCTAATAATACGTTGGGCTCGCACTGAATACCAGGTACTAAAAAGAATGGTGCACGAAGGGCGACAACACACAGGATGCTCCACTTGGGAGGATTTGGTAACAAAATTGGAGGCCAAAAACGATGAGATGCCTCCTTGAATTGGGGTACATATACTCGCGATAATCACGACATAAATCCCTCTGCATCCCCCGCCACGGAAACAAAACCCATAGGGCACCCAGGCACCACAGCGCACGCACATCACTTCCTTCCATCTCTCTAGTAATAATTGTCCATCAACCTTTGTCACCACAGTCCAAGTGACACGTGAGGAGAAGAAAACCAGGGTTGCTATCTGCATATACTAATCCGGATGGTGCCCTCCTCAGGCAGCCAGGGAACTCATACACGCAAAACAAGGCCCACACTGGTCATGAGCGAATGCCTATATAAAATAAATAATAAAGGATAAATCTATGTAGGGTGCAGTCAGAAATGATACTGTAAAACTAGAAGTGTCCCGCGAAATGCATATTGGGGGGGGTGTGTGATTGTTAAATGACCTAGATATTAGTTATTGTATTGGTTTATCCTGTGGTTGCAAATTGAACAATTTGTATTATATTTTGAAATATAAAATCAATAAAAATATTTAAAAAATCAAATTAAAAAAAAGGCTGAACAAGTCTCTTCCTCTTTTGACAATACTTTCAGAGTCTCTGAAGCAATGTCCTAACTCAGAAGCAATCAACTTGACTAAAGGGCTCCTTTGTGTTCTGGTGTAACCTGTTGCCATTAATAGTTTAGATAAATTTGCTCTTACGTCTTTCCTTAATGTCTGTTGAGCGGTATCTTGAATTCCCACTCAAATTATAAAGGACACTAGTTCTTATTGCCATAAGCTATTTAAAAGACAGAGCTCTGTTTTGTTTCATTTAAGCGATTAAATCTTTCTTTACCTTGAAATGAAGTTATTTGCTTGAAAATTTCAGAAGAACCAAAACTGGGTTTTTTCACCTTTCTTATTTCCTCTCTTTTACAGGATCTACAGGATCGTCGGCAGAAGATGGAAGAGGAGAGCAAGGACTCAGCAGGAAGCCGACTAGAGGGCGAGGATCGCCGGAACTCGACTGGAGGCTGTCCGGAGGACGAGAAATGCTGGAACTCAACTGGAAGCTGGTCTGAGAATGAGGAACACTGTAACTCAACTGGAGGCAGGTTGGAGAACAAGGAATTTGACTTGCACTGGAACTCGACTGGTGGCAGGCTGGAATACAAGGAACTTTACTTGACTGGAAACAGGTGAGCAGAGCAATAGGTACGAAGCCAAACAAGGACTCAGGCTCACAAGCATCCTTAAATAATCAATTGTGCACATGTGCCTTTTGACAGTTGATTGCTTGTTGAGAAACTGAGCAATTATCCCCCTGATTGTGGCACATGTTCAATACAGATCACATTGTGAAGAGCACATGTTTTGGAAGTTACAGTTGGAGCAGGTGGAAAAGCAGTTGGTTGCTTGTTAAGGAAATGAACAATTATCCTGATTTTGGGCCATGTTCAATACGAATCATATGGTGAAGGCCACATGTTTTAGCAGTTGCAGTTGGAGCAGGTGGAATACAATGTGGATAATCAACAAGCATTGGTTATAATAAATGAGACATTTAACAAGCATTGGTTATTGCAAACTTGATATTCAAGGATGTAATGAATATACTCAAATAAGTCTGAATGTTGCAAGTGACAGCATCTTACTGTTATCGAGCTCTTTGATGTGCTAGAGTACCCACAAGAACCTGTGACTTAGTGTGTGTGTCTATGTGTATGGAGGGAGCTGTGTTGGAGTGTGTGTGTATGTGAGGTTGAAAAGGTGTGTCTGTCAATGTGAGTTCAGGAATTCATGGGGTGTCTGAGGTGTGAGGTTGAGGTTGAGGTTGTGGTGTGAGGTTGAGTGGGTATATGTGACAGTGTACACGTGTCAGGTTGTGTTGATGTGTGTGTATTTATGCATAGTTCTTTTTGTAATGCACTGTTTCCAGATCCTCAGATTGAATGAGAGACCTCAGGTGCTGCTCTGAGTGCCGTGATTTTATGAGCTGAACGGCAAAATAAAATCTTACTTTCACAGTTTCAACCACAGAGGGGATCCCTTTACGCCCCCCTCATCCCATCCAGGGAGTCAGGGTACCTGTACCCTGCCCCCTTGCACCATTTGTATTTTATTTTTAAGAACAAGGGGACCTAGTCCTCGAGTCTCATGATTTTTTAAAACATTTTTTATTTATTGTATTAATTATTTGCACATAAACCATACAGAGACACCTCCCTCTTCCAACCAGTGACCAGTGCCGGAATAAAGTCCATTATAAGTACAGCCATCATTCAAGAGATCACGTCCATGTGGGGTTATCACATTGCAGTACTCTTCTTTGCCCCGCAATCTCCCGATTCTCACTCCCCACCAGACTCCCCTCCCTGTCTATGATTATCCCAACAGGGAGGGCACCTCAGAGGCCATGCCACCCCATAAATATCTCCCACCAGTGAGGGAACTTCAGTGGCAGCTCCCTGTACCTGTTCTGACTCTCCATCCGTAGAGTGGTGCAGCCCTCCCACAGAACTCCTGTCTACCAAACCTGACCCCAGGGATAGATCTTCCTCCCCAGAGTTTACCAAATTGCGCAGTAGGTCAGCCCAGATAATGCAATCCTCATCCCCCTTCTTATCAGTTCTCACCTGTCTCATTCTAGCCCCGAATCCCATTATGAGGGAGACTACTTGCAGTTCAGGTTGCGGCCAGCCAACCAGACTTCACAATTTGGGTTGTGAATTCATGGATTCCCGGGGAGGATCTTTTATACATCCGTTTCTGGACAAGGTCTTGCTTTCAGTAAAATTTGTTGTAATTCCTTTCAGCTGTATTTATAGTATCGCTGTTCAATTTTCCTATGGATTGTGAATGTAGAAAATGTGTTTTGGGGCCCCCCACTTTTTCTCAGGCCACGCTTGACGGATCACCCCAAAACTTTCTAGGAAAGAGTTGAGGTTGATGAGATTTTTCTTGGAAGGATTAGTTAAGATTCATCAAATAGCCTCAAAGTTATTAGCAAACCTATGGCAATGCGGATTCAGACCTAACTTTAACTACCAAGTGGCGACTTCTACTCAGTTATGTGTGTGTGTGTGTGTATATATATATATATATATATATATAAATAAATATATAAAAATATATCTCAATAAATATATAAAATGTGTGTATGTATATATATATATATATATATATATATACGTATATATATATATATATATATATATATATATATATATATATATATATATATATATATATATATAAACTCTAAGTAAATAATCCAAGGAGCTCTTCACTGTGAAATTATTGGGTTCATTACAATGTCAACTACGACGTGTTTGGTTTTGGCTTTACAGCCCTTTTTACCCAGTGGCAGTCACCAGTAGGTAGTTGTAGTTAAGATTGTGTTTCCATGTATTTTTTGTATTGCACAGAACTTTGCCCCCCTTTGACAAATCTCCACAAAACTTTCCCAAAACGTTTTTGACTAGTTTGCTCTTGGGAAGTTTTTGGGGTGATCCGGCAAGCAGGGGCTAAGAAAAAAGGGGGTCCCAAAACGCATTTTCTCCATTCATTTTTCCGTAGGAACTTTAGACACCACTACACCCTAAACAGCTGAATGGATTTACACCAAATTTGGTAGAAATCTAGATCTTGGTTCAGGAAGAGTGCTTTATGTGTTTTGCTGTAAACCCGTTCAGTAGTTTTGGAGAAATTAAGGTGCCAAACAATTGAATATATCATGCTCTGGAGGGTCTGTGGAAGTGGTGGCAGCCATCTTAGGATTCAGGACTCAGGCCTGAGGCATAGAAAAAGCATTGAAAAAGACATAAGGGGTCTGAGTAGGGATACCCTAACACCGTAGGCCTATGGCAGGGTTCCAAAGGGACCCCTCTGGGCCAAAAACGCACTTTGTGTTTTTTAAAATTTTGAGGTGAATTTGCAGATGCTCCGCAAATCCACAGAATTTTTAAAAAAAATAATCATTACAGGCTTCTGTGCTTTTTTAAAACCTACCCCTGCTGTGATGGGCCTGGGTTCAGCGGGAAAATGCATGCCTACATTTTTGAGGAGGGGGCATGTGACCCCCCTCCTCAGGGCATTGTCAGCACCAGGGTGGGCAGGGAAACTTGTGTTTGTTCCCATGTAACTGGAGCATTTTTTAAACTCCCACCAGATGGAAGCAAACACAAAGTATGCCCCCTTGCTAGGAGCAGACTTGATATCTGTTTCTCTGCCCACAATGATGCGGGCACGAATATTGCTTCCACCTGCAGTGAGCACCATAAGTAGCTTCTCCATTGGGTGGGAGCAATGCCGGATCCCGCTGCATGCGGGGAGCCAGCTGGAGCTATAGGGGACATGGGGCTCCACCTGTAGTCCCCAGCACTATGCAGGGCACTCACCTTGAAATGTTATAGGGCCAGAGGAATGAGGTACCCAGAGCTATAGTAGGCTCTGTGAGTTGGGCTGTGTGCCCCCCACCTTAAAAGAATGAGGTCCCTTTGATGGAGATCCATCCGGCCTACTGTATCTTTTAAGGGGAGGATGGCATTAGGATGGCACAATGAGGAGGAATACTTTTATTCCTCCTCGTTTTTGCTTTTTCTATGTGTGCTGCATTTTTTCTTTGTCTATGTGTGCTGCATTCTGCACATAACCAATCATTCAAAAATTACAATTGGGTACTTCTGTGTGTGCTGCAGAGGTACCACATCACTATTGTAGATTGTTTATGTGCAGGAAGGGGCACCTTAAACATAAACAACCAATTCCCCCAATGCAGACACCCTTGCACTATTGTGCAAGGATGCCTGGGTTGCCGCTGGCAGCTAAATTTAGAGCCGGTGCAGGAGGAAACACAGGGGTGTGCTGTATTCTTATAAATACTGCACATCCCTGCATTTCAAAACTGCTGCATCGCTGCTGATTTTGGCACTGCACCAGTTTGTAAATCCGGCCCTCAAAAATAAGTGCTGGTGGCCAGCACAGCAATGCAAATTTTGGCGCAGCACCGTGTTGTGCCACTTTCTAGTACATCTGGCCCTTGGTAAGAGGCACCAGATTAAGAGAGTAGGCAGGTAGTTAGTTCTAAACATAGCTAAGGCCGAAATCCACCAAGAAATGTTTGTGCAAAAAGGCACCACTGTATTACTGCTTAGCCTCTAAATAAAATAAAACTATTGGGCTTTCAAGCATTCTCCCAGTTTCCAGGTGCAATTGGAAGACTTTGCAAGTAGCAGTTAAACATGAACTCTTTGTTTTAAAATGAATAGTTTTAAAGCCACCAGGTTCACCTGCACAGGGTCAGTAGTTTTGCAAGGACGCCTTGTGCCGTGGTGAAAGCAAGGAAAATGACCCCTTTGACTACTGTTGTAGTAGTAAAATACAGCAATTATTAGGCTTCAATGTGCCTCTTATGTCTCTGGGCCGCGGTGCCTCTGCACCTTCTACACAGTGGCAGCTACGCTCCTTCACATGACCTTCGCAAGGGTGAGCTGCCAGGGCTGTTTGTCCCAAGTCTACTCTTAGCTGCGCCTGAGTATCCACGGTTGCAGTTATTTATGTATGTCGCAAAAGCAGGTTACTTGATAAAAGTAGGTAGCACCAGTCGCCACAAGATGGCACCATATACTAGCGTTGCCTCGAAGTTTGTCACGGGACAATGTTTTCCTTTTGAGCATGATCTTACGTATGTACCAGAGAGAGCCACACAATGAATTCACATGACGATAGTGACCCGAGCCCCACAAGACGTTTGACAGACCTGCTCCTGCACGCACGCCCTTCTTGTTGCGAGGCATATTGGGGCCATGGATGCATCGTACTACCAGCAATGATGCTGAATATTAGCAGTGTTGTGCAGTGCTTGATTTGTAAATAAAAACGTACCCGTGCCCAGAGCTCTCTTTTGAAATCCCGCGGTTGCTGCATTTAAATGTGTGAGCCATCTCAGCCTTTTTTAATACATTTACTACATTTACAGCCACTGCCTGTTCCTTCAGCTCACTCTTGTAGCTTTCTGCTTTCTCCCCTCGCGGCACTTTTTCGTTTTTCTCTTCCTCCTTCTCTTCCATATGTGACTTTTGCTTGCAGTAAATGGCTGATGCAGAAAACTAAGGGGCATATTTACAAGCCCCATAGCGCCACAGGAGTGAAACAACTGTGCATTATGCATATTTACAAGGCACCGCTAAGACACTATTTGTGCAACAGCAGTTTCAGGTGACAATAAAAATGGCAAGAGAACTCTGGTGAGTAATGTTACTGCTGGTGAGAGATTGGAATTTTGTCTAGTGGCAGTTTTGACTCATTATAAAGTAGAGCTGAGGGATAATGTGGCAGTTGCAAACTGAGTGTGAGTGAACTTGGAGTAGCGCCAGTGCCGGATTAAACCTTGTGGAGACCCCTACACAGTCGAAATTTTGGGGCCCCCTTCGCAAATTATCTCCTAATATGTTTTTAATTTTACCACCGAACAATTTTAATAAACAAATTTTATGACACAAAACTAAACATAACACGTACGTAGTTTGCACCAACTTTTTTTACAAACTGACTCTATTTTTTTGAAAAACAATTTTAGAAAGCTTGATTGTAATTTTCTTTCAAGACCAAATCAATATTATTTTTATCTGTTGTCACGGTGCCCCTAAAAGAAGTGGGCCCTATAGGGTGGTGCCTACTTTGACTGTTTGGTAATGCGGCACTGAATAGCGCTTTAAAAAAGTGACATGTATGTCAGAGAGGACTTATGGACAGATGAGGAAGCCACTACCAAAATCGTGTCCTTCGCTGCAGCGGTTGAACATAGACCCATATGAGGCTCATTGGCAGAATATTTCAGACATGAATATTAGATCTTGTAGGATTTGATCATGACCTCTCATGCATCATAAAATGACATTCAGTAGGTAATGGATTGCACTGTAAAATAATAAGTTGTGCTTTCGGTACAATTGATATGGCCAAGAGTCAGGCTCCCTCCTACATGCAAGAGCTATACAAAAAATGTCAGGACTTTAACTGAGAAATTATTATTATTATTATTATTATTATTGTCGTCACTGAGTGTTTTCACTTCTACTATGTAAAGTCTAGTGAACACTTGGCACAGGAGTGCCTGGCTGAGGTTCATTTCTCTCATGTGCTGGGGCTGTGACCTTGAATTTAAACAGAATACAAGTCCTTCTGCACTGTACCCTCTGTTCCCCTGGCACCCATGTGAGGAACCTTCTTGCCTGAGAGAGGGGTCTTTTTCTACTTAGGGCTGCTGTTAGGCAGAACCCCCGCCACCTCAAAAAAAAGGTACAATGCGGGGTTATTTATTAAATATCTAAGATGAAGTACTAAGTTTGTAACTATACCTTCTTCTTGAGAACTTCTCTAGTGTTTCGGTCATCCAAAATCCCAGGTTTTTCACTGTGCCCTTTGAAATATAGCTTGTCAAATACCTTGGGGATTATCTGGCTAAAGATTTATTTTTAATTATTCCATTTTTGGCACCAGAGGAATCTCTTTTTTATGTTAGTTTCATTGCAGCCATGCAAATTTCTCATAAGCCACCATGTCTCCAGTTAGACTTCTCATATCTCTTGTATGATTCCTCAATTCTCCTCATAGCTCCTATACCTACTTGGAAGACTTTTATTGTCTTTTGCTCAGCCTTCAGCGTCTCTCCTTTCATGCATATGGTTCACTTGAAAAGCCAGCTGAAAGAGCTGTTATAGGAGTTGAATCTTCTGTGGTCTTTTATGTAGAACATTTTAATAGCTGTACAAAATTCTACTCCCATCACTTTGAACCCTTAGTAGGCGTAGCTTCATAGATAGTATGTGGGTTGCCACAGCCTCCTAATAAATGTTGAAAATCTCTGGGCATATGTACTGGCATTTTACACAATGCAGGGCAGCAAGCAAAGTTGCTGTGCTAGTTTGCGTGAAATGAAGAGAGCTGAAATGTGCCATATCTACTATGATATGGTGCAGTTCTACTCCCTTCTTATGCTGGTAGACCTGAGGCTATGAGCAGGATTGTTTGTGTGCTGAAAGCGTTAAGTTGGATTACTTGTGTTCTGGTTGATGGAGGACCTGGTCTAGCAGTTCAACCTGGTCTGTTCTCACTGAATAAGGGTCAAGACTAATTAGCACATGGCCGGGATCAAACAGAGGAGGCATTATGAGCGGCTGAGATCAATCTAAGCATTCCATACATCGCCTTGTTGCTACAGTTGACAGGTAGGCCAAGACATGGGTCTCATGCTTACTGTGTCACTAGAGCAAAGCTGTAGCTGGCTGATGAGCCCTAATCAGGGGGAGACCAGTCCTGGTTGCTTGTGCTTTGGTTCAGGGTGGACCTCGCCTGGCGGTTGGGGCTGGACTGCTCCCATTGGATCAGGGTCAAGACTCATTTGCATATAGCTGGCTCAAAACTGAGGTGGCATGGTGGGTGAAAAATGATATACTGGGATGTGGCCCGAGCGATTGCCAGTGGCAGAGTTTAATTCAGGCATTCCATACTTTGTTTGATGCCCCAAGTGTGACGAGTGTGCCCTAACATTGGTCCCATTCTCACTGTGCCCCTGGAACAAAGCTATACATGGGTGAGGAACCCTAATCAGGATGAAACTTTGCTTGTGTTCTCGTTCAGAGAGGCCCAGGCATAGAGGTTTGGGCTGGACAGTTCCTACTAAGGGAGGGTCAAGAGTGATTTACATATGGATGGTCCAATGATGAGTGACAAATTACGAAGTGGGATGTGGCCCGAGTGATTGCCAGTGACTGAGATTAATACAAGCATTCCATACATCTTCTTGTTGTTGCCTCATCCTGTAGGCACACACATACAGAGTTACATATGTCTACACATATGCACCTCAGAAACAATGAGGCACCATTTTCTTTTTTTTGATTTACCAATACAAGATGGCAGATACCATCTAGATCAATAAATAGAAAAAAGTCAGTTGTATTTACCCGGAGGTTCTTTTAGAATATCAAATGGCAGCTGCCAGGTTTCCAAATATTTTAAAATTAAAAAATTATTGAAGTGACCACAAAAGGGTGGGAAGCAATAAAGGAGTGGGCAGGGAGTGAACAGGGTCATGTTAGGTGTTCAGAAAAGGGGATTGAGTGGACGTGAGGGAGCAACAGAGTCATGCAAAAGAGCATTTTGACATATGGAGTGTCCCAGTGGCAAATGGCAGCTGTTGAGTCGGCCAAAAAAAGTAAAATTAAAACATTTTTTTTCAAGGACTGTATTAGGTATGGGAACAATGGAGAAGTCGGTGTGGAAGGGGGAAAGGGGAAAGGAAAGGCAGAAGTAAATGGGTATTTGTGGCGATAAGCCACACACAAGAGAGAGCAAGAAACATACACACTCACATGGACTGCTTACAGGGAAAGAAAAACATAGGGCCAGATTTACAAGAAAGTGGCACATCAGCTGTGATGCGCCAACTTTCATGTGCCACCCCGCAACAACACCATGGGAGCGCTGTATTTACAATAAAGCACACAATGGCGCATGTTAGAACAATAGTGTCATAATTTATGACGCTATTGTGGTACTTGGCAGGGTTAATACCATAAATTGTGGTGCTAATCCTGCAAAGTAAAGGGAGGCCCATTGAAAGTAATGGGCCTGTCATTTTAACCCCTGCTCTGAGTAGGCATTGAAAATGATGCTAAAAATGGCGCAGCAAAATATTGTAAATTTCATTGCGCCATTTTTATGGGCCTCCCTACGGGGGAGCGCCCCCCTTGCATGTGGTGTGAGTGGATGTGTGTGGAGGAAGGATAAATAGATAAGTGCACAGGTGTATACGTGTGTGTTAAGAAGACTGGATGAACATGTGACCAAGGGAGGATAGATGGGTGAGTTGTTAACTATAGGCTGCATATCTGTTGTAACACGGGAAAACTCATTTAGGATTAGAATGATCTGCATTGGCTGATCATTGTTAAACTGAGTGTTATTGTTGTGTTGTGTTGACTTCTGGGTTTCTACCTCACAAAGCAGCCAGGTGCTAAAAGGAGCACTTGAGGGTAGGCCATAGGGAGGTCCCAGGACACCAAAGGTGAATGACCTATTGATGCTATTTGGAACCAGTAAATTCTGATTGCCCTGGGATCCCAGAATGGTCACACCACTGATTGGGGATTTTGTGGGTGGACCACCAGGGCTTGGTGTTTGTGGTTTGTGGGTGGTATTTGTGGGTAGGACTGGTGGTATTATTTGCAACATGGAGTCTGATCTGATAAGAAGCTGTATTTGTATTAGGTTTGGTGGCCTTAATAAGATCACACACAAATGAGCATCCTATTGATATTGAGAAGTAGAGTCAGTATAGAACAGGCAAAGTCTTGGGGCAGTACTCGTAGAGGAAAAGCATTAGTAAGATGCAGGACTGTTGAAAAACGTCACATTTAGGTGAAGAATCAGAATTAGGCGCAAAAAAACTTTTAGGCCCCACATCACCATTGGTTGTTATGAAAAAGGCTATGGTGTCACAGATTTTAAGCAAAACCACAGAAGCTCTATTTAGGACACTAAAACAGAATGACACAAGCTAATCAGGGTTCTTTACATTTTTGTGCTCTGGTTTCACTTTGATTTAAGTTGCAAAGGGCCAGAAAATAGCAGTTATAGGAACAAACAGGCATTTACAAATGCACTAGGTTTCCCGTTTCACTGTCCTCACTCCAAAACCCAGACAGTGGCAAAAACATATCTTTAATAGTTTGTGGAGAGAGGATTGACTAAGCATATGTACTAGTGTGCATTTTACACACGTTCACTTTCCACTGGCTTCTCTCTTTTGAAGTTCTGACCCTTTTGAGCTTTAATGTATTCAAACGTATTTCATTTGTTTCTTAGGACTGTCATACCATCCCTATCCACAGCATGCCAGGGATTATCCCAGTTAGTCTAGGTTCAGCATTACAGTAGAGTTGATGATATCATGCCGTGTAAACCTAGCATAAGTCCTAATTTACCATTCAGGGACCAACATTAAAGCAGGTGTAGGTGCAATGACTGCCGTCACTGTGTCAAGAACTGCCACAATTTTCTAATGGAGGCTCACATTAGTGTAAAAAGTACTAATATATTGTCAGGGTGGACACTGTAGTGATGCACACAAAATGGCAATAATCATCACAATGGTGCTAGGACAACCCTTATACTACGAATGGGAACTACTGTTCCACTGATGTGCACAAAGTTTTAAAAAATGACCACCATCCTGGCAGGACCCCCCATGACACCGGGCATATTGTTGCACTGTGAATGTCAATAATAAGCCACAACAACACTCTAATGCCAAGGCACAAGTGTTGCCAAGGATGTAAAGTATGCCATGGGTGACTGCAAGTTGCCAAGAAATACTACCATTATATGAGGGCCAGCATTTGACCATGGTTGGCCAAAGGTAGGAGCCCATGCATGCCCATAAGTGGCCTACAATGACCACCTTTGTGCAAGGGACAGCGCAGGTGGCCAATGGGTATTATTCCAAGGATGGCCACAAGCTTCCCAGAAGTGCCAGGGCCAACATGTAACCAAAGATGGGCAGTGGGCATAATTTCATGGATGCCTACAGGTTGCCACAAATTGAGACCATGGTAGGCAAAGGGCACACTCCCTACACACTCATCATGCATTCCATGTACACACACCGCTCCCAACATGCATGTGCTTACAGACATGCACCCATCCAGATGAAGATGCACAGATAGCACCATGACACACTGTGTGATCTCTGTATTGCCATTTGTTATTTACAGCAGTTAGAAATGACAGCAGTGTAGTTTCAATCACTGTAGAAAAATGTTTCATTATCCACATAGCATTAACAACTTTGCTGGGGTTTTTGAATGTAGACAATTAGGCACTGACCATGTTCATGTGAAAGCTTAGCACTTATTTACCAATTCACCATCCTATAATTCATATATTTGAAGGAAGCATCTGCACAGGTGGTGTCAGAAGTATTACAATATCTTGAGGTCCCTTCAAAATGTAACTACTGTTATAAGTGAAGAAAGAAAGATATAATTAGTGAAAAATGAACACACCAACAGTGCCACCTGTCTTCGACAATAAACTAGTTCTAGAAAGCAGGACTGTCATTGGTATGACCAGCACACTTCTTATGGGGTGCTACATCAATCTGGCAGTCTTGCTACAAACCAAGCTGCCGGCTAAATCCTCTGGGCAGTAGTAATTAAGGAACAGAATGCACACATCGTAACCTAGTTTTTGCAGGTCCTAGGTGTCTTGTCAGCGCCAAGAAGTTTCCATTCTTTTTATTGGTTCAGTTGAAGACGGCACGATTGCACCTCCCACATAAATGGCACTGCTTGTTTTCATCCTCACCAGACTTGTCACCAGTGATGACCCTTATTGCAGACTCCCCCTCATACAAAGTGGCACTCTCATTCATGCTCACTATACATTCACCCACTTGTGCACATTCATACATGCATGGGAGCCAGGTTCACCTAGTTGGTGGTGCCCATGCCTGGACGTACGGCGCGCATAAAGCCCTGTTGTCTTGTGTGTGCACAGGGATGCCCTGATCCATGAGTCTGATGTGCTGTGGAAAAGACCTGGGAATTACCATATTCCTCCATTATCTTGTACCATGCATAAACCATTAATGTATCAACTTCATATATCACCAACCAGCCAGCGTTGGGCCCCAAAATTATCAATCCATGAATGCAGACAGTGGGAAAGAAGACATAAAGATTCGTACTGTACTCATGAGCCCAGACAGTCTTGTTCTCACTTGTCACAGGAGGATAAATTACAACCTTGCCTACCATTCCCTTGAAAGGGAATGCGCCTAATTTACAGTCAAATTTGAGATACAAACTTCACAAGCTATTGAGTATATATGCATGTAAATATATAAAAAGTTTGCAACATACATTCTGATTTATATGTATAAACCACTTATTCATAATCATATCCATCAACTTTCTGTGTCTGTCCCTCCAATGCAGCAGTGAATGTCAACGGCGATGCATTAGTCTGAGTTAGAAAAAATACACATATTTATAGAAACGGAATGCAACAAACATATTGCAATGCAAGGGTTTGCTTTAGAAGTTGTGCACTAGTTTGCCATTATTATTATTATTATTGTTATACAAAGATCATGTTCGAGGGATACATTATTGAGACATTATGTCAAGTGCATGTATTTGTGATTCCATCAAGGAATAGCAAATGTTTGTGATCGTGTTCTGAAGCGGCCCTTTGTCTCTGTAAGAGCTATAAAAACAGAAAATAAATCAGATATCATTATCACACAGAAATGGTCAAAAAATAAAAGTAAGTTTACTCGCTTTATTCAGTTACAATGGCACAATTTAGCATTTGTATGACACTAAAGCCTTAATTTTTATATATTGGTGGCGTACTCTGTCGCAATGGCGGTGGAGTACCTCCCCACAAATATAATGTTCCACCCAGCGCATTTACACGCGGGCAGATCTTAGGGTTAATCACGGTGGAGACTACTCTGGCTCCCTGTGAATAATCCTCTTCAACAGCCCTGGGGAGTAGGGCCGTCGGAGAAATGTCTACATGTAGGCCCACCCAATCGGGCGGACATATTGTAAGGTTTTACTATTGCCTTAGAACCCGCCGTAGCGGGCTCCACCGGCTATTAAAGGCCTGCTCCCTCGTTAAAGGCCTGAGCCGAAGGCGGGTGCCGTTAACAAGGGAGAGGGCCTTTAATAGCCGGTAGAGCCCGCTACGGCGGGTTCTAAGGCTATTAGAACATTCTGCCATTAGAGGGCAGAATGTTCTCCTAAATAAAACAAAGGCTTCACGTAACCGGAGGGGATTACAGTCCCCTCAGGCTCCGTGAGGCTTTGTTCACAGCTGCTGCTGTGAACAAAGAAGATTGGAATGTTGGCGCTGCGGGCTTTTACCGGCCAGTAAAAGCCCAGAGCACTCCATTGTTTTCAATGGAACTGGCAACATTCCAATGTTCTAATATAGCCTTAGAACCCGCCGTAGTGGGCTCTACCGGCTATTAAAGGCCTGCTCCCCGCGTTAAATGCCCGAGCCGAAGTTAAACCATTCCATTGTTCTCTTCACCTTGGGAGAAGCCTCCCACGGAAAGGGGAGCATTAATTATTTTTCCAAAAGAAAATCCCGTTTTGGGATTTTCTTTTTGAAAAGGAAAAAAACAGAATACTGTTAGCTGCAGGGCTGCGCCCTTCCGACTACAGCCCTGCAGCAAACAGTAAATGTATTGACAGGTACCACCGTGAAGGCGAATCCTGCCAATTCCTTTATAAATGACCGTCAGCTAGGCAGTCATTTGTGAACCTGGCGGTAGTCCCGTGGCCTGGCGGACGTAAAGTCCTCCGCCAGGCCAAGGGTGAATACTCATCCGCCAATAATTGAATCCATCCCTAAGTAACAATATTTAGAAATAAAGGAGAGACATGTTTGGTTAATACATTAAAAACATCTGTTTTCAAAAAGTAAAACACATTTTAGAGTGTTTTTGTTTTAAGTGACAGTGCTAACACTATAATAAGAGACACCCATGGTGTTCAATTGTAATATTATTGGCAAATCAGAAACCGCAACATAATATTTTCATTAATTAATACTAATTCATTTCTCAAGGTAAGAGAAATCTTCCACCTACTCTCTCAGCAACTGCTCTCTGGAGGTGTACAGCACAAAACAAAACATTTCTTAAACAATGGCTTATAGAACTAGAGCGCCTTAAATGTGACTTCCAGCACGTCTTTGAATACAATACCTTGGGTCAATTATAGAAACTTCATTCACAATACACACTTCTTAATGCAATAATTTATATTGGAATCCTTGATGTCATTTAGGTGATGCTCCACGGAAATGAGAGGAGAGATGGTTTGCAGCGGGACACTGATTAGGAAGTAGAAGCAGCAGGAGTAGGATGAGCAAAACAACTGTCTCCATAGTCAAATTAATGATGTCTCACATGAAAATGTGACATAACTATTTCTAAGTATTAATTACATTTCAAAGTGACTAAGTAAATATATTTCAAGTGCAACATCATTAATTCATCAATTATTACTTTATACATCATAAAGCCATCAATTTTCAAAAATAATTTTCACCCAATATTACATATTTGCATATTTTTAAAAAAAAAGCTCCTACACGTCTGCCCCATTTCACAGTCCCCTTCCTCTCTCATTTGAGCTTTTTCTCAACCTTCCTCCCTCTAATCTCACATTCTCTTTCGTTCCTTTCCTCTCTTCTCCATTTCACCTTTATGCCTTCCAACCTTTCTCTTCATCTTCTGTTCCCATTTCTCTCACTGTAGCTTTTACCTATTTATCTTTCTCCTGTGCTCTATGGATGTCTGTACTCAGTTTATTTCCAGTGTTGTCTTATGGATTTTTGAGGCTCTGGGGAATATATATTTTTGGGCAGCCTGTTTATAAATGTGCTGCCCTTTAGTTGCTAATTGAAGCCTGCGTGATACCAAGCAACCTTTCAGAAACGGGATTCACACAAAAAACGAGATATGTCTTTCCAGGGACATTAAACTAGACAGACCTGAGCCAGATGAACAGAAAATTTATTTTCCCAGAAGCCCTTTGAAAGGCGGGGGCCATGGGAAATTGATCATTTTGCCCATGCCTTAAAACGTCTTTGTTTCTTTCTACACTACAACTTTTCTCTTCCTCCATATCTTTTCTTCCCTCTCTGCCACCTCCTATCTCTTCCTTTCCTTTATTTGTTTTTTATATCCTTTCCTCTTCTTACTTGTCTAATTTTGCTACTATTTCTATCTTCCATTTTACACACTTTTCCTTTGTAGCACCTTCGTTCATTTAGACACAGCCTCTACAACTACCCTCCTCCTCACCTCATAGCTATCCTCTCTTCTTTATTGTGTCTTTAGCTCCCATTCTCTTTTTCTCACCTTTTGATCTGTTCTATCTCCAGTATCGTCTTTATTCATTTTTATTATCCACCCTTTCTTCACCTACACTACTTTCTTCTGTTCCCTTTCCTTTTCCTCTATTGTCTTCCTTTTCTTCTCCTCTTTCCCCTCCTTGCTCTTCTCCTTTTCTAGTCTTTCTCATCTACCCTATTTCTCTTTTTATTTATCTTATGCTTGCTTTCTAGTTCTCACTCGCTTCCCTTTCCAAAATCATTTTTCATTCTTTCGTCCACGCTCCTTTTTACTGTCTATTATTGCACCGTTTTAAAATATCTCCATCTCTCCTCCATAGAGACTTTCTGCCTATCACTGTAACTCCTGTCTAAAAAAAATATTCACAACATAAAACATAGACTTTTATCTGCAGACGAGCTCTCAATGAACATGGCATCATGCATGTTGTTCTACTGGAAGGCAGGGGATGTTTAGGAGTAACATTAGAAAATGTATTTTAATTCAAAGATGAATGGTTGAAACATATACACATCAGAACGAGTGAAGACGAAATCTGTAAATAAATTCATGGTGGCTTAAGACACAAACATGGAAACAGCAACACAGGAAGCAGGTGTAAAGCTAGATCTTTCAGAAAACAGCAGACATGTTAACCAGAAGGGTGGGTGGACAGGAGGTTTATATTTTCCAATTTGTATTCCATGTAACAACTATGTTCTGCTGGTGAGAAGAAAACTCTGACTCAGTAGGTAATGCCATGCAGAGACTGAGGGTCATATTTATCAATGGTTTTGTGTCTCCCTTTTACCATGCAAAACATATAATGGGATTTACCAAGCCACGCAAGGCCACTTTGTTTGGCCCTGTGTGGCTTGGTACCTCTGGAGTAATGCAAGGCAATGCATGCCAGTGCCTTGCATTACTCTGCCCAGGGCAGCATGCAATGGGTGGAGTGTGGGTGTTCCTATGCATCCACCAATGGATTTTGAAGCATTCCCAGATTTATCAATATTGGTAGATCTGGGAATGCACCAGAAGACCAGGCCTTCCCAGGGGATGTATAACGAGGAGAAATATCTTTATTTCTCCTTGTTTTTAACACTTTCTTTGTGGGCTGCCTTCTGCAGCCCACGTGGAAAGGAAAGAGCCTCAGAAGATTCTTTTTGTGCAGGAAGGTGTCCCTCCCTTCTTGCTCGAAATCAAAAACAATCCTGCCTGTAACACAGACACCCTCACACTATGGTGAAAGGGTGCCTGTGTTCGAGCTAGGCAGCAGGTTGTGTGTCAGCGCAGGCAGAGCAGGAATGCACCATGTCTTTATAGCTATGGGGTAGATATTTCTACCCTACGCCTTTCACGTGGCACAGTGCATTGCATGAAATAAGGATAAATATGTCCCATATAGTATAATACCAATTAAAGACCTCATTCAGTTTACTCATTACCTAGATCTAACGCTGCTCACCCTACATGGTCGTCAGTTTGATGCTTGTTTTCTTGGTAAAGTGTGCTGGAATGTAGAATCATGCAAGTCTGGCTCTGTCCAGTAAGCTGCATAGTTAAGCAAATGCTAGATGTGGGCTAGTGGCCAAAATGGTGGCTGTACACCTGGGATGCGAGAGTTACACTCATTACTTCCACACTTTGAGATTCTGGGCAATCTATTTACTTGCAGGTGCCTCATTTGCTATATTTCCTGACGACGGAAGTGCTTACAAGCACTCTAATATACAGCTGTAAACACTAAATAAAAATGTAACATTAATGTAAGTGAATTTTATTTTCTCAAAATACATTAGGCAAAAATGAAGGAAGGAACACTTTGTAGGTCCTTGTCATAATTATTACCATAATATTTTGTTAATATATTCTGTATTTAGTAGAGCCATTTTTAGATCACAGTAAACAAAATGTTGTTACCCAACTCATTTTGTAAGATGTATTTTTGATTATGTTTAACAACCTTCCCAAAAATGCATCTCTTTCCCGCTAATGTTTATTTCAGTCAAGGATTTCATTTACATGAAATGTTAAAAAATCTTTTTTATCTTATTTTGTTGTTATTGCTCTTTCAACAAAGTGTCCCCCTTCAGAGGCATTTTGTGGAGGCAGTATTATTCTTCAACCCCTTAACTGCTGAACCCCACTCCCCCAACCCCAGTGCTGAGCTCTTTTTTGGCTATTTTAGGCAGTTCAACCTTAGGGCGCTGTACATTTTTTCCACATAAAGTATCCACACCAAATTTGAGTCCTTTTTCCAATATCCTAGGTAATCTAAAGGTACCCAGAGTTAGTGGATTCCTCTGGCGAGGACTGAGAGAATAGGCAAAATATAGCAGAAGTCTGAGTTTTTTTGAGAGTAAAAGAAAAATGTGCTCTGGGTAAAAAGTGGTTGTTTTTCCCCTACAAATGGCATCCATTAACAGTTTGCTGTGCTAAAGTCAAAAATCCTAATTTTGTACCACAGTTTTGGAATTTTTCAAAGGGGTAGCCCATTCCTTCTATTTTTGTGCTCTCAACCTACTCCCACTTTGTGGTGTAAACCAGTGTAAACCCCCATGGGCGATCCAGAAAAGCTATAGATTTCTGAAACGTAGACAAAATTCAGAATTCGGCAAGGGATCATACATGCAGATCCCTCAAGGTTTTCCCAAGGAAACCAACAGTTGAAATAAAGAAATATCAAAAATGAATGGGAAAAATTGCAATTTGTTACATTTTCATCTGTAACGTTTTGTCACAATGGCCAATTAACAAAAGCAATATACCATTATGTCTGCTAGGACCTTCTGGTTGTGGGGATATGTAGGGTTTGCAGGTTATCCAAGAACCTAAGTTACCTAGAGCCAACAACTGAGCAACACTGTAAAATAGTTTGTTATTGTGTACCAAGTATAGACCACTTTGTATAGTGAAATTTGTAGAGTGAAAAGTAGGTATCAAGGAAACCTATGTATTTCTATAATACAAAGGAAATGGAGATTAGTAGCAGAGGTTATTTGTACATCTCTGAATTTGTGGGTACGAGTACTAGTGTATGATTTAGAGGGTATTTTTCAAAATGTCTAATTTCTCATACTCTGGCTTACATTTGAAATCCAATGGTAATAACAAATGTTCAACTATTCTGTGCTTCCACAAGTCTTCCAATATAACGTTACCTCACTTGTGGGGGAGGCCTAATGCCTGCAACAGGAAATAGACCAAAACTCACATTGGACGCATCATATTTTTCCACTGAATATTGACAATTTCTTACAATGTGGGTAGCTGTAGATTTTGGACCCCATCTCAGACGGCACCTAGGGAAACCTAGAAAACCTATACATTTTTGAAAACTAGACACCTAGGAGTATCCAGGGTGGGGTGACTTGTATGGCTCTCACCAGTTTTAAAAAAATGTTTTAGCCAGCATCTCTTGCAAACCTCAAATGTTGACTAAAAAACACATTTTCCTTAAATGTCCGTGATGGAAAGTTCTGGAATCCACAGGAAGCCACAAATTTCCTTCCACATGGCATTCCTCCAGGTCTCCCAATGGAAATGGTATCTCTCTTGTGTGGGTAGGCCTGATGCCCGTGGCGGAAAATGGTCCAAAACACAATATGGATGCATCACATTTTTCCACTGAACACTGATCCTTTTTTCCCAATGTGGGTAGCTGTAGATTTTGGACCCTAGCTCAGTTGGCACCCAAAGAAACCTAGAAAACCATTTTTGAAAACTATACAAGCAGGGGAGTCCAGGGGTGTGTGACTTGTATGGCTCTCACCAGTTAATATGAACCAAAAGTAAATGCAAACATCAAACTTTGGAAAAAACACACATTTTCCTTACATTTCTGTGGTGGAAATTTCTAGAATTTTCGGGAAGCCACAATTTTCCTACCACCCTGAGTTCCCACAACACATAAGGCCCTAACACACTACATTGAGAGATAAGGTATAGGGCAGCTGCTGTATTTGAGGCAGCTGCTGTATTTGAGGCAATGCTGTGGCACCACCTATGCAAACCTACAAACCACAGACATTTTTGGAAACTAGACTACCAGGGGAGTCCAGGGTGGTGTGCCTTGCATGGATCCCACACGGTTTCCCTACCCTCAGTGCTATGCAAACCTCAAACCTTGCCTGAAACAATACATTTTCCTTCCATTTTTGTGATGAAAACGTCTTGAGTCCTGGCAAGGGCTTCTATTGACCTATTTTTGAACAGCTTCTGTAGCAGGCACTAATACTAGCCACGCAAGTGGGGCAACATTTCTCTCGGTACATGTGGGGAAAGTGGATAAACTTTTGGGATTTTGTGAAGGAGTATTATTTTTTAAAGTTAATCCACTACTTACACTGGTTGGTTTTAGCACACCAAGAAATGCTAGCTTAAAGCTCAAATACTTATCAACGTATCCGAATATTTAAACCAAGACTACTGAAGGTGAACCATAAAGCCATGTCAAGTCACCAACCGCTTTATGATCCATTCACAAGCCATTCACACACCACACCCAAGACTTTCAAACCGTCTACCAAGAGGCCATCACATTCATTCAAGACAACCTCTCAACCAGTCATCAATTAAATAGCACACAAACACACCACAAACAAACCTCTATAAATGCATATGTTCAACCATGTTCCCAGTTGGTACATCCACAACCTTCACAAATGAATAGACAGTTTGACAACATTTTTACCACTTGTCAAGTAAGCACCTCCATTCTGAATATTACCCAGCGCAAGCCTAGCAAACCTTTACTAGTAGCTCCCATGATAACAGCATGCAGATCAGGAAGCCGTATTATATGTGTTTTAGCTCACTTACTGTGAAAAAGTAAACTCCTTCCAGTTTATGGATGCAAGTTGGGGGTGACTGAGAATGCATTCTGAGGCCTACATTGCTCCAAGAGTCAGTATATCTACATTTGAAACTAAGACAAACATGCTGGGGAGTTCTGCCTAAGTTCCCTAACACATAGGGTAGTCAGTGAGAGTGTATCATATGTCACATCCACTGATATATGCAGTGCTGTGACTGTAATGCACTTGTCACACAGTAAACTGAACAAATACTTAGGGCCTCATTACAAGTTTGGCAGTCAGACCGCCAGACCGCTATGTTGGGGGTCCCAAAAAGACTGCCTTATTGGCGGTCTTACAGACCATCATATTACGAGTTACACAGGCGGGACTGCCGACCGCCAACTAAAAAAGGCAGACCGGCAGCTGTGCAAAGCCTGGAAATCGTCACTGTTACCGTTACTCAAACCACCAGCACTATGTCACCTTCTCCAAATACCCTTGTTTGTTAACTCCCAATTGTAGTGTACTCACATGGGAGGATAATATATGAATATTGTATGTAGTACAGGGACTGACATGACCGCTAAGGACAGGAGGCACTGTTACTGTAACTCCACTCAACCAGCCCTGTGTCCTCTTCACCAAATACCCTTGTTTGTTAACTCCCAATTGTAGTGTACTGCTAAGGCCAGGAGGCACTGTTACTGTTACTCTACTCAGCCAACTCTGTGTTCTGTTCTCCACAATTGTTGTGTACTCACCTGTGTGGATAACATTTGTATAGTGTTTTTACTGGAGAGAGTGCCATGACTGCAACTCCCAGCAAGCCAGGTTTCTGTAACTCCAACCACCAGCACAGTGTTCTCTTCTCCAAAGACCCCTGTGTCTTAACTCTCTATTGACGTAACCTCACCTGGGAGGAAACCATTTGTATAGTGTGTGCAGTACATGGAGTTACATGACTTCAACTCACATGAGGCTCTCTTACTGTCACTCCAACCACCAGTCCAGGGTTCTTTTCTACAAAAACATGTTTTGGAACTCACACATTAAGTGTACTCACCTGACGGGATGACATTTCTCAAGTGTGTGAAGTGGGGGGAGTGACATGGCTGCCAAGGTCAAGAGTCTCTGCCTCCCCAACTCCAAATACAACACAGTGTTTACTTGTCCAAATACCCTTGTTTGTTAACTCTCAATGGGAGTGTACTCACCTGGAAAGATAACATTTGTATCTGTGTACTGTGTATAGTACAGGGACTGACATGACAGCAACCCCCAAGGGGGCCTGTTCTTGTAACTCCAATCACCAGCTCAGTGTCCACTTGTCACAATGCATCTGTATGTGAACTCTCAAATGATGTTTACTCACCTGAGAGGATACTTATTTTCAAGTGATGGGAAGTAGTGAGAGTGACCTGACTACAACTTCCTGGACACACTGTTCAAGTGACTCTAAACAACACCAGAACAGTGGTCACTTGTCCAAAAATTCTTGCCTGCTAACTCTCAATTGAAGTTTACCCACCTGGGAGGGACCAACATACGGATCATGCTCAAGTCAGAGATGTGTCTTGCTACCTAGTTCCATCTTGACATGCTGACCAAAGATCAAAATATTGAGGACAGGAAGGACACCTTACCCTGGGTGCAAAACAAGTATCCCAAAGGCCTGAAGATGCATCACCAGAATGTTATTGGCAGTAGACACATTCACACAGCACTGACTACATGATGACTCAATCACTTATACAAAAAACTCCTGGGTCTGCCTGCATGACAATCAACTACACCTTAGAATGGTTAATGCCACATCCTGCCCAGCCACTGCTTTGCCTGCACTGGTGGCAAGATGTAATACTCAGCCCATCCTCCCAAGTGCTAATGACCTGTACAATTCAGCAGCTGCTAGACTTAAATGGAATTGGCATGCTTCACAAATGTCAGGTCAATACTACCAATATCATGTGTACCTGCCACAATAGGATAACCTGCAAATCAACTATCTACAAGGGCTTTGCAAAATGTCACTGTAAACGTTTGGAGGTAGATGTCACAATACAACCAGTGACATTGTATGTTTCACATCAACAGGTCGACCTGCAACTGGGTAGTCAGAGGCCACTAAAGCGAACAACCAATACCCCCATGGATGAAGCCCAAAGTGAAGAAGATACACCTGAGGTCTGGACGTGGGGCACTGTTCAGGCCCATCTGGAGAACCTGGTCAGACCAAAGCAGTGAATCTCACTGTGCCCACATCAATACCTCCCAGCCCGGTTGCCTTGATATCACAGGTAGCCATTCACCTCCCCAACCTGTGTCCGTAGGACAGTGTCTAGCATCTTGTGTCCCCCAGTCCAGGATCCTGAGCTGCAGCACACCACCTTGGACAATGATGGCCCTGAAACCAGTGGGAGGTGGCACCCTATGGGAAGGGCACAGGCCAGTGGGGGTAGGGTACATGGGAGGGATGCTGTGGGCCAGCAGGGTGAGGCCACTGGGGATGATTCTCCTGATACACCTCCATCAGCCACATCTTGGGGGTCTATCAGGAGTCCCAAGGCATGGTGGGCCTAGTACTTGCAGAACTATGGGAGATCAAGCAGTTGCAGAGGAGCATCCATATTGATATGTGTGAGCAGTGGGAGGCCCACAATACCAACATGGCCTCCCTAACAGGGGTGTTGAGGGACATTAACAGTACCCTGGTCAGTGATCATCAACAACATCCTACCCCTTCCTTTTGTGCAGCAACACCATGCCCTTCATCGGTGCCAGCCCCTGGAAGGGAGGCCCTGTCAGGGGAAGAACCTGCCCCATACACCCCTTGTTCTGTAGCAGTAGATTCCCCCCCCCCACCACCACCACGCAAGCGGGATGTCCAGCAAAGACTCCAGGAGGTGCGGATGGCAAGACACCTACCACTGCCAGCAAGTGACCTCTTCCTAAAGGACCTCCTTTGTGTGCCACATATTCACTCTGTTGGCTGTTCTTCAACCACCTTCCTTTTCCTAAGGGGAGAGTACATTGGACTTTGGAATTACAATTGTGTGACATCTACTCCAATGATTTCATCCACCATGACTGAACCCTTCACTGTTCTTTTTCAATCATGCTATAATATAATTTTAAAGCACACATTTGTAATAAATCCACCTGTCACAAGCTAATTCTCTGCTTGCTTCTGTTCCACATTTTGCTATGTAGAGATTTAAGACTATATGAAGCAAATGAGACACAAGATACTAATGCAAGGAGGGATATGTTGCAGGTACAGTGTCCTGCTAAGAATCACTACCAGCACACACAAACACATTGCTACAAGTGTCTGGTCACACAAACATTTAATTTCACTGTACAGCACATAGGCTGTCCATATGGTGGAACTGTTTTAGCCAAGAATGACTGACTCATATTGTGCCAAGATACACATAGCAAGTTACAACTCCCCAAACACTGAAGGAATGGCCTTTCAGACATTGTCCTATACAATAGGCTAACAGAAAGGTGAATGGTGTCACCAGCTTAAGCCTTATCACATTCCAAAACCAAAGTATTCCAAGATCACATAACCCAACGTACAGACAGAGGGCAGTACAACAGTCCCTGATGACAGGTCCATCATAATCCAATGACCTTGCATCTGGTGGTATGACACAAACATATGTCAGTGTTGTGTTGCAGACACTGTGGCCTGCAATGAATAAACATATATAGAGCTATGCACAGGTCATACAAGAAGACTGTTTATCCTATATGAAGGGTGAATGCCTTGCTTGCTCTTGGTGATAACATAGTTTATGGCCACATGATCACACACATGTAGTAATCGGCCCAGCACATCACAATAAACAAGTACAATGTAAACTTCTGACCTTCTACCCAAACACTGTTCAAGCTGCCTTGGCACAGGTCTCATACAACCCAAATCTGTGACCTACATTACCTGGAACAATCATTGCCCACTTTCTATGTTGGAACAGCATCAGATACCTGCCAATGTCACAACTCTAAAATGCCCACATGAGGATGTCATGGAGAAGATACCTGTAAAAAGACAAAACAAGGAGTATAGGCTTGAAACAATTCCCAATACACAATTCATATGAGAAGCATCTGGAAAGGAAATTACATTGTAATGAGCCTACATCAAGGTTAGGCTATGTCAAGGCTAACCCTTCAAGCACCCATTGGCTGAATATTGCAAAGTATTAACTCCCTAGTTGTTGCCAAAACACTCAACTCCACCCATTCTAACAACTACAGTTCTTCATAAGTCACAGTCATTATGTCACATGATATACTTACACTCAAGAAAAGTAGCTATTGATGAGACCTTTCTGCAAGTCAGCTCCTTCCTCTTCACCACTGTCATCCTCACTTGGTATTTCATGAGTCTCACCCCGTGGTACTGCAGCCCGCCCCTCCTCTGGGATATTTGATATTCCTCTGCAGGACAATGTTGTGGAATATGCCGCATGCCACTGTGATCTGATAGACTTTTCCAGATGAGTAGAGGAGGGCTCCACCAGACTTGTCCAGACACCTAAATCTGGCCTTCAGGAGCCCAAAAGCCCGCTCCACTACACGCCTTTTTCTTCCATGGGCCTCATTGATTCGGACTTCTCCTGACATAGTTGGATTCCTTATTAGCTTCAACAACCAAGGATGGTATGGATATGCAGAGTCTCCTGTTAAGGAATGGGGCATAGGTGCAACAATGAGTCCCTCTTATCAGAATTGTAGCACCAGACATTACACACACAAAAACAGGACAGAAGTAACTTATCAACCAGCCAGGCCCAGTACAGTTGTAACATCAGCTGGGGGATAGTGCTGTTCTGCATAATGAAGAAATCATGGGCTGAACCTGGATAAAGGGCACAGACCTGTGAAATGTATAGATCCACCAAACATACATCTTGCACGTTGATGGAGTGGAAGTTCTTTGTGTTGCAGTATACTTGTTCATTTCCACCAAACTAACATGTGTGCCATCAGTGGTCCCCAACACCTGTGGAAGGCATGCAAAATCATAAAAGTCAGCCTTCACATGGTTTAAATCCTCACATCGGGAAAACTAGAAGTAGCTGTCCAGGTGTTTCAACATTGCTGAGAGGACATCCTTCAAAACCAGACTGAACATAGATTGGGACATGGCAGCTGACAGGGCCACTGTATTTTGGAAGGACCCTATGGCTAGCAAGTGCAATACTGACATGACTTATACAATGGGTGGTATGCTGGTTGGATAACTTATAGCTGGCATAATATCTGGCTCCAACTGACAACATAAGTCCACTATTGTTTGCCGATTCAGATGATACAGGAGGATGATGTGCCATTCCTCCATGGTCTGAAGATCTGACAGTGGATGGTAGGCAGGTGGCTGACGCATCCTCCCTGTCCCTGGGTATATATGTATGACCAGAAATGAGTTCTAACATTAACCATTGTGTCTCCAGCTACATACATGATGCATGTCAATTATAACATGTGACAAGGCATTTTAGAAGGGCTAGACATGGCAACTATTACACATCACAGCTGCTAATTACACAAGGGTCACATGCGACACCCATGGTTTTCCAGTGTCTACAACATGTATTTGAGCCAAACTCAAATATGTGCATCACAATTGCCCCTCAAAATGCGACTAGATATGTTAACCGCAGAAATTACCTTTGGCAGGGGTGGACTGTGGTCCACCATAAAATGCCATCTGTGCCCTGCGACATAATACAATGGTGTGTGATCAGTTTGAGCATCTACATGACAACACAGGATAAGTATGTTTGTGAGCTCAAAACAACATTTTCAGAGGTGTGACACAGTTTTTGAAGCCCAATGCCACACTTCAGGCCTCTAGAATGGTGTCTGCATGACCTACTCCACTGGACTTTAAGAACTGCCTGCGACCACCAGTGGATGTCGTCATGGTGGTAGGCAGTTGCAACCGCAGTGGTCACAGCCGTAGGCTGACGTTGTTGCCAGTGGTGGTCTCGGGCCAATGGCTGTGTCTGCCGGCGGTGATGACCACGTATGTGGAGAATGTGACTGCCATGTTCGGCAGAATCCCTCACTCGATTCCTGACACTGCTGCCAGCAAGACCTCCACTACCAAGGCTGCTGTGTACCGCCTCTGGGAGGTATCATGCCACATACAGCAGGTGATAGGGCCCCTGCCTTCTCAACAGAGGAGCTGGAGAGCATAGTGGACGAGGTCCTTCCCCGGTATGAACAGCTCTATGGTGCACAAGAGGAGCAGGTAAGTACCTCATGTGCACAGTTTTCTCTGTACTTCACCATGCTTTCTCTAATCACAGGCTAGAATTTGGCCATGTGTGCCAGGTTGACTACTTGTGTGCCTCTAGGTGCAGTCTGTGTGCCATCAATGGAGGGTCAATGTATAGGTATTGGTGGCAAGTGCGATGTGTTAAGTTCATTCACATTTTGTTGTGTGGAATTTTTGGGTTCCTTCATCCTCCTTGTGTTGGATGTACATGACTAGGAGAGGAGACCTTACTACCATTCAATGACATCTCTTTCCTCATGATTGTTGTATATGTCAGACAACATGTATGTGCATGACAGCATGAGCTGAGTATGCATATTGTATGAGTCAGTTGTAAGCAATGTAAGCAATGTGTATGGTGCCACAGAGATTTATTTACACATCTGCCCTTGCTAAACCATTGTTTGGAAGGCATGTCATGACTCTCTCTGCCTTTCAGGTTGCCACACATACCACTTGCCAATTTGCTGTTGGCTACATGATGTACTGTCATGCATGGAAGTGATGGGAATGTAGTGTCATGTAGGTTCTGCCTGCTCAACCAGCAGAGACAGGGGCCCGTCACATGTATCTCCCAGTATGGGTCCTATTTCGAGGGTGGGGAGGAGTCACTGTGGCTATACAACTGTGGCACTGTGCCCACTCCCTGTACCCCAGCAGATCCTGACATGTGGGCAATATGAGACTCTGGTGTAAAATCCTGCCCAGAATGCCTCATGTCTTTGATTAGATTATGAATGGGTCCAGAGGTAAGTTACCAATCTAGTCTACATGTGCAGTTAGCATCATTGTCAATGTGTGTCTTTCACTCATGACAGGTCCCTTACTCCAACAGCCCTGTTGTCACCTCCTTACAGGTCATATTTGACCTGTGCAGGATTATTGCATAAATGATAGCCCCACAGTGCATACAGTGTGTTGATTTCTGGGAGGCCAAGACATGTGACTCAGCAGCTTGGTCACATAGCAGAAACCGATTAACGTATGCCTTTGTTTGTTGGATGCCATCTCTGTAGGATGGACACATAAGTCCAAAAGCGTGTTCTGTGGTACAGGTACGTAACACAGAACCCCACCACCTGAAGTGGCATGAGTCTGCATTTGGTAGGCCACATGTCCACACATGGACAGGGTAGACACTTTCTGTACCCACCATGCCAGTCCCCTCATTGTTACCCATGTGTGAAGTTTGTTTCTACTCTGGCAGTTGCCTTTAGGGACTGTATGCAGAGAGTCATTCTCACATAGAGTGAATGTGATGGTCCATTCATGCCTAAGGATTTTACCCTTCAGAAGCCACAGAGGTGTGATGTGTCTCATAGTGGCTCACATCTCAGTCCGATTCCTAGAGCCTGGTCCACATGATGTCAGTAAGCTTGCTTAGTCAGGCTGGTGGGTTGGTCTGCACATTGAGAAATGCACGTCTGTAGTCATATCACTGTTCTTATTGGCTTGTATGTGTCACACTTGGGGAGTATTGACAAACAGGAAAGTTCAAGCTTGATGTTACTGACATGTATATGACTCAACCTTTTGTGATGAGACATGTGAACATGATCTCTTGATTTGTCTTTTGCATCCATGTAGGTCAACGTCCATCAAAAGAAGGAAATATGGAGAACCTTTGCCAAGAAGGTGCGCATCCTGGGGGTCCATAGCCGGCGTAGTGCCCACTGCAGAGAAAGGTGGGAGGACCTGAGACTCTGGGCCCAGAAGATCGTGGAGGCCCAGCTGGGGCTCTCCTCCCAATGTGGGCAGGGTGCCCGTTGGATCATGACCACCTTAATGGACCCATTTTGGTGGTGGCCTCTCTGGCGCTTGATGGGTGTTAGAGGGCAGCACAGCAGCCAAAATCGGGTGAGTACAGGGCATATTCTTGCCTGTCCCATTGATAAGTGATTGTGTTAGGTTCCGACAGCTCCCCCTGGCAATTAGGGTTGAGCCATGTGTCACACAGTAGATGAGGCATTGTTTGTGCAGACATGTCAGCCCAGATTCTGGTAGGTATCACACAGCACAATGCAACATCCAAAAAAGCTGCGCTGCTCTGTGTGACGAGGAGAGAGCAGGAGAGCTCCATATTCACATAGAAATGGTACACTCCTCACCTCTCCGTAGTGCCGGCACTGATTTCAGCTGCTGTGCGCCACGCACACACCTTAGCTCCATAGCTCTAGGGTGTGTGCGTAGGTTTTGTACAGGAACAGTATCCTTCCTGTACAAAACACTATGCCTAGACAAGTGCAAATGCTTTTCCCACTTTGTATGTGTGCTGTACAGTGCAGCACGCATGCAAAGTTGGAAGAGCAGGGAGAAATTAAAACATTTCTTTGTTTTGGCCTCCTTTTAAAAGGTGTTAATTTTTGATGCTAAACTCTTTCTTCTGATCTTTCAGAATAGGGTTTAGCCTCAAAAAGCATGGGTGGTAGAACGGGTTTGCACATGTACCACCCATGTGACACCCCCTCAACGGAAAGTAATGCAAAGCAGCGTTTTGTGCTGCTTTGCTTTACTTTGTGTCACAAACCAACGCAAATGCCTATTTGCGTTGGTTTGTCAGTGGCCAAAAAAGTTTAGCATCAGTTTAGCATTCAAAAAGCAACACCAAACTGATGCTAAACCTTTGAGAATCTGTGCCGGCATGTGTTGTATACTGATGTGCCTTCCATATTGTTCCAGGGACCTAGGACACAACTGGCTAGCATCCACAAACCAATTGCTCTGCAGGGACGACATATGGCTGTGTACATTGATCAATCAAGTACTGTTTGTTGTTGTAGTGGGTGTAATTTCTCTTCAACAGACCACTATTCCTAAATGTTCTCCTCTGCCATGTGCCTGGTTAAATGTGTATATGGGCATTTGACACCCAGAAGCTAGTTGTCTTCAGCGTATAATGGGTGCTGGTGCCTCACTGCAGTCTGTAATATGAAGATGTCCAACATACAAGTGAAAGGGCTTACATTGTTCTTTGGATGCAGCTATAGATCATTACTTTCCCTTGGTCATTGGGGAATGTCCATTGATATGATTTATGTGCCATCACTGTTGCCAACATTCCTTGTGCCTACATGTCAGTATGTGTCACTTTCTCTTTAGGAAACATTTGTGAGCTGCATTTGCATGCATGTTCTACCTATGTTGATGGGATGATATCTGTATTCCCTCAAATATGTGTTCATGGCACACAGTTTGTGGAATAGGACATTTACAATGGGGACACATTTCATGTTGTGCCACATAGAGGAGTGTGTCACCATTGTTTATTGACTGACACATACCTTCATCTGTCATAGCATGCAATCTGGCATGTACAACTGCAGAAGCAATCTGGGGCATGACAGGTAAGCCTAGAGTTTAGAGCCACATTGTGAATATCTATGCCCTTGTTGTGGCATCAGGTGAAAAAGTGTACTGCACATGTGTAATGGTTATGGCGTGTGCCTGACTGTTATCATGTATCATGGAGTGACTTGCAGTTATTAGAAATCACATGTATTTGGGTACAGGCATTTATCCACAGACAGACATCTCTGTTTGCATGACCAAAATGTGGAGAGTGATGTAGCTTCCAATTGTGCAACATTTGAGGGCCTTCAACAAGTACTTGCACGTCTCACTGCCTCTCCAACATTCAAGGGGTTAATAGCATCTGCTAATGCACTCAGAGAAAGTCATAGAAAGGGGTCCCAGACATTAGTGATGATTACCCTGGGGCTTGCTGATTCATTGTGTTGTGAATTTTGGGGACATCTGTCCCTGACATATTGCATATGATGTCTACAGTGTCCATTTCCATGCCACATCTGTGGCCTATCCGAGTAACATTAATACTACCTCCATGACTCTATTGGGACAAATTTCACTTTGTAAAGTATACATTGTTGATATGTTTCCATTGCGACGTGGGTATTTCCATATCACCTTCTCCAGGATATTGTACTATTGTCATCAACATGGCATGATTTTGTATCATCATTTCTCATTGTTGGGTCATCATGTATGTGGCAAATAAGTGTGTGCATGACCTTGGGTGGGATCTGTGTAAATGCATTTTGCATTGGCCTACTATTGTATGCCAACAGTGACTGTGGTCTGCTCCATATGGCAAAGCTTTGAGGGTGATAGTGTTTCCTAATTGTTGAATGGTCATTGTGATGGCACAACTTCAGCCATGCAATTGTGGTTGTCTGAGATCCTACGTTTCCTGTGGGCAACTGTTGACAGTTCAAATGGAATGCATGCATAAGGTTTGGCACATGTATGGGCCTATTAGGTGGAGTTTGTTGCTGGGCCCTACTTGACATCACTGTACTGTATGTTAATCTGAGCCGTGGTTCAAGTGTGATCATGGCCATGTTATGACCTTATTTCTCTTTGTATTTGCAGCATCAGCACAGGCAAGCAAAGGAGATGGGGCACAGCCGAGTGGGGAAGTATCTGGCCATGGGCCTCGGGTCAAGGTACCACTGACACAAAGGGACCCAATGGCCTGGAGAGTGAGGGAAGTGCTACAGGAGAGACCGCAACATCATCATCATCATCATCATCATCATCAGATTCTTCCTCCAGTGGACACTTCCCAGTGGTGCAAGACACATTGGGGCATCCCCCTGTACCATCCTTGTCTGCCACCCCTGATCTATCACCGCCTTCCCTGTTGCTCCCCACCAAGTTGGCTGTGCCTGCTCACCAAAGAAGGTGGGCCTCTCCTTTGCTGCAAGCACCTCTGTCCCAGCCCCTGTTACCCCTGCTGCCCTCAGTGAGGAGGCTATTGACCTCCTGAGAAGTATTTCTGTGTGTCAGACAGCCATTGTGAATACCATCCAGGAATTGGCAAGTCAGCTACAACAGACCAATGCATTCCTGGAAGGCATTCATGGTGCAATGTGTGGCTTACAGAGATTTTTCAGGCTCTGGCCTCCACACTGACAGCAGCCAGTCACCCCCCATTTTCTGTCCCCCCTCTACCTTCCTCTTCCCACTCCAAATTCCCCTCTCTCTTCCTAGTCAAAGCACACAGACAGATCTGCACGCATGCACATCAACTCACAAAAGGAGCACACACAAACACAAGCACTACAAAACACACCAGCAAGCAAGCAAACAACAGTCACACAACAACAGTCACAACTTCCCCTGGCATCCCCACCACCTCCAGCATCACACACACACAACATCCAGCACACCCACAGGCACCACACCAACAGTCAGTGACACACCCACCACACCCACCAAAAAGTAGACACCACTCCAGCAGACCCCCAGATATCTACCACAAGTACCACACCCAAAAACACCACAACTACAGACACAGACATCCCCCACATCCAGCATACTCACAGTCACCACCCCAGCAGCCACACACACATCCACCACTCCATCCCCCACACCTCCCAGACCCCAAAGACATATAAACGCCCACACTCACCCATGCAATACACACCACCCAAACACAAGCGTAGCATCCACACACACACACACACACACACACACACACATACACCTACAACATCCACACCAACACAGCAGGCAACCACTCCCTCGACCTCTGATTCCCAACCCCCTTCTGATAACTGTCCCTGTGTTCCTAAGTAAGTTTTTTGGTTTGACCTCCAACGTTTCCCCTGTTCCCTTCACTCCCCATTCCAAACCCAAGAGGCCCCCACACACCTCCCAGCCCCTCCCTTCCACCTCCAAGGCCTCCCCTCTGGCCCCTGCAAGCACCCATACCTCTCCCTCCCAATAAGAAGCCAAACCCTCCCAAAAAGAAGACCACCTTTCCCAAGCCCATATCGGACCCCTCCCCCCCCACATCTGACCCTCCTCAAGCATGATCCCTGAATCCCTGAGGTGCCTGCCTGCCCCCTTGATGCCCCTTCCTGTGGAGGTTCCCTGGCAGTTTGGAGTCAAGTGTTGGCACAACACTGTGCTATTGTTGTAATTTAAATGGACTGGCCAATGGCCTTGGACTCTTCAGCTCCCCTATTTAATAAAACCCCCAGAGTTATTTTGTTTTTGGGTACATATTTGTTCTGCAATTCCTTTTCTTGTTTAATGTTTTTCCTGAGAAACGTATGTTGTTTGCCTACAGTTGTGTGTGTTTCAGCCTGCTTGCTGATCCATTTGCTGTTGTTTGCAGTATCTGACTTTGTGGGCAGTGATGGTGCCCCCCAAGACAAGGGTATGTGTTGAGTGTATGGATATGTGGGTGTAAATGCAATGGTGGTGTCATAGCATTGTGCACTGTGTGTTATTGCACGTATTTCATTTTGTGTTGTCCAATGTGAGCATGTATGGGGTTAGACTTGTCCCCCTGTTAAGGATTAGGGATTTATCTAATGTGTGCGAGCTTGAGTTTTGTTTGTACAGACATGGAGTGGGTTCACTTGTGCTAACCTTGTTTGCAGTTGACTGTGCATGTGTTCATTTAGCTGTGTGTACCTTGCAGCTACTTCCTGTGGCTGTATGTCCCATGCAGTTGGAGATGTATGTGCTTTGTTGCCTTGCACTTCCACATTGTACAGATAGGCATGTCATTTGGGTCTAGTACTGTTTGTCCCTGTGACACATGCAGGGCCATTTCCAGTGTACATGTTGTTTTAGGGGTGTGTGCAAAGTGATATGTGCCCCAGTGCAGCCTCCTTCTCTGAGTGCGCCTGATACCCCCATCCCTATTGTGCAGGTATTATTAGCATAGTGCTCTTTGTCTATTTGTCTCTCTGTCTGTTGTGCATGAAATTGTCCTTCCATTGTACTGTGATGTGGGTGATGTGTGTGTCTATTGCAGGGCTGTTTACTGGGAGTGGTGTTTATGTTCTATGCCACATCCATACATATGTGTGTTGTACGTGATGACAGTCCATGGCCTGTGAGGAATGTGAGTATGTGAGTTGTATTTGTATATGTCATGTTGGTGTGTTGATGGTGATGTGTGAGACAATGTTGTGCAGCCTTCACTATCCCTGTGCCTGAGATGTGTGGATGTGTGTTTTTGTGTTGTGTTGCCCAAAGTGACTGTGTTGTGACTGTGAATGTGCCCATCTTTATGTATGATTTAGAGTGTGTACACAATGAAACGTGCCCGTAGCGTGACCCCCATATAAAATGATTGACGGCGGGACAAGCTCATGTTAATAACACAGATAGGTGTGTGTACTTACAGTTGGTTGCGCCCACGGTGGCGTGGATTTCATCCTCCATCAATAATCAACAACATCGGCAAAATGTGTGTGATGGGATCCATGGTGGCAGCGGACACGTGAGGCTGCCTGCAGGTGAGTGTCTCCCTTTATACTCCCCGTTTCCACCTAATGAGACGTGGTGGTTGGACCCTCACAGTCACATTAGCGGTGTGCAACCTCGTAATGTGTCTGGCAAAAACACTGTCTCCGCTGGCCTGTTTGTGCTGCTTCGTGATCGCGGCAATCTGCACTGCCTGGTGATGCCGGCGGGACCAGGGTAGTCTTCGCTGCATAGGCCAGCATGACTTGTAATACGGCAGTCGGACCGCCATTCTGAATGCAGTCGGACTCCCACCATCACCATGGTGCTTAATGGACCGCCAAACTTGTAATGAGGCCCTAAGTTCTGATGGAGGATGAACACGGCAAGCAGGACAAACATTTTACCAATATGTGTAGCGCTGGGTGCTGAGTTCTCTGTAAAGTTATGATATTTTTGTAAAGCACACTATCACCAGAGAGGGTATCTTGTCACCGACACAAGATCAGTCGGCTGATCCATGGATTAACCTAGTCGAAGAGCGAAGTGTTCACCTTTGTGCGCAGTGGACTCATTTTGGAGATCTGTGTAGAGGCAGGGAATTCCATCTTTTTGGAGGCAATTAGGAGACATCACTTCTCCTTGTTCTAGTGCTGCATATGTATTGAATATGTATGAGTCACATGAGCAAAGGTGTTTGGAAGGATTCTGAAATCTAAGGGGGGTATTGAGGTATGCGGGACCAGTGCTGTGTAAGGCTTTGAATGTGTGTTTCCGTAGTTTGAAAAGATCTGTGGATGGGGAGTCAGTGAAGCGATTTGAGATGCAGGGTGTGTCTGTGTTGGGATGTTGAGGAAATAAGCTGTCTGTTTCCTTCTCTATCATTTGGATTCATCTAATTAGTTGAGTGAGGGAGTAATTAAGTATTGGGGTGAGTATGGCGCCAATGGGCTTGAGTCCATAGATGAAGATGAAGTGATGAAATGTGTATTAGTACTACCTTTCCTATCTCCCTTCTACCTGTGGTATTTCCCTCTGAAAGTAAACCTAACCTAAGCTCTTCCCACCTGGTCATGTCTCTGTCCTCATCAAAGTCCTAACTAAGCCTGTATACTTGCCAAGAGAACCTATACTAATGCTTCTCTTCACTAGCTACTTGAAGTGCAAGAAAACCTATCTTTCATGTGCTGTCACTGTACTAAATCCAACTCCTTCCAGTTTGTGGATGCAAGTTGATGGTGTCTGAGAATTCCTCAAATGCATATGTTCCTCGAATTGAGTGAGTATATCCACATTTGAAACTAAGGCAAACATGCTGGAGAATACTGCCTTAGTTCCCTAAAGCAATAAGCCAAACTAATGTCCTGTGGGACTAACTCACCCACACTTCTGCTTTTGCTTTCAAAGTGTGAAAAGTCAATTAGTAACTCGTATCATAACTAATGTTATTGAAAAAGGGTACTGAATGCAATATCTTAATTGATGGTTGTTTTCACATTTTGAGTAAAAGGACAATATACATTTCATCATGTATCCAAATTACTGAGGAAAAACACAGTCCTCAGACAGTGAACAAATATATACACATGACCATAGACACTAAACAAATCCCAAGGTTGTGAAGGATTTTATTTCAAACAACCATAAGGGCAGATCCTGTCAGTCCATTTTTGCTATCTCCTGGTGAATCATAACATGTTTTGAAAGCAAATTATGGATGGGATGTTGACATTCCAACCTGTAGTTAGTCTTCGGGTCTCATCCGAACAAAAGTTATCTGACTAAAGGTCCCTAGAAACCGTGGATTCTTGGGACCTTCAATAAGGTATCCTATAAGCAATCGTGCAAGAACACTTTAAGACAGAGTCTACAATGTATACTGGTACACACAGTTAGACGGTCAGTTCTGGTGGGGTAAACACATTTTTCAGGAGAAGTACACCTTTGTATTGTGTGGAGAAAGTGGTCACACTTACACATACAAGAATATTCCTCGGCAAAGCCAACAAGGCAAAATGGGTAGCTCACTTCCTTAGACGGTCCCATAGAGGTAAATGGATTTCTCAGGGAAAGCACACCTTTTACATTGTGTCATGCCGCCTCATGATCTGCAATTATGTTAGGAGCGCACTGGGGAGGGAGTGCAAGTGTCAGCTATTGGCCAACACTTGCACTAAACGGGTTAATACTTTACATGGTATTGGGGTCCTTTTAATTGTTTTGTGGCCACATACCTCCAGAACTGCACACCAACTGTTTTACACTTTGGCACTTCTAGATCGTGCTGGCTAGAGTTGAGCTGCTTTCTGACAGGTGATTGACTCTGCAGTCACCAATCAGAAATCATCTCAAGCTCACACATACTAGCAGTCATTGGATTTATGCTGCCACACCTAAGCAATGTGAGACAATCTGGTGGTGCAGGTGCCTGACAGGGACTTGGCACTGTCTCTTCTTGGTTCTACTACTCATACCCCCTCCCCCACTTGTGGAAGAGGAAATACAGATCCAGACATGGACTGGAAACAGTGCAGGCCTCTCTGTCCATTCTCATTTCTGGGCCCGGTGCCATTGCACCACTGGTATCTCCACCCCTGAATGCAAGCTAAGTGCGGCTGTGTGTAGGTGAATGGACAATGCAGATATCTGCACTGTGGCAGCTCACAGTAGGTGCTGTGGCACGGTCTGAATGCCCCTGTGTGTGAGTCATATGGCTGTGTAAATGTACAGCCTGAGGAAGGGGATGAAGAAGATGCGTTCAGCGGAGCCACTGGTGGAGGCATTCTCTTCTGCTCAACAGTGCATTTGCACGTGCAACCAAGGTAGGGGATATCACTGGCACAGGAGCTCCTTGCATTGAGAGCAGAAGGATACTTTCCTTACCCTCGAGTAGCAAGGGCTTGCACTGATATGCCTTGCAATGTGTCATTAGCCCTCTCTCAATATCATCATCATAAGTAGGGTTGGGTGCAACTCACAGAGTTTCACTACACAGAATTCCGCGGAGTTATATAAAAACTCTGCAAGATTCCACAGAGTTCCACCAATGGGTGGGTAGTATGCAAGTCGCCTTCTTGCACTAAAATTTATAAATATGCAAGTCTCCTTCTTGCACTACAATTTAGCGCCAGTAGCGTGAGCAAAGTTAAGAAATCAACGCGAACTGCACCATGCGGTGAACAAGAGTGCATGGCAATTCCAGTTGATTTCACTGCTGCTTGCATGGAAAATCTCCTTGAGTGGCAGCAAATCTACTTGAGGTGAAGACCTCTGACTGCGACTGCCCACGTTAAAAAATGACTCTAGGGGATGCCAACTTTCTCTTGCATTTCTGGAGCCTTATACGAAACATATTGCCATGCGGCGATTGGTGGAAAACCTAAAAAACGAAATGAGGCTAATCCCCAAAAGAGCAATCTTCAAAATGAATTGGGTGTCACAACTTATATCTGAAGTAGGATAATGCTTAAAATGCAATAAAATTATTAATTTACAGATAAGTCAAATAATTTTAGTGTAGTAGTTTGATTTATAATTATCAATTAGGTTTAAATGTATTTTTGAGTTAATTAAAGTGATAACAGTTCATGCGACTAAAGCCTTCATTGTTAAGACCTGGAGTAATAGTATGGGTTAAAGGTTATCAAAACCAGAACGGTGGGTCCAGAGGGCTCTGGCAAACAAACAGAGATTAATTGTAGTCAATATAAATCAGGAGCGACCAACAGAAGGTAAACATTGATCACTGTACGAAACCTCTTGGCCTATACCTAGAAGTGGTTCACAAGAACTAAGGCTGGAAATCAGATCCAGGCCATCAACTAATGATGACAGAAGAAGACAAGACCACATTGACAGAGAATGCAAAATAATATAAGGTTTAATAAGCAAGTATAAAATGACTCTGGCTGCAGAGGTAAATGCAAATCTGCTTTAGTGCTGGTGGCACTCTTCATCTAAGCTTTTGCGGCAGAACACTTTGGGCCTTTCAGCTTGCCAGGTACTTACATACTTGATGTACATTGACCCTATGCTCCCTATAGACCAAGCAGTGCTGTATTCTTTTGCGATGAACCCGGAAGCACCGCTTGGTCTAATGTAACACGTTTCATTGCAGATAGATGCAAGTTTGAAGGGCGTTTAGAGCACTCTCATTGTGTGGTTACATGAGAAAATCATGAGTTTATGTTATCTGCTTGTGCCTTAACCTGATTGGTTTGTTTTGTGGCCATCATGTGTAAATGTGTCAAATGTTAGCATTGTGCGATTTAAGCTAATACAATGCAGAAGATTCTTCAGAAGCTTCTTTGTCTGATTCTTTTTCCCAACTTCTTAGCAGAACTTTTCACAGACTTAGGAGGATTGATCTTGCTTAACATTCATGTTGGAGACAATAGTTTGTATTTGTTTTATGGCCTTTGAATTGCTTTGACTACATTGACTATACATTCGTGTACTGATTATGTTTTAATTACAACTAATTTGATGATTTAAGATTGTAATGTTGCTAATCTTTCAATAAACCTTTATGATTTGAAACGTAACCACTGTCTGTAGCCTGACGTTCTTCATGTTATTAAAATGCACTGAACTTTGAAGTTAGCCTCAGTCGGAGATACACATTCATTGAACAGCACTTTATGACCCAGAATTTGCACGACAATTTCTTCTAAACAAAGGGCTTTATCAGTGGCACATTCATTTAAATATGAGAGGGAATTCATTTGGAGGAGACGAGTGTTGCAGAAAGATCTGGCAAATGACTTATTTTATATTACAAAAACAAATATTAGCATTGCATTTGCTTTAAGCAAAGAATATGTGAAAAGTACAGAATTGCAAATGGGAAGCAGAGGGCAGCTGGCGGGTGCTCAAATTGTGACATATGTTCCGAGCAGCAGAGGCAAGGAAGTAACGTCTTTGACAATCAGTCAGTTTGGCTGATCCAAAAATGTGATGGACAGGTCATCTGTCAAATTGCAAATGGGACTCACCTAAACAAGTCAATAACTGGAGATGGGTGGCGCAAAGTTTCTCCTTGCATATTGTTGTTATATTTCTGTTGCTCTGTAGTCATGAGGTATAGTTACAGCAAAGTGGCAAGGCGGATTAAAAATAGAAGCCATTTTAAACTCTGTTAAATAGACGGCTTAGCCCACTGATGGAAAAGAAGCACACCCTGCTAATAAAATGAACCCATATTTCCATTTACAAGATCAGAAGATAGTCTAGTTGCAGGAAACAGGTTGCAAAGAAGTCGACACGAGTTTCGCGTTGTGACCAAAGGGTGGCTATTGCAACTCTAAGCTCCCTCGAAATTATATCCCTTTCTGTAACATGATTTGGAAGCTGATTTCACTAATTAGAACATTTATCCCCTCTTCAAGATGATCAAGGCCTAGTCCCCATCTTCCTTTCGATAAAGCTAATGATGGAAGAAGAAACATTCTCTAATGAAAAAAATTGTTTTCTTTGACATAATTGAGCCTTTTCAATCTCTTCCATCGACGCATCTGAAAACAAAATATGCATGGAAAATTTGCTGCTACCTAGAATCTCATTGACCAAATCCTTGTCTGTGTCTGTCTTACAGAAAAGGAATCAATACGATGTGGCCCACCCGGAAACTGGGATCAGTATCCAGTTTTGGACATCGGAGAGAACCACTTCCACCGCTGCCTGGAGAACTTCAGCACTCAGGACTACCTGTTCATTTACTTTTCTGGCGCTGCTTTATTCCTGTGTAGCATTGTTGCATGTTTCATAGCTTCACTGGCTGTGGTCACTTATCAACGCTTACGTTTCACATACAGTACCCGGACACATGTTTACCACAAAAAAACTGACATGTACGAGAATAAATTTGCTTTAGATGATCCTGGGACAAATGATGCCGTGAAACACAGGTAGTTCGTTCATGCCACTCCTGTGTGGATTCAGCGGTCAACAAACTTCCACTTATACACCTTGGAACACACACCTCAAGCACCAGTTTCATTTGTTGCATGAGGGACATTCTTAAAATGAATGATTCATCTACACTTAATCGGTGTTATGTTTTGAGATCCGCAACCTTGCTAGAAATAGCAATTCACTAATTGCAAGTTTACAGGATCGACCTGCTGCATACCTATATTTACATCCTTTTCGATTTGTGTTTTGCTGGACTGAAGAAGTAGTTTGATTTAATCTGCTGGGTTCCTTTCTTCATGGCTTTGCTGAGTCAAGCTCTTATCATGGCCCATTTAATGAGTCACAAATTTAATAAATTACCAAGGGAAGGAGGTGAATGGGGAATTTTTAGGAGCGTGAATCCATGCTGTTTGGTGTCTTAAAATAGTATGCCAACATTTACAAACACCTGTGTCTGTGGTTCACAGGGTGGTGTTCAAGGTCAATGCTATGCTTTCCGGTAATATTGCGGTACTGGCCAGAGCATAATTGTATTACTGGGAGATGACGTGGCTAGTGAATGTCACCAACAGCATCATAATGATGGTGGGCTGGCAACCAAATATGAGAAATAAGCTTTTGAAGGATGACAGCCGATTAGCATTACAACACAATGTGTATATCTGGAATATAGGTTGGCTTCCTCAAGTGGATTAAATAGCTTGATAGCAATAAATTTGCTTTGACAAATACAGAAGTGACTATAATGAGTTTTAGGAAACTAGTAAGGAATGCTTTAATTTGTCTTTTGGAGTTCTGGAAGATATGGCAATTGCATTCTCACTAAATTGAGCATTATTTTAGTGGTGCATTAAACATCAAAACTAGATGTCATGAAATATTGTACTTATCATCATAGTGGCAACAGTGTTAGCATAATACAAACAATAAAACCATTACAAACCATCAGTTAACAAATCACAACTCTGTCACTATATTCAAAAGCCATATAAAAAGCACTTATCGTACATATTTCACAACCCTTGCAGGATCATAAAAACACAGACAAAGACAGCCATTATTTCATAGATTTCTTCAACCTGTGTTAAAGTTCTTGGCCCGGTGACAAATTATCCTGTGTCTATAGGCCGCCCAGATATATTTAGCTGGAGAAAATAACATATCTGGAGACAAGAACTGATACAAAGCATAAGCACTGAACAGCATGTACATATCAACCATTTTGATCTCCAATGGATATAAAAGTCAGAAAAAGTGACAAACTGTCACATGTGCAGGGTTTCAGCACACTTTCATGGGATGGTGATTTCAAAATGATGGTTGTATGACAGACGTGGGTACCTTGCTCGCTGAACCACTGGAATCAAGCTAGCCAGGCTGATGAAGGGTGATACCCTGAAATGGGTTCCAGAATGCTTGTTTCCTGTCCAGGGAGGACCTGGCCTAGCAGTTCGGGCTGGACTGTTCCCATGGGGAACAGGGTCAAGACTGATTTGCATATGGCTGGGTGCAAACTGGGGTGACGTGGCGAGCAAAATAACAATGGATTAAACCCAGATCTGTGACTGGGAGTGAGTGTTTGAAAAATGGCAACACTCCGCCCATCATTTTATTTTGCATTTCATTTTATTTAGTTTTGTGATGTTGCTTTGTGCGCCCTAAGTGGCAGGGGTATGCCCAGACGTGGGTCCCTTGCTCGCTGCACCACTGGTATAAAACTACCCTGGCTGATGAAGGGTGTTACCCTGAAACCGGTCCCATGATGCTTGTTTCCTGTCCAGGAAGGACCTGGCCTAGCAGTTTGGGCTGGACTGTTCCCATGGGGAACAGGGTCAAGACTGATTTGCATATGGCTGGGTCCAAACTGGGGTGACGTGGCGAGCAAAATAACAATGGATTAAGCCCAGATCTGTGACTGGGGGTGAGTATTTGAAAAGTTTAAACACTCCGTCCATCATTTTATTTTGTTTTGTGATGTTGCTTTGGGCGCCCTAAGTGGCAGATGTATGCCCAGACGTGTGTCCCTTGCTCACTGTGCCACTGGAATCAAGCTAGCCTGGCTGATGAGGGGTGATACCCTGAAACCGGTCCCAGGATTCTTGTTTCCTGTCCAGGAAGGACCTGGCCTAGCAGTTCGGGCTGGACTGTTCCCATGGGGAATAGGGTCAAGACTGATTTGCATATGGCTGTGTCCAAACTGGGGTGACGTGGCGGGCAAAATAACTATGGATTAAGCCCAGATATGTGACTGGGGGTGAGTGTTTGAAAAGTTTCAACACTCCGTCCATCATTTTCTTTTGTTTTGTGATGTTGCTTTGTGCACCCTAAGTGGCAGTGGTGTGCCCAGGTATGGGTCCCTTGCTTGCTGCACCACTGGAATCAAGCTAGCTTGGCTGATGAAGGGTGATACCCTGAAACCGGGCCCAGGATGCTTGTTTCCTGTCCAGGGAGGACCTGGCCTAGCAGTTCAGGCTGGACTGTTCCCATGGGGAACAGGGTCAAGACTGATTTGCATATGGCTGGGTCCAAACTGGGGTGACATGGCGAGCAAAATAACAATGGATTAAACCCAACTCTGTGACTGGGGGTGAGTGTTTGAAAAGTTTCAACACTCTGTCCATCATTTTGTTTTGTTTTGTGATGTTGCTTTGTGCGCCCTAAGTGGCAGGGGTATGCCCAGACGTGGGCCCCTTGCTCGCTGCACCACTGGAATAATGCTAGCCTGGCTGACAAAGGGTGCTACCCTGAAACCGATCCTAGGCTGCTTGTTTCCTGTCCAGGAAGGACCTGGCCTAGCAGTTCGGGCTGGACTGTTCCCATGGGGGACAGGGTCAAGATTGATTTGCAAATGGCTGGATCCAAACTGGGGTGACATGGCGAGCAAAATAACAATGGATTAAACCCAGATCTGTGATTTGGGGTGAGTGTTTGAAAAGTTTCAACACTCCGTCCATCATTTTATTTTGTTTTAAGATGTTGCTTTGTGTGCCCTAAGTGGCAGGGGTATGCCCAGACATGGGTCCTTTGCTCGCTCCGCCACTGGAATCAAGCTAGCCTGGCTGATGAAGGGTAATACCCTGAAACTGGTCTCAGGATGCTTGTTTCCTGTCCAGGGAACCTGGCCTAGCAGTTCGGGCTGGACTGTTCCCATGGGGAACAGGGTCAAGACTGATTTGCATATGGCTGGGTCCAAACTGGTGTGACGTGGCGAGCAAAATAACGATGGATTAAACCCAGATCTGTGACTGGGGTTGAGTGTTTGAAAAGTTTCAACACCCTGTCCATCAATTTATTTTGTTTTGTGATGTTGTATGACAGAATGTCATGAAAAACAACATTGAGTGACATGAATATCCTGTAAAAAATATTGTTTACCAAAATATTGTTTTTCTATACTTATAACGTAAATTACCAAAATATTGTACCTGTTGGGCCTGGCCCTTTTTGCAGTAATCTCCAAACTTTTGACCTCCTTCCTTCTATTTTGTTCTGACCTGTTTTTGTCGGCTTTAGGAGTCTGGGCACTTTACCACTGCTATCCAGTGCTAAAGTACAAGTGTTCTCTGTCTAAAATATAATGGTAATTGGATTTTCATCATTTGGCCCATTTGATTTACTTGTAAGTCCTTATTACAGTGCCCAGGGCCTGTAAATCAAATGCTACTAGTTGGCCTGCAGCACTGATTGTTTCACCCACATGAGTAGCCCTCTAAACGAGTCTCAGATATGCCACTGCAATGTCTGTGTGTACAGTTTTGCACTGCAAGTTTGAGCTGGCAAGTGTACTCACTTGCCATGCCCACACCTTCCCTTTTACTTCATGTAAGTTCCCCCTAAGGTAGGCCCCAGGCAGCCCCGTGGGCAGGATGCAGTGTATCTAAAAGGTAGGATATGTACTGATGTGTATTACATGTCCTGATAGTGAAATACTGCAAAATTCGCTTTTCACTATTGCAAAGCCTATCTCTTCCATAGGATAACATGGGGATTGCCATTAAATCTCTTTTAAGTGTAGTTTCCCATTGGGAACAGATAGAGATGTGGAGTGGGCATTTCCTCGCTTATCCATTCTGTGTCTCTGCCTGGCTGCTAAATACATGTCTAGGTCATACTGACGGTTGGGTTGTTTGTGAATTCCATCTAGACAGTGACACAAAGCTCAGGTGTGTCCTGCATATCCTGGTGAGTCTTCCTGGGCTAGAATGGGAGGGAGGAGCTGACACCTGCACTTGAAAGGGCTGTGCCTGCTCTCACACAATATAGTCTCCAACCTCCTAGTCTGTGTCTGGGTCAGGACAAGGAAGAAGTAGGGTCTTGTGCACTACAAATACTTTCCTACTTCAAAGGCAGAAATGAAAATAAGTATTGGACTGCTGACCCTATAACTTTAGATTACTTCTAGATCAAGAGGAACCTCTACCAAGGAGAAGAACTTGATGCTTCAGGAGGACCTGCCACTCTGACTGTTGCTTTGCTGTTCTGGCCTGTTGCTGCTGCCTCTGCCTTAAGAGAGAAAGAACTGGATTTTGCTTTCTGAAATTGTGTTTGTGGAGTTTCTCCAGGGGCTTTGACCTAGCTGGCCTTCTGTTAAGAAGTCTCAGGGACATCAAAGACTTAACCTGCCAGCATCTGGGTACTCCTGCTGAGGACCCTGGCTTGCCAAATTGTGCCAATCCTGTTCCTCGGCCCTTGGGTGTGGAAGCTGTCCTGAAACCAAGAAAAAACAGGCACACTGACTCCGGACGACTCTGGAACCGGCACTGCTGCATGACTTTGCGTCGCTGCATGCAACCCGAAGCTGTGGTCCTGCTGGAGTGCTACGACCCACGACCAACACGCAACCTTGACACCGTCGCAGCCCTACTGAAGTCCTGCAACATGGTGAGTCCCAAGTGCCATGTCCCTGACGTTCGTGACACCTGACTTCACCATGGCGCCTGTAGCCCTGTGGCATGACTGCGACCCCGAGAGGTCTTGATCCACCAGATTTATCAACCTCACTAGATCATAAGGAACTGACGCCTCGCACCAATGCCACATCACATCCCTTGCTCTGCAGTAAGGAACCAACGCAACCGGATCCAGCGACGCCTCATCTCTCTGACTCTGTAACCAGCTTGTTTTCCTCGTTACCAAAGGTACTGAACCTGCCGGTCCGTCCAACTCCGTGACCGGCGCCACTGTCCACGGGAGTGGCATCGGGCTGTTGGGAATGACTCCGTCAAATATGTTGTGATAGCCCCAGTTGGAGTAGTGTTTCTAGATGTTTTTATTGCGATTTAATCTTTTAAATTTCATTTTGGTCTTGTTTGATTTAGATAAATATTGGTTATTTTTCTGAACTGGTGTGTTGTCCTTTTGTGGTGTTTTCACTGTGTTACTGTATGTGTTTGTACAGACACTTTACACAATGCCTTTGAGATAAGCCTGACTGCTTGTGCCAAGCTACCATGGGGGTGAGCAGGGGTTATCTGAGCTGTTTATCTCCCTTACTCTGACTAGAGTGAGGGTCCCTACTGGGGACAGAGTGCCAACTGACTGCCAACCAAAGACCCCATTTCTAACAAGACCAAATATATTGTGGACGAAAATATTACGAAAAAAGCAAACAGGGGCAGTCTGTTTTCCATATATCCATAGACACTGTTTCCAGTTCTAATAATAATTTGATGCGGGGACACCAGTTCACAAATTCACTAAGTACCCAGAGAAAAGAATGCTTGCTCTAACAGGTTTCATTTGAAAGGACCCTGCGGTTTATCTTAATATGCAACAGAAACTTCATCTTTAATACCATACACCTTAAGGACCTCATTACGAGTGTGGCATTCTACAGAGCTGTTTTCAGACAGTGAACACTGCAAGGGTACTGGTGCACCCTGCTGGCTACAGCATTGGCGCTGGCTAGATTATGAGCCGGAGGCAATGCTGTAGCCTGTTTCCTGCTAGGCTGGCAGTTTCTGCCCGCCAAATTAGTGGGAAACTTATTATAACTCCGGCGGGGAGGTCACCAGGAAGGTGACGGCCACCTTGTCTGGAGTTTGGCGGACAGACTTTCCCGTCCGCCAAATTCAAAACGAGGCCTTAGGTGCCACTTCCACGGAGTAGTAGGTATTGCGTCAACAGGGGCAGCCCTGCTAACCCGGAACCTGGGGCAATTAAACCTTATACTGATAACAAGCAGAAAAGGGAAAAGAGAATAAAAGAAAAGAAACTGTAAAAAATCAAAATTATTATTCAATATAATCAAACATACTTAAAACAGTGGCTCCCCACGATACACCAAACAAAAATGAATTATTTTTTTTCCTGGAACCACTGTGGTCAATATAACCTTCAAGGAGTAGGCAGCAAAGATATTGTTTCAACTGTCAAGGCCTTTGACATTTTTCTTATGGAACACTTCTGTTTTCATCATTTGCTCCTTCCAGAATCAGTGCCCTGAATACCTTACCATCATGGTTTTATGACAAAATTTTCCAAACAAAAAATTGATGTTGGGAACCAAAATATTGTGGGCCGGATTTACTATGATATGGCACACTTCTGTTGCCTCCATAGCCCTGGCCCACTGTGAGGCAATGCAATGCAGCAAGGGAACTTGCTGTGCTGTGTTGTGTGGAATGGAGAGAGCAGAAATCCACCATATATATTAAGATATGGTGCACTTCTGCTCCCACAAAGCACCCTCTCCTAGCATGTATGCTGTGTGTGCTGCCTGCCTATTGTCAATACAGACCATGGTGCAAGGGTGCCAACATTTAGGGCAGGATTGATTTTGTGCAGAAAGCGATACCTTACTGCACAAAAAAACAATATTTAAGGCTTATTCTTCTCTCCATGTATGCTGTAGGATGGAAAGAGGAAAACGAGGAGACATGAAGATTATTCTCTTTGGTAAAGCTAGAATTACTTCACATTTCATGGATAGATGCAGGGAAACTCCCATGCTTCACTCTTGGAATGCATACCACAATGCAGTTGAAAGCAATGCAGCACAAACTGCTTTACATTCCTTGACAAAGTATCACAAGGCATTGCAAATTGCCACATATGTGTCTTTGTAAACCCCATTTAAGGACTTGCATTGCCTTGTGATGGCTTGCATCACACAAGGGCAATGCAAGTCCTTAGCAAATCTGGTATTTACGTACTTTGGTCCAGATTGCGCTAGGTTTGCAGCACTTTTGTGATGCAAACATGGTGAAAAGAAATAATGGTGGATTTGCACCAAATCTTATGCCTCCTCGAGACAGGTGTAGCAAGCAGAAATGCTTTAGGCCCTCACTACGAGTTTGGTGGGCCAAGGGCTGCTAAACCAGCAGTGGCAGTCGGACTGTCACACTCCTAGTGGTCCAACCGCCAGATTACGACTCTGGCAGTCGGACTGCCAGGGGACCACCACCAGGATCATGGAGCCAGAAGGAGTGGTGCCTATCGCAGTCATGGTCAGCCACGGCGGCACTGAGTTAAGTGGCACCTTGCTGATCACTAGTTCTCTTTCCACCAGCCTTTTCATGGCGGGGTTCCCACCATGAAAAGGCTGGCGGAAACCCAGTGCTGGCGGCCCCCCCGCCAGCACCCTCAGAATGTGCACTGTCTGTTGTGCAGACAGCGCGTGTTTCAAGGGTACTGTTTTGCGATGGCATTGACCTCGGCTCCCTTAAGGTCAGGCCGATCAGCCCTGTGGAAATATGATAATATGACTGGGGGAGGCCACCAGCATGACGGCCACCTCCTCCTTGCGGCTTTGACAGTCAGATCGCCCGACTGCCAAAGTTGTAATGAGGCCTTTAATTTCTATTCATTTTTCTGGCTTTGCATGTGTGGTGCAGACACATACAAAGTGGGAAAAGCCTTAAAACATGTTTTGTGGTCACAAAGACATCACTTCGAGTACAAAACCTATGCTTTAGGGCCCGCACTCTTGCACTATGGCAGAAGGGTGTGTGCATTTGTGCATGAGTTCCAAAAGTGCACCAGCAACAGGGAAGAGAAAAAATGCATCATATTTTCTCTTATGTGACATTTATTCTCTATCCTTTTCTGCAAGACAAAGCAACAGTTTTGCTGCAGCATTGTCTTGTGTACCTAAAGGATTGTAAACATGGGACCTTGAATGTAAACAACAAAATATCGATATAAAAATATCATGGACCAGAATATTGTAATACACAAGCAAGTATATTGATTTTACTGGGCATAGCATTATATTTCATTCCTTTTAGATAGTAAAGTGTAAAATAACACTGCGATTAAAAATAAATAAATGCAATATTTAAAAATAAAATAAAATGCATAACGATATAAATGTTAATAAAATAAACAATTGAATAATCTGTAAAAAAGCGTCAACATTAATTACAATAAAACCTTTAATAAATACATGTAGCCTACAAACATATATCATATTATGTAATAAAAAAATAAAAAAGAATACATCAAAACATAAAAATATATAATTAAAAATACATATTTACAAATATTTTCTAAACATAATAAAAACATTAGAAAAAAACAAGTAAATATTACTACTCCTAAGCTAATTAATAGTAAGGAAAGTGTAGGACTTAGAATTTAATAATCGCACTCCCAGTTTAGCAACTATAAGGAAATTATTGGCTCTGGAGGGGTCAGATTTTCTGCTCGCACTCGAAAGTAAGCAAAGGTAGAGAAAGTGTTGGACTTTGGAGGAGTTAGGTTTACTATTCTCGCAAAGTAAACTAAATTAGGGAAAGCTTTAGAATGTGGAGGGGGTCAGATTTACTATTTTGACTCCAATCTTTGTAACAGTAGAGAAAGTATTGGACTTTGAAAAGGGTCAAATTTACTATTTGCATTTCAATCTAAACAATAGGTGCGAAAGTGTTGGACGGTGCAAGTGTCACATTTTTGCAATTCCCACTCTAATCAAACCAGCACAGTAGGGAAAATGTGAACTTCGGAAGGGGCACATTTACTATTCCCACTCCAGTGTAACCAAAAGTAGGGAAAGTGATTTTTGAAGTTTTAGATGTACTAGTCCCACTCCAATCCAAGCAATGGTAGGGAAAATGTTGCACTTTGAAGGGATTTACTATTTCACTCCTGTTTTAAATAAACCATCTAGGTATAGACAAAATAAATTAAAATTTGAAATTATTTTTAAAATAATCAACATATTAAGTAAATATAAAACAAAATTCAATTTAATAAATACAACCTTTACATTACAAATAAAAGAATCTTTAAAAACCATTCAAAATATTTTCAGTTAGACACCTCCCACCTTACTACCCTAACGAAGAAACACTGAAAATAGATCATATAAAATTATGAATTAATCATATGACCTTAAAAATGAAATAAAATAATAAAATTATTAAACTCAATTACAAATTAAAAAACTGCCATTTAATAAAAATAAAAATTAGTCAATTAATTTATTTCAATAATTTATTGCCAGTTAAATAAAAAGATCACTTGAAAATGAATTCTAAATTAACAATAATAATTTCCACAGTAAAGAATTCCCACTCCATTCCCCCACATACCCAACAATCCCCTACTAAATTAATAACTACACAGTTAATAACTTATAGTACTAAAATAACTAATCACAATGATCAAAAAGGATGTCACATACAATTATAATAAAGACAATGATGTTATCTACTATTATATTTATAAAAAAATATATTTATCAAAATAATTTAAAAAATATATTTTATACATGAAAGTTAGAAGTGCAGCATCATCCACAAATACCAGTATTGATAGGGAAACCACACTTAACTGGACAATCCAACATCTGCTCTTTGAGACCCCCAACTTGGCCATTATGAAAAAGTCCAAAATGGTGGGGCCAGCACACATCCTAGCTTTACTCCTGATGAAATACCAAAGACTTTTGCAACCCCATATTAGAACTTGGCCATGATCCCATAATGGGTGTTCCTTAAAACAGCAACTAGACTACGAGTTATATTTTGCTTTTGCAGTTCTGTCCTCAAGCTCTCCCTGATCACTAAATTGAAATTAAGGGCCATATGTATGAAAAAATGTCCCTGTGAATCGCAAATAACGATTTTTAAGAAATCGCTATTTCCGAGTCGCAATAGGCCATGTAACAAAATTGCGAATCGGAATGAGCAATTTCTTAAAATTCGCTATTTGTGGTTTGCGAGGCACATTTACTGAATCGCAATTTGCATTTTTGCAATTTGCGATTTTTTACCGATTCGGTAAAAAATAGCAAATTGCGAGAAATTTTGGTAAAGCACACCTGGAGGAGCCTGATGACATCACAAGCAGGAAGTGAGTCATCCCAGGCAGTTTCAGGTGTCACACCCAAACCAGCATCCAGAGAGAGAGCAGCCCAGCCACACTGAGCAACACTCTGAAGGAGGCAGCACACCTGAGCAAGGATGGACACCTCAGCCCAAGGAAAGGAGAAGGGAGAGAGAAAGTGGAAGCTCAAATTCAGCGAGCAAGAGCTTGAGGTGCTGACAGAGGAGGTGGTCAGGAGCCATGACCGCCTTTTTGGGAAAAGCTCACTCCAGGTGCCGGAGAGTGAGAAAAGGTGACTCTGGGCAGATTTTCAATCCAAAATCTGCACAATTGGAGTGGCACAGCGCTCGGTCGATGAGATAAAGAAGAGGTGGTATGACCTGCGGTCCCGTGTGAAGGAGAGGGTGGCAAGAAGACTGCCAGGGGCACAGGAGGTGGTCCACCCACAGAGGCATCATCCACCCCATTAGAGGACCTAGTGGAGTCAACACTCCTCCCTGAAGCTGTGACTGGGGTCACAGAGATAGACACCTCCAGCACACCAAGTACCAGCCAAGGTAAGTGCAATATTGAATTGTGACCCCATATGTGTATTCACAAAAGCCCCTTAGGAATTAGCAAGTAATGTAAAACATTGTGGGAAGTAGTCCATGCCACATCTTAGAAGCAGCACAACAATGCATTATGGGAGTGGCAGTCCACAACCCAGAGCTGAACGTAACACATAGAATGTAATTAAGTAGAGCGACACACAGAGTAACACAACACCCACAACACAGTGAAGAGAAGTACCTGTACCTTTATTACCATTGTGTGACCTTACTTGCAACAAACATAACTGACATGCTGCATAGTGTCGTTGTAGGTGGGCCAGGCCCAGCAGCCACAGCATCAGCCACCGTAGGCGAGACTGACACCCATCCAGCCTCTGATTCCAACACAAGTGGGTCTCTCACCATTGCGCCTGTCCGACGCAGGCCCAGGGCACTGCCACTGCCAGAGCTCAGCCAAGACTCAGATGAGCAGCAGGAAGTTCCAATTACACCATCCCCAACAGGCAGGCGCAGCCAGATGCAGGAGGCCAGTTGTCAGCAGACCACAGCACCCGCAGGATGGCGACAAATGCTGGTGCATAACACCAACATGGGGGGCCTGCATCGCCAGCTTGAGTGCCTCAATTCTAACATAGAACTGCTGCATGAGGGACAGGTGCAGGCATCACAGGACACCGGAGAGCTCACTTGTGCTGTGCGTGAACTATGCCAGGAGCTGCGCCATGAGATAGTGAGCCATCGCAGACAGGAGCGCAGATTCCTTAACATGTATGTTCAGGGGCTTCTGTCGCTCTGTGAACAGGGTGGCTACTGCAATGTCACTGATTGCATGTCGTGCAGTGGCTGCACAAGGGGAGGCAGCACACAGCAGCAGGGATGTGGCTAACAGACTGGTACAAATCACTAATGTGATCGATAACATCCTGGGACAGAGGTCAGCCACACCTAGTGAGCTTGCACTGGGGGACACAGAGGACAGTTCCAGCCTCAGAAGTGTAGCTGTACCAGCATTGGACACCAGACGGAGCAGTGCCAGGCACAGCACTGCCAATGAGGGGGACAATAGAGGTGCAAGTGAGGTAACTTGGCACCCGAGTGGTGTGCGTGGCCGCAAAAAATGTTTTTCATTTAATTTTTTTTGCTATTCATAGAACGAACATTACCTGACATTAAGGTAATAAATTTAATTAACTACAGGTACAGTTGTCAGCGCATTTGTGTCATTCATACTTACATCTGAAATGGTTGTGTGTGATGTCAGCACGCCTTTGCCTTCCCTTTGCTGCACTGCTCCTGTCTGCTGGCTGTAGGGGTGGTATGGGATCATCATCCTCATCAGATTCAGATTCACATATTTCTACAGGTATGCCCCTGGTGGTAGCTATATTGTGCAAGATTGCACAAGTAGCCACTATTCTACATGTGGTCTCTGGACTGTACTGTAGTGCCCCTCCACTTTTGTGGAGGCACCGGAAGTGACTCTTCAGCAGTCCAAATGTGCGCTCCCCCACGTTGCTGGTCGCCCTTTGTGCTGCATTGTATCTCCGTTCAGCAGGTGTTGCAGGATTGAGGTAGGGTGTCATCATGTAGGTGCACACTGCATAGGCACTGTCTCCTGGAAGGGACAGAGGGTATGATGAGTAACTGAGCCATCTGACATCAGCACGCCATTAATGCGCCATTGTATAGAGGGAAAATACCTAGTAGATATCCTTCTCCAAACTCCCCAGCTAGCAGTATTGTGTGTATGCCGCTATGGTGAAAAATGTACAAATCATGTGTGCTCCCTGGGTACCTGGCCACGAGATCAGTTATGATGTAGGAAGCATTGCAAATCACCTGTATATTCATTGAATTTTGGTATTTCCGGTTGCGGTACACATACTCTGTGGCTGATGGTGGACAGATTGCAACATGTGTCCCATCTGTGGCATCTAGGACGTGGAGGAACTGTGCTATCTGGTAAAAAACAAATTTTGTCTGCTGTATTTCCTGTGGGCCGTGGGGGAATCTGATGTACTGGTGTAGTTTGCTCAGCAGTTGATAAATGCATTGAAAAATCTGGAGAGGGTACTCTGTGAGACCCCTCCAGCTGCTGCTATGACCCCTTGATAGCTCCCTGAGGCAAGTAGGTGGAAGGAGCATAATACCTGCACATGGGTGGGTATGCTGTGAGTCCTTAGTGTTCTGCGCTGCAGTATGGGTTGTAGCTCAGCTATCAGATCAAGAATCATGGCTGAGTTCAACATATACCTCTCATATATTTCCTCCTCTGTCAGGTTAAAAAGTATAATGCGCACTCTGAAAATGCGCTCCTGTCTCCTCCTCCCTCTCCTCAAACCTGACAAGATCCTCATCCTCCTCGCCATGACGTAGAGTGCAGCCATTGTGGAAAAGAGTCTGAGGCATTCTGGGCCTCTTTATATAGGTTGCACCTGGTTACCACCTGGTTTCACTTAGTGGTATTTTGCATGTGCAAAATGCCATTCTGTGAAAAATCGCAATTTGCGATTTTTTGCTGCATCGAATTGCGACTTGGATTTTGCGAATCGCATTTTGCGCCTCGCAATTTCCTACTGGACATACTGAATCGCAAAATGCGACTCGCAAAACCAGGTCGCAACGCAAAAAATCGCAATTTTTGCGATTTCTTATTTTTGGTCTGCAAATGCCTTTCATGCATCGCAGACCATGTTTTTGCACATGCAAACGGCCGATTTTTTCGATTCGCACCGTTTGTGAGTGCAAAAAAGTTTCATACATCTGGCCCCAAGTTACTAAGACAAATGAGTGTGATGCACCTAAGGGTCTTTTTATTTTGAATATGTTGCACAGTAAACAAATAATAGAATACATTAATTAACTCCTTTGCAAAAATCACATCCATGCCCACTTTGTCCAGCAATGAGATTGTCCTAAATTTAGGGGTTTACGCCTATTCCTGTTTTTTGTATTGGTACAACAATCATAGTGTTCCATTTTGGGCAATTCATGGATGTCAGTAGAGTGGCATCATTAATGCATAGCAGTATTGAAGCCTAGATTTATATCTACCAAGAGACACACTGATCAAGCCAGACACCTTTGCTCAATTTTTGTTCTTTCAGGGTAACTTCGGGCTCTGTTAAGGTAAAAGGAAAAACAACACAGAATTTCATAGCAGCAGAAGTACGTTCATGAAATGTATCCCCCGCCCCAGCTGAGAAAATATTATTTGGTGTAATGCTTCACTCATCTATTTGGAGTGGTATTAGTATCAGTACAATCTCAAAGTTTCTTGGGGTTATTATTTGTTGCTGCATCAATTTGCTGTTCCCCATATCTGGGAGGCACATTTTTACTCTATCTATAATTCTTTATATGTTACATTCAGCATAGCTGAGGTGTAATTTACACAATAAGACAGCGACCCATCAGAACCACAGGGACAGGGTCAATACAAAACACACAATCAAAAGGTTTCCTCAAGTAACAAACTAATCATTAAAAAACAGGAAGGGTCTTATGCAAAGGTGGCCCATAAGCAGATATTGTGCATCAGAATGTAAAATATTCATACAACAAAAATATTTGGGTTAGAAGAAAAAAAAAACAAATTTATTGACAATCATAAAAATATTAAAAAATGCATACATATCAATGACAAATACACATAAATAGTCTTTAAAAAAAACCGAAGAATACAAAATATTTCCATAGGTCTTAAAGAAGATGCCTGCCTTTATACAAATATTGATATGTATCCGTTGTTCAACTTGTATAATTTAAGGCTGTTGATGGATAATTCATTAATTGCCAGATGGTTACTTAGGGAGGGTTTTTTGTGAAGTGTAATTTACCACCCTGATATATTTAAATTTTGTTTTAACAGTGCACCAATCTAAATCATACCAGTTAGTCACCTTTGGGCAACTTGGTTAAGCCGGGCTATTAGTTATTATATACAGTCTATTTCATTACAAGATCGAATGCTTATGCAGGAAACCTTTTGATTCCACTTCAACGGCAGCTCCCTTAAAAACACACAGTACCATTACAACAATTTCAGGATTAGAACAAAACACACTATATAGCCTAGAATCTTCTGCCTCTTTTAAATTAAGCTTCTGGGATGAAAAGAGCTATTTTCTTTGTTGAATTAGTTTATGTTTGAAGATAAAATGCTTTTGGAAGATAAATTTTGGTATATAAATATAGGCCCTCATTTCAACCAAGTTGAAACCGCCGGGCGGCCGCCAATGCAGCCACACTCCCGCGGGGCCTATTTGGAGATACCTGCTGGGCCGGCGGGCAGAAACCTGGTTTCCGCCCGCTAGCCCAGCGGGGATCTCGGCTGCAAATGGAGCCGGCTGTGTTGCGGCTGTGCGAGGGGTGCAGTTGCACCTGTCGCGCTTTTCACTGTCTGCTATGCAGTGAAAAGCTGCATGGGGCCGTGGCCAGTGGCATGGGCAGTGCAGGGGCCCCCATGGGCCCCGCGACTCCCCTTTCCGCCAGCCTTTTCATGGCAGTTCAAACCGCCATAAAAAGGCTGGCGGGAGGGGGACTCGTAAACTGCCCGGAGTAAAGTGGCGGGAAACCACCGGTCCTGGCGGTGCGACCGCGGCACTTCCGCCGTGGTCGTAATTCCCCAGGAAGCACCGCCAACCTGTTGGCAGTGCTTCCGTCAAAACAGCCCTGGCGGTCAAAGACCGCCAGGGTTGTAATGACCCCCATAATGTTTTGGTAGAATGTTTAATTTAGAATGAATGGGAGCTTTTAATTTTCAGTAGCAAGTGTTGAGAGAAAATGGAGTTTTACATATCTGTACTTATGCCCTCATTACGAGTTTGACAGTCGGATTGCCAGACCGCCATAGTGGCGGCTGCCAAAAGACCGCCATGTTGTGAGTTTCACAGGCAGGACCGACAAAAGCCTGCAAACAAGCCAACACTGCCAGTAGTTTGGAGGGTGGGAAATAGGTGGTCCGACCACCAGCACCGACAGCTCTTCTACTAACCACTGAACCTATTGCAAGTAGTCTCAGTGGAGGTCAGCTATGGCGGTTCCTCAATGGCGGTCCGAACCACGGCGGTTCACAGTCAACAAAGTAAAACACAAGACCACAATGGATGGATTTGGAAACAACACAGCTAACGCACATTGCTGCACCTGATACACCTGCAAAGCACACTATAAAACACACCCCTTCACACACCACCACAATCCTTTGCATACACAAAGCCAAACATTGTAGCCAGAACGCATAATCAAAAAAGATAAAACCATAGAATAGGCACCCCACAAACTTGCACTAGGCACATATCCCACACCCCTATCACATCCATTTGCACCACACCACCCCATTTACTCCCCACCACCTGTTCAATTCCTACAATTATATCAAATTTTTATTATCACTACCATGTCTCACAAGGAAAATCCCCATTTCACTGAAAATGAGATAAAAGTCATGGTGGATGAAATCATTAGAGTAGAGACACATTTTTTTGGAGCACAGGTCCAGCATATTACTATCGCCAGGAAAATGGAAATGTGGCAAAGGACAGTCGACAGAGTGAATGCTGAAGAGGTGGAACAACCTCAAGGGGAAGGTCCGTTCCATGGCATCCAGGCACCGGCTGCAGGTCCAGAAGACTGGTGGTGGGCCCCCGCCTCCTCTCTTACAGCTCACATCCTGGGAGGAGAAGGTCTTGACCATCCTGTATCTTGGGGCAGTGGAGTTAGGTGAGTCACAAAACTAAAGTATCACAAAAATGTATTTTCAAGCATGCTCACTGATTACCTAAGACCACCTTCACTGTCACCCCACTCACCAACCCAGTGTCCACCTAACCATTGACCATTCTCTGGCATCTCACATGTGCACTCGAATCACCTGGGGGAACAATAGATAAGTACATTGTGTGTAGTGCAGGGATTGACAGGACTACAATTCCCAGCAAGCACTGTTCAACCATTACAAAAACCAGAACAGTGTATCCTTTTCAAATTTACATTGTTTAGCAAATCCCTAGTGAAGTGTACCCACCTGAGAAGATGACATCAGTATAGTGTGTGATCAGTACAAGCAATGACAGGACTACTGAGACCAGGAAGCACTGGTACTGTCACTCCACTCTGCCACCAAAATGTCCTCTGCTCAAATCACCGTTCTCCCTGTACTCACCATTAAAGGGTACTCACCTGAGAGGTTGATATCTGTATAGTGTGTGGCTAATACACTGACAGGACGGATAAGGCCAGGAGGCCTTGCTGCTCTCACTACACTGAGCCAGCACAGTGTCCTCTGCTCCTATGACCTATCTCCCTCCAGTCAGCCTTTGAACTGTACTCACCTGAGAGGATGACATCTGTATACTGTGTGTAGTACTTGGAGTAACACGATTGTAGATCCCAGGAGCAGTAGTCCCTGTAACTCCAATAACCAGACCAGTGCCCATATAACATTGTGCATCTGTCTGTGAACTTACAAATGAAGTGTACCCACCTGGGAGGGACCAAGATATAGACCATGGTACACTGCGATGTGGCTGAACACCTAGATCCATCTTCAGCAGCTATGCCAAGATGAAAATATTGTGGACACGAAGGACAGCTCAACCTGTGTGCCAAAGAAATTTGAGACAGATCAAAGGCCCAAAGATGCATCAGTTAATGTTATGGGCAGCAGACACATTCACAATGCACTGAACACATGATGACAACTATCACATATCCAACACGGTTCTGGGTCTGCCGGCATAATAGTTAACAAGGTCTCATAAGGACCTAAACCACATCCTGCCGAGCCACTGTTCAGCCTGCACTGCTAGCAAAAAATGAGTGACGACCATTCTACAAAGTGCGAACTGTAGGAAAGTACCATCTTGCCTGGCATGTTACCCCCATTTTTACATGTATGTAAGTTTGTTTTTGCCTGTCTCACATGGATCCCGCTAGCCAGGACCCCAGTGCTCATAGTTTGTGGCCTGAATGTGTGTATCTGTGTAGTGACTAACTGTGTCACTGAGGCTCTGCTAATCAGAACCTCAGTGCTCATGCTCTCTCTGCCTTTAAAATTGTCACAATAGGCTAGTGACCATTTTCACTAATTCTAATTGGCACACTGGAACACCCTTATAATTCCCTAGTATATGGTACCTAGGTACCCAGGGTATTGGGGTTCCAGGAGATCCCTATGGGCTGAGGCATTTCTTTTGCCACCCATAGGGAGCTCAGACAAATCTTACACAGGACTGCCACTGCAGCCTGAGTGAAATAAAACACACGTTATTTCACAGCCATTTTACACTGCACTTAAGTAACTTATAAGTCACCTATATGTCTAACCTTCACTTAGTGAAGGTTAGGTGCAAAGTTACTAAGTGTGAGGGCACCCTGGCATTAGCCAAGGTGCCACCACATAGTTTAGGACAAATTCCCCAGACTTTGTGAGTGCGGGAACACCATTACACGCGTGCACTACATATAGGTCAATACCTATATGTAGCTTCACAATTGTAACTCCGAACATGGCCATGTAACATGTCTAAAATCATGGAATTGTCCCCCCATGCAAAATCAGGTATTGGGGTGCCAATTCCATGCACTCCCGGGGCTCACTATGGACCCCGGGTACTGCCAAACCAGTTCTCTGGGGTTTTCTCTGTAGCTACAGCTGCTACCAACCCACAGACAGGGTTCTGCCCTCTTGGGGGCTGGGCAGCCCAGTCCCAGGAAGGCAGAACCACGAATTTCCTCTGAGAGAGGGTGTCACACTCCCTCCCTTTGGAAATATGTGTTAAAGGCTGAGGAGGGGTAGCCTCTCCCAGCCTCTGGAAAAGCTTTGAAGGGCGCCATCTGTGCCCTCCTTGCATAAACCAGTCTACAACGGTTCAGGGAACCCCAGTCCCTGCTCTGGCGCGAAACTGGCCAAGGGAAAGCGTAGTGACCACTCCTCTATCCATCACCACCCAGGGGTGGTGCCCCGAGCTCCTCCAGTGTGCCCCAGGCCTCTGCCATCTTAAATCCAGAGGTGTGAGGGCACTCTGGAGGCCTCTGAGTGGCCAGTGCCAGCAGGTGACGTCAGAGACTCCTCCTGATAGGTGCTTACCTGACTAGGTGGCCAATCCTCATCTGAGGGCTATTTAAGGTCTCTCCAGTGGGCTTTTCCTCAGATAACGACTTGCAAGAATTCACCGGATTTCCTCTGCACCTTTCTTTTCGACTTCTGCCAAGGATCGACCACTGACTGCTTCAGGACGCCTGCAAAACTGCAACAAAGTAGCAAGAAGACTACCAGCAACATTGTAGCGCCTAATCCTGCTGGCTTTCTCGACTGTTTCCTGGTGGTGCATGCTCTGAGGGCTGTCTGCCTTCACCCTGCATTGGAAACCACGAAGAAATCTCTTGTGGGTTGACTGAATCGTCCCCCTGCTTCAGCAGGCACCAAACTTCAGCGTCACCGGTACTGGGGGACCCCTCTCATCCTGACGAGCGTGGCCCCTGGCACACAGGTGGTGGACCCAAGTGACCCAGACTGTCCAGTGGTCCAACTGTCCAAATTTGGAGGAGGTAAGTCCTTGTCTCCCCTCTCCAGACAGTAATCCTGTGCACCACGTGAACTGCAGCTGCTAGGGCTTCTGTGCACTTTTGCAAGGAATCCTTCATGCACAGCCTAGCCCAGGTCCCCAGCACTCTGTCTTGCATTGCTCAACTCGCTGAGTTGACCACCGTCTTCGTGGAACCCTCTTTTGTAGCATTGAGATGACTGCCATGCTCAGTCTTCTTGAACCTGTGCTCAAGGACTTCTGTGGGTGCTGCCTTCCTGTGCATGGGCTCTCTGTCTTCTCTCCCAAGTGGCGACCTCCTGGTCCTTCCTGGGCCCGGGCAGCACCCTTTTCATCAACCACAACCTTTGAAACTAGCAAGGTTATTTGCAGTCTTTCTCCAAGGAAACAAATCTGCATCATCCAGCACTCCATGGTACATCTTCTGCATGAAGGAGAAGTTCCTAGCACCTTTCGTTGTTGCAGAATCTTCAGCTTCTTCCATCCAGAGGCAGCCATTTTGCACCTTCATCTGGGGTTTAGTGGGCTTCTGCCCCCCGGACACTTTCACAACTCTTGGACTTGGTCCCCTTCCTTTGCAGGTCCTCAGGTCGAGGAATCAGTCTTCAGAGATTTGCAGTCTGTTGTGGTCTTTGCAAAATCCTCTATCACAAGTTTAGTGTGTTTCTGGGGAAATAGTAATACTTTACTTCTCCTTTCTAGGTCTTGGGGTGGGGTATCTTGGACACCCTTAGTGTTTTCTTACACTCCCAGCAACCCCCTACACACTACACTAGTTTAGGGGTCCATTCTTGGTTCGCATTCCACTTTCTTAGTATGTGGTTTGTGTTGCCCCTAGGCCTTTTGCAACCTATTGTATTCTACAGTGTTTGCACTACTTTCTGACTGTTTTACTTACCTCATTTTGGTTTGTGTGTATATTTTGTGTATTTTACTGACCTCCTAAGGGAGTATATCCTCTAAGATATTTTTGGCACATTGTCACTAAAATAAAGTACCTTTATTTTTAGTAACTCTGAGTATTGTGTTTCTTGTGATATAGTACCTATATGATATAAGTGGTATGGTAGGAGCTTTGCATGTCTCCTAGTTCAGCCTAAGCTGCTAGAATACTACTAATCTACTAATAAGGGATAACTGGACCTGGTGGAAGTACCATCAGGTACCCACTATAAGCCAGGCCAACCTCCTACATTGGTGGTGCAGTGGTGGGATAAGTACTTGCAACTGCTTTACCACTTTGTCATTGGTGCTTTTCAGAATATACACAGTTAACCTAAACAGTCTAACTCTCTTTCTGAAAAGTTTCTAAAAAGTTTGAAAAAGTTTGAAAAAGTTTGAAAAAGTTTTCTCTTGTCTTTAAAAGTTTCTCAACTTTTTTCTCTCTATCCTAAACTCTTTGTTGCAACTATGTCTGTAGTAGAGGCCACTCCCAAAGTTGTCCAAGCAACTTATGGCAGTTTAAACTTTAAAGGTTTGAGGGGTCTCTGCATAGAAAGAAGTTTAAGCATCGGTAAGAACCCTACCAAAGATCTTCTCCTTAGCCTTCTCCTAGAAAGTGACCAGAACCAGCCTGGCCCATCCCAGGATCAGGAGGTAGAGGAGGAGGGTACCCAGAAAGCATCCGGGGAGGCCCCTGAGGACTCTGGGGAGGGTTCCTCCAAAGAACTGTCAGCTAACAGGCCATCTAGTGAAGCTGGTAGTGGGAGGGGGTCACACATCAGTAGGGCACCTTTCACTCCAAAAGGCCAGATAACTAGAGTTCAGGTAGTTAGAGACAGGTCCACTTCTGCCAATTCCCACATCACCTCTGTGTCAGAGAATTCCCAAGCCTCCCATCCTGAGGATAACACACTAGACAGGGAACTCAGAAAGCTGAGTTTGGAAGAGGCCATACTGAAGCTGAGACAGCAGCAGTTGGCTTTGGACAGGGAGTCTCTAGATGTAGAGAGGGAAAGACTGAAGTTGGTGTTAGTGTCCCATGGTGGCAGCAGCAGTGTTCTCGATAGTCATCCTGTAAGAGAAACAGATTCAAGAAACCTGCACAAGATTGTCCCCACTTACAAGGAGGGGTAGGACATAAACAAGTGGTTTGCTGCACTTGAGAGGGCCTGTATGGTACAGTTGGTCCCTCAAAGGCAGTGGGCTGCTATCTTGTGGCTATCTTTCACTGGCAAGGGTAGGGATAGGCCCCTTACTGTCAGAGAAAGTGATGCCAACAACTACAAAGTTTTGAAAGATGCACTCTTAGAGGGTTTTGGCTTCACCACAGAACAATACAGGATAAAGTTCAGGGATACCAGAAAAGAGTCTTCTCAAGACTGGACAGACTTTGTAGACTGTTCAGTGAAGGTCTTGAAGGGCTGGTTATATGGCAGTAAGGTGACTGACTATGAAAGCCTATATAATCTTATTTTGAGAGAGCATATTTTGAATAATTGTGTGTCTGACTTGTTACATCAGTACTTGGTATACTCAGATCTGACCTCTCCCCAAGAATTGGGAAAGAAGGCAGACAAATGGGTCAGAACAAGAGTGAGCAGAAAAGCTGATACAGGTGGTGACAAGGATGGCAAGAAGAAGGGTGGTAAGTCATCTGACGGGGGGACAAAGATAAAAAGCATTCTTCATCAGGCCCACAACAATCCTCTGTGGGAGGTGGGTGCAAATCCTCTTCACACAATCAAAAGAAGCTATGGTGTTATGTATGTAAAAGTAAAGGCCATTGGGTAAGTGATTCCACTTGTCCAAAGAAAAAGACCAAGGCTCCCACTACCACAACTCCAACTGTGTCCTCTAGTGCCCCTAGTAATAGCAGTGGTGGTAGGAAGAGTACTACAAATAGCCAATCAAAGGGTGCTGCTGGGCTCACCATTGGTAATGTAGTTAGGGTTTGTCTTGTTAGGGAGACCATAGAGGCTGTTTTAGTCTCTGATGGTGGTATTGACTTTGCCACCTTGGTTGCTTGCCCCCTTAATATGGGTAAGTAAAAGCAACTTCCCCTAATAAATGGTGTTGAGGTTGAGGCCTACAGGGATACAGGAGCCACTGTCACTATGGTGATTGAGAAACTGGTTCACCCTGATCAACACCTACTTGGTCAGCAGTACCAACTCTCTGCTTTTAAATTTGTCACTATAGGCTAGTGATTTCATTTACCAATTTCAATTGGCACAACAGACTTGCCCTTATAAGTCTCTAGTATATGGTACCTAGGTACCCAGGGCATTGGGGTTCCAGGAGATCCTTATGGGCTGCAGCAATTATTTTGCTACCCATGAGGAGCTCAGACAAACCCTTTCACAGGACTGATATTGCAGCCTGTGTGAAATAATGCACACACTATTTCACAGCCATTTTCACTGCACTTCAGTAACCTATATGTCTAATCTTCATTTGTTGAAGGTTAGGTGCAAAGTTGCTAAGTGTGATGGAACCCTTGCATTAGCAAAGGTGACTGCGGGGACGCCATTACACGTGTGCACTACATATAGGTAAATACCTATATGTAGCTTCACAATGGTAACTCCGAATATTGCCATGTAAGGTGTCTAAGATCATGGAATTGTCCCTCCATTCCAAATCTGTTATTGGGGAGCCATTTCTATGCATCTGGGGGGCTCCACCATGGACCCCCAGTACTGCCAAACCAGCTCTCTGAGGCTTGCACTGCAGCTACATCTGCTGCCACCTCACAGACAGGGTTCTGCCCTCCTGGGGTTTGAGCAGCTCAGTCATGCTCTGGGAACTCCCTGTCTTTCTTCTGCACCAGAAGGACCGAAGAAATCTCCTGTGGAGTGATGGAGTCACTTCCCGGCTCCTGCAGGCACCTTCTAAGACGACAACCAGTTCTCTTGGACTCCTCTCCTGCGTGCACAGGTGGTGGACCCCGTCGACACAGACTGTCCTAAGTTCCTTCTGTCCAAATTTGGAGGAGGTAAGAGCTTGCCTTCCCGATTTGCGGCAATTCCCCTTTGCACCGTGTCAACTTCACCTCCTGAGGCCTCTGTGCACTATTTGCAAAAATCCTTCATGCACAGACTGGCCCAGGTCCCCAACACTCTATCCTGTGACGCTCAACTCGCTGAGTTGTTCTCTGGCGATGTGAAACCTTCTTCTGTAGTGCTGCAACAACCGCAATTTGCACCTTCTTTGTCCCTGTGTCCTGGGACCTCCGTGGGTTCTGCCTGGTCATCTTTGGGTTCCCTCCAGTGTTGGGAGCCCCCTCTGCCTCCTCAGTTCGAGTTGAGGCTTCAAGGTCCCTCCTGGGTCCAGGCAGTGCTATGTTGATGCAATCGCGACTTTTGGTTGAACCAAGGCTTGTTGGAAGAATTTAGTGCCAAAACTCACCTGCATCCAACTTCTCCACAATGGACATCCATTGCATCAGGCAGAAACTCGCAACCATCTTCCTTTGGTGCATTTCTGCAGTCTCTGTCCAACTGGAGACTCTTCTTTTGCACCCTCTTCTAGGTTGGCAGGGGCTCCTGTCCTTTCTGGAAGCTTCTTCGACTTCTGGACTTGGTCTCCTCTCTTTGCAGGTCTTCTGGTCCAGGAATCCACCAATTGTTGGTTGCAGTCTAGTTTGGTTCTTGCAATAACTCTAATCACTACTTGTAGTGTGTCCTAAGGAAACTTGCAGTACTTTACTCCTACTTTCCTGGGCTCTGGGGTGAGGTATTTTACTCACCTTTGTGGTTTTCCTACTCTCCCAGTGATTCTCTACACAGTACACTTGTCTAGAGAGCAATTTGTGATTTGCATTCCACTTTCTTAGCATATGGTTTGTGTTGCCCCTAGACCTATTTTCTCCTATTGCATTCTATAGCATTTCCTATTGTTTGCTCTATCCTATGTCTAATTACTTACCTTATGTTGGTGTCTAGTGTATATATTGTGTATAATACTTATCTCCAGAAGGAGTATTGTCTCTAAGATATTTTTGGCCTCGTGTCACCCAAATAAACTACCTTTATTTTTGGTAACACTGAGTATTGTCTTTACTTGTGTATAACTACTGTGTAACTATAAGTGGTATTGCAGAAGCTTTGCATGTCTCCTATTTCAGCCTAAGCTGCTCTGCTATAGCTATCTCTATCAGCGTAAGCTGCTAGAACACTACTACGTTTCACTAATAAGGGATAACTGGACCTGGTATAAGGTGTAAGTACCCAAGGTACCCACTACAAACCAGGCCAGCCTCCTACAATGGACTTCCATCGTAAGTCTCTGGAAAAGTGAGAGGCCACCAACACCATCCTGGCCTCCCTAACAGGGGTGTTCAGGGAGATCAGTAGTACCCTGATCAGGGACCGTGAGCAACATCACACCCCTTCTTTTGGCCAAGCAACACCATCCCCTTCAACATCTGTGGCAGCCACTAGGAAGGGAAGGGCCCACCACAGACAGCCCTGCCTCTATAGCAGCAGGAGGGGCAGATGGCAAGACATTAACCACTGCCAGCAAGTGACATCTTCTTGAAGAAACTCCTTTGTGTGCCACAGATTCACTCTGTTGACTGTTCCTTAACCACTTTCCATTTTCCATGATAGTGGGACACTGTACTTTGGACTTCAAATTTTGAGGCATCTACTAATTTGGTTTCTTCCACCATGACTGATACCTTCACTTTACTATTTTTGAGTCTCACAGTTATGTCCTGTACATATGTAAATAAACACACATATCACAAAACACTGCCTACTACCCTTCTTTTCAACATTTCAAAAGGTTGAATTGTAAACCCATGTAATGCACATGATGAAGATATACGATAGTAATGGAAGGAGGGATTTGTCTCAGGTAGTGTCATGCTGAGGAGAATTAGCAACACAATGACACAAGTGTTGGTGGTCACACCAAACATTTTATTGCACAGTACAGCACATATGCTGTCTGGACTGTCATAGCCAGGAATGGCAGAACCACCTTGAATCTGGCTAGATATCACAAAGGTACTGTCCCTCAGACCACAGAAGAAAGGGCTCTGTCAGACCTTGCCCCATAGAATAGGCTAACAAATAATGTATCTTGTCACTAACTAGAGTCTCATCATAAACCAAAACCATGTCAGCCAACTTAACACATGCCATGGCACATACAGAGGGCAGTACATCAGTCCCTGATCATAGGTCCATCCAATTACAATGAGCAAGCATCTGATGGCATGACATAAACCTATGTTATTGTTGTGGCACAGGCACTGTCGTCTACAATGCGGAAACACATCAACAGCTACACAAAGTTCCTACAAGTCCATTGACAACGCAATATGACAGTAGAATGCATGGATTGCACTGGATGGCAACATATCTCAAACCCATATGATCACACACAAGAAATTTGGACCAACTCACCACATCAAACAAGTGTATTGTGCACCTCAGAATTCCATCCACCCACTGTCCAAGCTGCTTTGGCACAGGTCTCATACACCTCATATCTGTGACCAACATTACCTGGATCAATCCATGTCTACTTCATATTTCAGAACAGCAAAAGTTACCTCTCAATGTCATAACTCTGAAATACCCACTTGAGGATGACAGGGTGAAGAGACCTGGATAAAACACTAAAAAAAGTGTTTAGGCATGAAAATCATACATATGATCCAACCCTCATATCAAACTTCAGTAGATCCACTCACATTGCAATGAGACTGACACAAACAAAGCAGACCATTAAGTTAGCAACATTTCCAAGTCTGACTTAGCAAGCAAACCTTGGCTATACGCTGCATAGCTTTATATCCCCTGTCGATTGGAAACAAATACCCTACTCAACACATCCTGACCCCTACAGTTCCCCGTACAGTCACAGTAATCACATAACATTACATACTTACACTCAAGTGAAGTATTGATTGATGAGATCTGCCCACAAGTCATCACATTCCTCTTCATCTCTGTCATCCTCACATGGCATTTTTGGATTCTCACCCGGTGGTACTGCTAGCTCCCCATCATCTGGAATATATGGGATGTCTCCCCGCAGGGCAATGTTGTGGAGCATGCAGCAGGCCACAATGATCTTACATACTTTTTCGGGTGAGTAGAAGAGGGCTCCACCTGTCTTGTCCAGACACTTAAATCTGGCTTTCAGGAGCCCACAAGCCATCTCCATGGCACGCTGTGTTCTTTCGTGGGCATTGTTGAAGCAGACTTCCCCAGGCGTAGTTGGATTCATCACTGACGTCAACATCCATGGATGGTTTGGGTATGCAGAGTCCCCTGTAATGAAATGGAACATATGTGCAACTATGAGTCCCTCTCATCCGAATTTTTGCAGCAGACATTGCATACAAACAAAGAGGACATAAGTGACTTACCAACCAGCCAGGCACTCTTGTGACATCAGCTGTGGAATTGCACTGTTCCACATGATGAAGGCATCATGGACAGAACCCAGATAACAGGCTCAGACCTGTGAATTGTAGAGGTCCACCAAACAAACAACTTGGACATTAATGGAGTGGAAGTTCTTCCTGTTACGATAGACTTGTTCATTGGCATGCAGTCGAACCAAGGCAACATGTGTACCATCAATGGCTTCCACAACATGTGGGATGTGTGCCATACCATAGAACTCAGCCTTCACATGGGTGAAATTCACATGTTGAGGAAATCGGATGTAGCTGTCCAGGTGTTTTAACATTGCTGAGAGTACATCCTTCAATAAAAGACTGAACATAGGCTTGGACATCCCAGCAGATAGGGCCACTGTATTCTGGAAGGACCCCGTGGCCAGGAAGTGCAACACTGCGATGACTTGTGTAATGGGTGGTATGCTATTTGGACGTCGAATGGCAGGCATCAGATCTGGTTTCAACTAACGACAGAGATCTACAATTGTTTGCTAATTCAGCAGTAGATCTGGATAATGTGTTTTTCTTCCATGGCCTGAAGGTCTGGCAGTGGACGGTAGACAGGAGGATGTCTGATCCTTCCCCTCCCTGGGTACCTATGCAGGACAAGTAATAAGTTTAGCCATCACTCAATGTATTGCTTGCAACATGCATTAGGCATATCAATGACAGACTGTGACAAGGCATGTCATAAGTTGAGGACATGATACTCAGTACACATCACCATTGTCAATGACACAGAATCAACATGTTTCCCCCTTGCTTTGCCACAAACGTGTACACATCATCTAACTGGACAGCAAGTATTTGTGCGTAATACTTGCCTCTCGGACTGTGACTTGATATCTCAAGACTTAAATTACCTGGGATGGGGGAGGGGGGGCTGTGCCACAAAGCAAGTTTCCACTTGTGTCAAGCAATGTACAAAAATGGTGTCTAACTCGAGGACCCACATTACAGGACAGGACAGGCACTTATCATGGGTATTAACAACATTTTTGGAGTTGTGAAGCATTTTTCTTAGCCACAAAATGCATTTCATGCCTCTAAAATGGTAGGTGACTGACCCACTCCACTGGACATTATGAACTGCCTGTGACCGCTGGCAGAAGTCGTCATGGGAGTACACGGTTGCAACTGTGGCGGACATAGCCATAGGCTAACATTGTTGCCAGTGGTGGTCGCAGGCCAAAGGCTGTGTCCACAGGCAGTGACTGCTGCGGATGTTGCGGACGCGACCACCATGTTCTGAAAAATCCCTCAATTGACTCCTTACACTGTGCCAGCAAGACCTCCATGGGCTGAGCTGCTGTGTACCTCCTCAGGGATCAATCATGCCACTCCAAAAGGTGATAGGGCCTCTGCCTTCTCCCCAGAGAAGCTAGAGAAGCTAGTTGAGGAGGTCCTACACCTGTGTGGACAGCTCAATGGTGCACCAGAGGAGCGGGTAAGTACCTCATGTCCACTTTTTTCACTGCACATCACCATATTTTCCCTCATTACAGGCTAGAATGTACCCATGTGTGCCAGAATGAAAAGTCAAGGCCATGGAGGTGGAGTCAGTGTGCCATCAATTGGAGAGTCATTGTTCATGTAACTGTGTTCAGTGCCAGATGTTGGGTCCTTAGACTTTGGTGTGTGTCTGTTTTGAGTGTACCTTATGTTGGATGTACAATACTGGTGATGTGACATCACAGCAATCCCCATACATCACTTGACACATGGATGTTGTCAAAGTGAGACCACATGTATTTCCATGACAGCATGAGCTGTGATTGCATGTTTTATGTGTCAGGTGTGTGTCAACTGAGCTATGTGTATGTTGCCTGTGAGATTTCAAACCACATCTGGATCTTTTAAACTGTTATTCAGAAGGTATATCCTGACTCACTCTGCCCTTCAGGGTACCACATATGCACCACATGCCAATATGTTGTTGGCTACATGATGTACTGTCATGCATGGAAGTGAAAGGAATGGAGAACCATGTAGGTTCTGTCTGCTCAGACTGCAGAGACCAGGGCCTGTCAAATGTATCTCTAAATATGGGTCCAAGTTTAGGCTGGTGTTGTGTTTTTTGACTATGCAATTGTGACACTGTGCCCACTCCCTGTATCCAAGTATGTCTGTTCATGTGAACTAATCTAGGATCTGTGATAAAATGCAGCTTATTGAGGTTCTTTCCCTGATGAGTATGTAAATGGTTTTAGTAGGGAGACAATATTATGTGTATTATGTGCACTTGGCATCACTGTCAATCTGTGTATCTGAACCCTGACAGGTCCCTTACTCCCACAGCTCTTTTGACGGCATCACACAGGTCATATTTGTCCTGTGCAGGCTTATTGTAAACATGATATTCCCATACCGCAATGTGATGAATCCTCGGAACCCATGATATGTGACTCATTGGTTTGGTAACATAGCATATAATGGACAATGCATGCCTTTATTTGTTGGATGCCATCTCTGTAGGATGGATACGTGTCCAGAAGCATGTTTGATGGCATATGAAACAGATTCCCACCCCCTGAGGTGGCATAAGTATGCATTTGTCAGACCACATGTCCACACATGGACAGTTTGGACACCTTCTATACCCACCATGCCAGTCCCTTCATCATTACCCATGTGTAATGTTTGAGTTTGTACCCTGGCAGCAGCCTGTAGGAACTGTATGCAGGGAATCATTCTCACAGAGTGTGAGTGTATTAATGCATTCATGCCTAAGGGGTGTACCATTCAGAAGCCACAGAAGTGTGATGTGTCCCATTGTTACTCAGCTTTCAGTCAGCTTGCTAGGGCATGTACCACAAGATGCCAGTTGGTTTACCTAGTCAGTGGAGGGCCTGAGCAGGGTGGTGGATTGGTCTACAGATTGGGAAGTGTTTGTAGTCATGTACTTAGTGGCTGGCACAGTTGGGCAGTTTGGGCAAAAAAGAACGTCCACAGCTTTGTGCTCTGACAGATATGTGACTCATCCATTTTGGATGGGATGTGTGGACATAATTTCTTGTCTTTTCTCTTGCATCTATGCAGGTGAACGTCCATCAGAAGAAAGGGATTTGGATCGCTATCGCCAAGAAGGAGCGGACCCTGGGGGTCCACAGCCAGCAGAGTGCCTACTGCAGAAAGAGGTGGGAGGACCTGAGACACGGGACCCGGAAGATCGCAGAAGACGAGTTGGGTCTGTCCTCCCAACGTGGGCGGGGTGCCCGTAGGACAATGAGCCCCCTAACGGCCCACATTCTGTTGGTGGCCTACCCAGAGCTGGATGGGCCTTTGAGGGCAGCACAGCAGCCACAAGGGGGTGAGTAACCCATAAATTCCTGCCTGTCCCTTTGTCAGGTGCTACCTGCTCCCCCTGACAATTAGAGGTGAGCCATTTGTCACACAGTAGATGGGAGATTGTTTTTGCTGACATGTCATGTATATCAGACTGGTCTACCTTGCCTTCTGAACCTGCAATCTGGTACAGACCTGGGGGAAATACCCAAGCACTTTTCTACGCCAGTACCACAAATAGCTGTGTACAGTGATCTTTCATGTATTTTGGTTGTTGTAGTGGGTGTAATTTCTGAACCACAGACCACTTCTCCTGAAAGTCAAAGAAAAAAGGTAAGTGGGTTATGGATCACTGCCCTCTGCCATGTGTCTGGGCATATGTGGGCATATGTGCATGTAGACATCTGTCAACCAGAAGCACGAGTGTATGATGTGTGCTGTGCCTCACTACATTCTGTGATGTATTTGTGCCCAGCATAGATGTGACATGGCTTATATGGTTAATGTTTTGGAAGCAGATGTAGCACTTTTCTTTGGTAAGTGGGTAATGTCCATTGAGTAGAATTATGTCCCATGACATCCCAACATTCCTTGTGCCTACATGTCAGCATGTGTCCTTTTATCCTTGGGAAACATCCTTATTCTGCAGTTTCATGCACGTTCTACCCATATCGATGGGATGATGTCTGTGTTCCCTCACATATATGTGCATGGAAAACTGATAGTGGAATAGCACAATTACAGTGCTGATCCATTTCATGTCATGCCACAGACGGCAGTGTGTCGGCATTGTCTATTGTCTGACAGATACCTTCATGCATCATAGTATGTCATTTGTCATGTGGGACTAAAATAGCAATGAGGGACATGATATTTAGACCAGATTGTGGAACCACTCTGTGTTTACCTATGCTCTTTGTTAGAAATGGAGTCTCTAGTTGGCAGAGGTAGGGACCAAGTAGGGACCACAATCATAGTCAGGATAGGTCACACACAATCCGTGCCCACCCTCTGGTAGCTTGGCACTGAGCAGCCAGGCTTAACTTAGACAGCAATGTGTAAAGTATCTGTGCAATAAATCATAGAGTAACACAGTGAAAACACCACAAAAATACACCACACAGGTTTAGAAAAATATATGATGTTCATCTGGTTAAATTAAGGTAAAAAACTATAAAGATTCAAAAAGCACAAGTTGAGATATCACTTTTGCAAGATTAAAGAGTCTTACATTTTAGAAATCAACAGCTGTCTCATGTTTGCACAAAGTACCTGGTTTGCGTAAAAAATAACACGCACTGTGACTGCGCAGAGGAGAAGCTGTGTTTAAAAATAGGGTGTGCGTCAGAATTTCCGACGCAGCACAGACGTTACGTCATTTCTTTCCACGCTGCAAGGGGATTTTCGTCGATTTCCGGCGTGCAGTCTTGGTTCCTCACTGCAATGCGGGGATCTTTTTGATGCTCAGGAATGAGCCAGGGAAAATCCTGGGATGCAGGAAGAAGTCACAGACGTTACATCGGTCCGGTAGCTGATGCGTCAAATTTTCTTCACTCAGGAAGTCAAGCGACGTCGTTCCGGTTCGGCTGGGTGTCGATCCGGTAGGGATGTGAGCTGAATTTCCGGTCTCAAGGCAGATGCTGCGTCAAATCTTCACTCAGGAAGTCTGGCTACGTCGTTCCAGTTCAGCTGTGTGGCAATTTTCTCGTCACAAGGCAGGCTGTGCGTCTTTTCCGGCAGGCTGCATGTTTATTTTCAGCTTACAAGGAGTTTCCTGAAGAGAGGAAGTCTTTTTGGCCCTCAAACTTCAGAAAACAGGAGGCAATCTCAATCCAAATCCAAGCCCTTGAAGAACACTTCCCAGCAAAGTCAGAGGGCAGCAGGGCAACAGAAGAGCAGCAGTCCTTCTCAGCAAAACAGTCCAGATAAGTCCTTTGAGCAGCCAGGCAGTTCCTCTGAAGTGTCTGATTTGGTGGGGTCAGGGACCCAGTTTACATACCCAAAAATGCCTTTGAATTGGGTGAGACTTCAAAGAGTGGTTTTGAAGTACACAAAGTCCCCTTTCAATACAGGTCTGTCTGCCAGGGTCCCAGTAGGGGGGTTGGCAGTCCATTGTGTGAGGGCAAGCCACTAGCCTTTGAAATGTAAGTGTCAGGCCCTCCACACATCCAACCCATCCAGTATGCAGATGAATGCAGGTGTGACTGAGCCTCCTGTGTTTGTGGTTATCTGGGTGAAATGCACAAGGACTCTGTCAACCAGTCCAGCCCAGATGTTTATTGGAGGCAGGTTGTAAGGCAAAGATGGGTTTTCAGAGCAGAGAAATGCTCACTTTCTAAAAGTGGTATTTCTAAAATAGTGATATAAAATCCAACCTCAACAATAAGCAGGATTTTCTATTACCATTCTGACCATACTAAATATGACCTGGTTACCCATTTCTGATCAGAATCTACCACTCAGACAGTATATGAGAGTAGCCTAATGCTATCCTATGAAAGGCGCTGGCCTCACAGTAGTGGGAAAGTAATTTATGAGTTTTCCACTACCAGGACATATAAAAGACACATGTGCATGTCCTGCCTTTTACCTACTTAGCACCTTGCCCTATGGGTTACCTAGGGCCTACCTTATAGGTGACGTATATGTAGAAAAAGGGCAGTTTAAGGCTTGGCAAGTACTTTTAAATGCTGAAGTGGCAGTGAAACTGCACACACAGGTCTTGCAATGACAGGCCTGAGACATAGTTAAGGGGCTACTTATGTGAGTGGCACAACCAGTGCTGCAGGTCCACTAGTAGCACTCAATTCACAGGCCCTGGGCACATGTAGGGCACTTTACTAGGGACTTACAAGTAAACAAATATGCCAATTGGGAATGAACCAATGTTACCATGTTTAAGGTAGAGAGCATATGCACTTTAGCACTGGTTAGCAGTGGTAAAGTGTGCAGAGTCCTAAAACCAGCAAAAACAGTGTCAGAAAAGTGGAGGGAGGCAGAAAAAACGTTAGGGGATGACCACCCTAAGGCTTTAAGGTCTAACACCCTTGATGTGGCATTTTGTGTAAAAGTGCACTGCACATGTTAAATGACTGAGGAGTCTTCCCTGAATGTTGTCATGCATCATGGAGTGACTTGCAGTGATGTTGACATCACATGTGCTTGGGTTGAGACATTCATCCGCAGACAGATTCCAGGGGTGGCATGTCTTAGATATGGACAATGATGTTGCTTCTCAGTGGACAACAGGTTGGGGTCCTTCTATTTTTATTAGCAAGTTCTGTTTCTCCAACATGCATGGTGCAGATGTGCACCACACAGACACTCAGATGATGTAATTGTAATGAGTGTCAGACAAAAGTGTTTACTATCCTGGGGCTGACTGATTCATTGTTGTGTGTATTCTGGAGTCATCCCTGACGTCAATGTTGTTCCTTTCTATGACACACATGAGGCCTAACGAGTGACAATTATGCTACCTCCCTGACTCAATTGTGACAGGTGTCACTTTGTGAGCTATACATTATTGAAATGGGTATTTTCATGTCAACTACTCCAGGATGTTTCACTTTTGTATCTGCGATAGCTGGATTTAATTTGCATCATCTCAAATTGTTGGTACATCATGTATGTGCAAAATAAATGTGTGCATAAACTTGTGTGTGAAATATGGGACGTTACTTTACCAAGGGATTGTGTTGTTGACTACAAGTGAACTGAGGTCTGCTGCATGTGGCACAGCTGTGAGGGTGGAGAGGTTACCTAGTTGTTCTATGGTCATTGTTATTGCAAAACTTCAGTCATGTACTTGTAGTTGTCTGAGATCCTGATTGGCCTGTGGGTAACTTTGGTAACTCCAGGTGGCATGCATGCATATGGTATGGCAGATGAAAGTGTCACTTTGGTGGAATAATTTTATGAAGCCTACTTGACATGATGATACTGTTTGTCAATCAGAGTCGTGATTGAGGTGTTATCATGCATATGTTATGACCCTATTTCTCATTCTTTTTGATGCATCATCACAGGCAAGCGAAGGAGACGGGGAACCGCCGAGTGGGGACGTATCTCGCCATGGGACCTCAGATCAAGATACCATCAACAGAGAGGGACCCAGTGGCTTGGAAGTCGAGGTGAGTGCCACTGGGGAAACATGATCGACATCCTCATCATGGGATTCCTCCTCCAGCGGCCACTCCTTAGTAGTGGTGGACCCATCGGGGACCCCCCAAGTACCATCCATGTCCGCCACCCCCATTCTATCACCACCCTGCCTGTTGATCCCCACCCAGTTGGCTGTGCCTGCTCACCCAAGAGGGTGGGTGTCTCCTTTGCCGCAGGCACCTCTGCCCCAGCCCCTGTTGCCCCCTGCTGCCCTCAGTGAGGAGGCTATTGATCACCTGAGAACGGTCACTGTGGGTCAGACTGCCATTGTGAATTCCATCCAGGGATTGACAAGTCAGTTTTAACAGACTAATGCATTCCTTTAAGGTATTCATGGTGCAATGTCTGGCCTACAGAGATCTATTCAGGCTCTGGCCTCCACACTTACGGCAGCCAGTCATCACCCAGCTTCTGCCCCCCTCCACCTTCTTCTTCCCAATCCAAATCCCTACTTCCCCTACCTACCTAAAGCACACAAGCGGATCCTCATGCATCCTCCTCAACAGACAAACATAGCACAAACAAACACAAGCACCACAAGACACACCGGCACGCACACAAACAGCATCCACCCACAGACATAGCAACACTCACAACTGGCCGTGATATCCCCACCACCCCAGCTTCACACACATGACATCAAGCCTACCTACAAGCACCACAACAACAGTCACTGACACAGCCACCGCACCCATCCTACCTGCAGACACCACCCCAGCAAACACTCATACATCCACTACAAGCACTACTCCTGCAGATGCCACAACTACTGACACACCTACATCAACCACATCTACCATACCTGCAGTCACCACCCCAACAGATACCCACCCACCACGGCATCCCCCAGCACCTCCACCCTCCCCAAGTTCAAGACACATAAACGCCCTCACTCACCCACCCAACAGACACCCACCACACACAAGATTACCTTTCATAAGCACACACCCAAGAAATCCACGCCTACACAGCCTACAACCACTCCCTCAACTTCCAAATCCTGTCCCCCTTCTAATGACTGTCCCTATGTTTCTAAAACCTTTTTCCTGTGTGACTTTAGCCTTACCCCTGTTCTCCCCCCTCCAAACCACACCCAGAAGGACTTCACCCAGCTCCCAGTCCGTCCCTTCCACCTCCAAGGCCTCCCCTGCCCCCCCACAATTAGCCATCCCCCCCAAAGAATCCCATCCCTCCCAAAAAGAAGCCCATGCCTCCTAAGAAGAAGACTACTGCTCTTCAGCCCAACCCCCCTCCCATATCCAAAACCCCCACCCTGATAACCCCTGAGGTGCCTGGCTGCTCCCTTGATGCCCCTTCCTGTGGAGGTTATATGGCAGTGAGGAGTCAAGTTGGGGCATGGGAGTGTGCCATTATGTATTCATGAGGTGTATTATCTTGAGTTTTGTAAGTGCAGACATGGAGTGCGTTGAATTGTGCTAGCTGTGTTTGCATTTGCCTGTGCATATGCCAATTTAGGTGTGTTTTCCCTTGCAATTGGTTCCTGTAGAGGTATGTCCCATGCAGTGGGAGTTGTATGTGCTTTGTTGACTTTCCCTTCCCCATTGTTTAGATGTGCATAACAATTGGTTTTGGTATCGTTTGTCCCTGAGACCCGTGTAGGGCCATTTCCTGTGGAGATGTTGTTTGAGGGTCCTGTTCAAAGTGCTATAGGTCCCAGTGCAGTCTCCTTCCCTGTGTGTCCCAGATGGCACCATCCCAATTGCGTAGGTATAGTTGTTATGTTGTTCTTGATGTACTTGTGTCTCTTTCTTTTATTCATGCCACTGTGCTTCCATTGTGCTGTGATGTGTGTATCCATTGCAGGGCTGTTTACTAGTGGTGTTGTTTGTGTTGCATGGCACGCTTAATCGACAGGTATGTGTTGTATGTGTGGGCAGTCCCTGGCCAGTGTGGAATGTGATTATGTGAGCTGTAATTGTATATGTGCTGTAGGTGTGTTGTTGTTGCTGTGTGGGACATTGTTGTGTAGCCTTCAGTGTCCTGTTTCTGGGCTGTTTGGCCAATTGTATTTGTGTAGTGTTGCAGTGAAGTGTGAGTGTGCTGGCCAAAGTGTGCGTATTGTGTGTGTGTACGTGTCCGTGTTGATGTATGTCAGTGAGTGTGTGTAGTATGAGATGTGTGCCTGCTGCCCATGGCGTGACCCCCCACCATGATGTGTTTGCCGGCACTACAAGCTGTTTTTACAGGTTGATGATTCCGGTAGGTGCGTGTACTTTTGGTTGATGGTGTCCATGGCAATGCTGATTTCGTGGTCTTTCGATGAGCAGTGGCATGATGTATGTGTAAGGCTCCATGGCGGTCTGGACGTGTAAAGCTGCCTGCAGGTGAGTGTTTCTCTTTATACTGTCCATTTCCGCCAGGTTGTACAAGGTGTTTGGACCGCCGCGGTCACATTGGCAGTGTGCAACCTCGCAATGGGTCAGACGGAAACACTGTCTCTGCCAGCCTGTTTATGCTTCTATATGATCGTGGAGGTCTGTGCTACCTGGCGGTGCTGGCGAACTGCTGCCGGTCATCTGTTTGTATGACCACCAAACTCATAATACGGCGGTCTGCTCCACCAGACTCTTGGTCGTCGGACCGCCACCACAAGCATGGCAGTCACAGGACTGCCCAGCTCGTAATCAGGCCCTAGGTATTGTAATTCAGTCAAAATGATCATTTAATGTTGGATTATAGGGAATTTTAAGATAGAATGCTAACATATAGGTAAGTGTGGGAGGAGCACTTCAGTGTTTTCTTATAAATGCATAATCAGTTCTTACCTTAGATCTTGGGATCTTTGCGCATATTAACCCCTCAACTAATAGCCCAGTGATGAAATCTTTTTTGGCCATTTGGGGTAGTTCAAGATTAAGGCGTCATAAAGTTTTTGCACATTAGGTATCCATGCAAATTTGCATCCTTCTTTTGCAACATCCTGGGATTTCTAAAGGTACCCAGGGTTTGAGGAGTCCCTTGGAAGGGACTGGGAAAATAGGCAAAATAATGTAAAATTTTGAGGTTTTTGAGAAGAATTGGAAAAAAGTGGTCCGGATAAAAGTGTCTGTTTTTTCCCCTATAAATGGCATAGATTGCTGTGCTAAAATCACCTTCTTCTCAGCTTTCAGAAACATGCAGAGCTGAATCAAAAAACCTAGCACCTCATTTACGAGGACTGATGCATGGCTGCGTTGTATCAGCGATGCGTCAAAAATATTTGTGCTTCGGTACAGAATCCTACATCATAGAAGCACTGTATTTACAGTACGGCGCATCATGGTGTAAGGAGGTTGGCTGCATAAAAAATTACGTATCTGTGTGTGCCTTGTGGCAGGAAAATCTGACGCTCTTGCTGCATGAGAGACACAGGGCTGACTTGTAGCACTTAAAGTGCTGCAAATTGGCACAGCGTCACTTCAGGGTGCGGAATACATGAAAAAAAAAAAAAATGACGCTTTGGTGGAAAAAAATTGGCACACTTCACAGAAGGCAGCCATGGAGGAAACAGCAGGTGCAAGGACAACAATCCCAGCACCAGCCAGGATGTCCAGACAGACTCCCAGGGGTAGAGAAACCAGACTCCCAGGGGTAGAGGAACAGGAAGTGCATCTTCAGTGAGGAGGACAGTGACATCCTGATCACTGAGGTGACAGAGCACCAAAATCAGCTCTTTGTCACCTCACAATTGCCACTAGAGAAGGAAGAGGGCATTTGGCAGTCAATAGTGGAAAAGATCAACAACGTGGGACAAGCAAAAAAGGACTGTCACTGCAACATGCGGTCGCACGATTATAAGTGCCAGACAAAGGAGAAACTGGCCAACAACCTCAAGGCAGCAATGCAGACCAGAGGATGTAGCCTTGCACCCCAGGAGGATCTAGATGCCTTGGAGGAGCGGATAGCAGCTGTCATCTGAGGCGAGTTGGTGTCCCCAGACACAACAATGCAGCACACAAGGGACAACCACAGACACAAAGTAAATATTATCAAGCGGCAATGAAGGCAAAAAAGTCATGTTGGGCAGTGCAGCTAGCTATGTACCAGTGCTCTAATGCTCTGTCCCCAGGGCAAAGGCCTGGAATCTGGATTATGTCCCATTAAATGCCACTGAAATGTTACTCTCACTGCTCAGTAATGTGTTGCACAGTTCAGTCAGGCTCCATCACGTTTATCCATTACATGTGTGAAGCGCAGCACCAGTCCAAGTCAACCTGTGTATACTGGCTTGTGTAGTGCAATTCACAACATGAGTCACCAGAACCATAAGTCATACATCACAGAGTAAAAAACATGGATGCCCAATCACAAGCTTAGTGGTGCAGGGTAGCAATTAAAGTTACCTTGCTGTGCTGCCCTGTGCCACATGGAAAGGTGAGGAATGGTCTGTACTACCTAGATAATGTGCATTCCTGTCCTCTGCCCCTGTGCTGATGCACACTGGGCAGGAAAAGTGCCAGCACCCTTGCACCATTTAGTAAGGATGCCTGTGTGGCAGACCGTATTGTCCCTGTGCAGGAAGGGACACCCTCATGCACAAAAACAATCATGTCTGGCTTTGTTCCCTCCCTATGTATGATACAGAATGCAGCACATATAGAAAAAGGAAAAAAAACTAAGAGAATAAAAGCCAACACTCCTTGTTACGGCTCCCCTGAGGAGGTGTAAGAAAATTTTGTGTTCCCTGGTTCACTGAACCTTGTAAATCAGGGAATGCCACAAAAAACATGGGTTTGGCACTAGAAATACAATATAAAAGCCATGGTACAGCCCCCTGACACAGAGTAGGCAATGCAGCCACTTGCCCAGCCTTGCCTCACTCCATATTTACAAGGCCACAAAAAGCCATGCAAAGTTGACTTTTGTTTCCTTGTCAAAATGGGTCTTCAATTTACCCCGCTGGTTTGTCATAAAAAGTGATTTTCCGGCAGAGGAAGCTCCATGAACATATGCCCCAGGGACTGCAACAACACATCATGCATGGACACCTGAATCCAATACAACCTTATGGGAACAATGCAGACCAACTAGCACCATGAGGACACTGAAACCCTCATTATGACATTGGCGCTAAGTGCCGCTTACCGGCATTCTGATTGCCTCCAACATACCGCGAACGTGGCGACATACTGCTACGCGTATTATGACCCACACATAGAAATCCGCCACTATGCAGACACACACACAAGTCCACCACTCTAAAGGTCAGTGATATCTGGTAGCAAAGCCCACACTGTTACAGCAACAGAAATACACCCACAGCATTATGACCCATGAATCACTGCAGCGGACACTCAACCGCGGTAAACCATTGGCGGTACATACCGCTGGGCTCAAAATACACACACACATACAAAACAACACAACATTGGACAATTCAAACTACACACAACTGACACACATACACACACCACACACCCACACCACTATAAAACACACACATACATTACCCTCAACCCTTTACCATTACAAACAAGTTACAACAGAGAGAGAAACACACCAGGAGCACCCACAGAATCAGAGCCACAGAACACCATCACCCATACTCAATCCACGCACCTCACAGCACACACCCCAACACATCACCCCATACACACTCACACACACCACTCACACTACACCCATGGCACCACAAAGACACCCCAGGTTCTCAGAGGAGGTGCTAAGGGTCATGGTGGAGAAAATCATCAGGGTAGAGCCACAGCTATTCGGATCACAGGTGCAGCAGACGTCCATTGCTAGGAAGATGGAGCTATGGCAGAGAGTCATTGACAGGGTCAGCGCAGTGGGACAGCAACCCAGAACAAGGGATGACATCAGGAAGAGGTGAAATGACCTATGGGGGAAGGTGCGTTCTATGGTAGCAAGACACCAGATAGCTGTACAGAGGACTGTCTGTGGACCCCTACCTCCTCCCCCACAACTAACAACATGGGAGGAGCAAGTCTTGGCGATCATGCATCCTGAGGGTCTGGCAGGAGTAGTAGGAGGACTGGACTCTGGTAAGTCAAATCTTTACTACGTTCACCACCCCCCTACCTGAATGTCATCACAAACTCCCACCCCTACCCTCACAGCTATCACTCCACCACCTCACATATACCCCACCATCACAATCCACCCATCCCAATACCAAGCCCTGCCTGCAACACCAATGCGTGGACACCACTCACAGACCTGCATGGACCCCCATCACCACAGCATGCACACTAGTGACAATCACTTAGCCAACCAAATTACAACTCACACAAGTCAAAGCTGCCTTGGTAATAACAACCATAGAGGGGAACATACCCATGTACAAGATGTCACATGCAGTAACAAAAACACTGCATTTACATCCCCAGAGGACCCCCACACAACGTCACCGGAGATGAGGTGCCAGCAACATCCGCCTCCCCGAAGAGGCCCACACTGATGACAGCAGCTCTGCACGCCTGGATATGGATGACCAACCTGGCCCATCAGGGACCTCTGGACAGTCGGTGACCCAGTCACAGTCCCACACAGCCACAGAGCCTCCCCCCCAGGAAACACCACCACAGCACCCACCCAGCGGGCCCATAACTCTGTCCCCAGGACACGTCAATCAACAGTTTGTCCACCACTGCAGGGACCCCAGGCAACCCCACAAACACAGGACAATCAGTGACCTGGGGTCAGTGGCAGTGGGCACACGGTTCAGGGGACAGAGGCACAGGACAACCGGGAAGCTGGGAGGACTGCTGTGCGACAGGGGAGGACAGGCCCAGGGAACCAACTCTCCACGAGGCACTCAACAACATCCTGGGAGCATACCACCATTTCCAGGAGACAATGGGCCAGATACTGGCCAAGTTGCAGGAGACCCAGCGGCTGCAGGAGGGACAGTACCTGGGGATGAGGGAGGAACTGAGGGACATCCACACCACCCTGGTCACCATTGCAGGGGTGCTGGCAGACATGGCCAACACCATGAGGGAGGCAGTGGCACACCAACGGGCCCCTGACACTAGCCACACCGATGAACAGCCCTCCACCTCCGCTGACACTAGTGGACAGGAGGCCCCACCACAGGAACAACAGGCCACCAGCACCCCTCCCCCCGCAAATGGAGAACCACCACACAAAAGATCCAGGCAGAAGCCAGAGAACATTGCCAAGACCCCACCAGGAAATAAGACTCCCCTGAATGTCACCCTTGTGTCCCACTCTGTCACCCTGTCCACCTTGAACTGCCATTGCCCCACTCCCTATGCCCTCTTGGACAATGCACCTGTGATACCAATAGACTGGACTCTATCCTGGACATTCCTCCATCATCAACCCAGCCCATTGCAATACCCCCCACACTTATTATCACATAAATAAACGCACTTGGAACTAATACAAGTATGGAGTGTCAATTGATTGAAATATGTATTAGTTTAACAAGCTGTAAACATTGCAATTGAAATGTAGAGTTATATATACAGTACATAGGTATGACCTGTAGTGGGCAGCAGTAAATACAGCAGGAGCCAGAGTGGGGCACAGATATCTGAAAATAGAGATGCCAAAGGGTACAGTAAGTGGCATAGAAATTGGAAAATCAGACTGCCATGTACAATGTAAACACAAAACTGCAATGGAAGGTGAAGTTACAGTGTCTTACCTGTGTGTCACTGGAAGTACTGTTGAATTATAGTTGTTCTGTTGTCCCAATCTTCTTCCTCTGCCTCCTCTTCGTCACTGTCCACAGGCTCCACCGCTGCCACATGACCATCTCCAGCCTCATCCTCCTGCAGAAAAGGCACCTGGTGTCTCAAGCCCAGATTGTGCAACATGCAACATGCAATGATGATTTGGCACACCTTCTTGGGTGAGTAGCACAGGGATCCAGCTGTCAGATGGAGGCACCGGAATCTGGCCTTCAGGAGGCCAAAGGTGCCCTCAATGATCCTCCTTGTTCACCCATGTGCCTCATTGTAACGTTCCTCTGCCCTTGTCCTTGCATTCCCCACTGGGGTCAGTAGCCATGAGAGGTTGGAGTAACCAGAGTCACCTGTAAATATTGAGGGATACCTGTTAGCCAGACACTCACTCTTAGGGCCAAACCCACACCCATATACCAACAGACATTTGGAGGGGACCATGGGCTCACCTATTAGCCACACCCTGTGCCTCTGGAGTTGAGACATCACTTATGGAATGCTGCTATTCCTCAAAATAAAGGCATCATGCACAGACCCAGGATACTTTGCATTGAAATGGGAGATGTAGTGGCTTGCCAGACACACTATCTGCACATTCAGAGAGTGAAAGCTCTTTCGACTTCTGAACACCTGTTCATTTCTCCAGTGGGGGGGAAAAACCAATTTGTGTACCATTAATAGCACCAATGATTTTGGGGATATGTCCCATTGCATAGAAGTCAGCCTTCACTGTGGCCAAATCCTCCACCTGGGGGAATATGATGTAGCTCTGCCTGTGTTTCATCAGGGCAGACTACACTCTGGTCAGCACGTTTGAGAACATAGGCTGTGACATCCCTGCTGCCATGACCACTGTCGCTTAGAAGGACCCACTTGAAATGGAGCACTGGACCTGCACAAGAGGGGAAGTACCAGTGGAGTGGCAGATAGCTGAGATCAGGTCTGGCTCCAATTAGGCACACAGCTCATGGATTGTGGCCCTATCCAGTCTGTAGATTAGGATAATGTGCATGTCCTCCATTGTGGCCAGGTCCACCAGGGGTCTGTACACAGGGGTATGTCTCCATCTCCTATTCATCCTCACCGGCTGAACTCTAGGGTGAAAAACAGTGAGTAGATGGTCATATTCAAACATATCCTCAGATTAATATGCCTTGCATTTTTTTACAAAAACAGTATATGAACGTGTTGGGCCGTTGATGTGCCTATATCTGCTGTGACGCAATTAGATGCCATGGCCTGTTCCCCCCTGAAATGGCGGCCGTCTGACCTGTGAGGAGGGACAAGTGGAAATGAGATAATTCCCCTGATGTTGAGTGCCATTGCGGGAGGCGGTCGACGACTGCCTTGCAACACATCATTGGTTATCATTGGGGCCTAAGGGTTCCAGGAGCCAATGGTGATGTACGCGGGCGGTGATGGTACGCACCGCCGCTGAAGTGACTGCCATTTTCTATCTGTTCACTCACTTGCTACCTGACCTTCAACAGGAGAGGACTTACACTGCAAGTGCTGCTGTGACCTGTGTCTGGAAGCGACCATGGCCAGAGTGTCTGGGGAAAGGGCCCCTGCCTTCACTTCCGAGGAGTTGGAGAGACTAGTGGATGGGGTCATACCCTAGTACCCTTTACTTTATGGTCCTCCAGACAAACAGGTGACTACACTGTGAGCACGATGCTTGGGGCATGAATGTATGGAGTGCTGTGTGTGTAAGCCTCGTGTAGGGGGTGGGCTGAGGGGTCCTGGGAAGAGTGCTGCATGTTTGGTGGGCAATGTCTGTGCATAAGGGGATGGGAGGAATATGGTGGGCCATGAGTGTAACAGTCCGGACGGTATGACTAATAGAATTTCTTATGTATCTTTTTCTGCAGGTCAGCGCCCACTAGAAAAAGGGTATTTGGTGTGCCATCGCCAAGAAGGTGCGGAACCTGGGGGTCTTTGACAGTGGGAGCACCCACTGTGGAAAACGGTGGGAGGACCTGAGCTGCTGGGCAAGTAAGACGGCAGAGGCCCAGATGGGGAATAGAATCCCAACGAGGAAGGGGTGCCCATCGTACCCTGACCACCTGATGTTCTGCATCCTGGCGGTGGCCTATCCGGAGTTGGATGGGCACTTGAAGTCATCACAGCAGCGACAAGGCGGTGAGTACAGATTCAGAATCATGAAGTTGTGTGCGTTGAGGTGTTACCTGGGTGGGGAATGTGGGCCTGTGGGTGCCCCTAGGCCAGGACGAACATGGCAGGGTAGGTTCCATGATGGGCAGGCTCAGATGCACTCCAACCCCAATAATACTAGTGGGCATCTACTACTGGGCAGGGTCCTGAGGGTTTAAGGTGTGCAGGTAATGGCGTTAGGCATTGTACCCCATGGCCTGGTGACTAGGATTGTAACTCGTATTGCATGGCCTAGTGCATAGGGCTGTTCCCTGTGAGTTGTGTACGCCAACGGTGGTGCTGTTGCTGGCATTGACCAATTGTATCCTGTGTCTCTTCCACACCCTTTCTGTTTTGTCACCCTGTCCTTGTGTGCACTAGCATCATCTGGCGGAGGAGCTGAGGCACCGGCGACGGCGGGAGCTGCATCCCACATGGGCCTGGAGGCAGAATCCACCGACGGTGAGCGCACCAGTGGGACGGAGGGCGAGGGGAGCACCACGACGGAGACAGGAGGGGACAGTTCTGACAGCGACACCTCCTCCAATGGAAGCTCCCTGGCGGTGGCAGACACCTCTGTGCACACCCCAACTAAAGGTACAGCCGCTACCCCCGTACCAGCACCGCCCTCCCAGCAGCCCCTCAGTGAGTTTCCCGTGCCCGCTCACCCAGGAGGGTGGGCATATCCTTCGCCCCAGACACCTCAGGCCCTGCCCCAGTCATCGCTGCTGCCCTCAGTGAGGAGGCTATTGACCTCCTGAGGTCCCTCTCTGTTGGGCAGTCAACCATACTGAATGCTATCCAGGGTCTAGCAGGGCATTTGCCACAAACAAATGCATTCCTGGAGGGCATTCACTCTGGCGTGGCGGCACAACAGAGATCATTCCAGGCTCTGGCCAACTAACTGATGGCAGCCATTGTCCCTGTCTCTAGCCTCCTACCTCCAACTCCCTCTACCGAGTCCCATTTCTCTCAACCCCAGCCTATCCCAAGCACACCTTCAGACCTGCATGCACCCAAATCAACACACAGAAGTGGCTCAGGCAAACACAAGCACCACACTTCATCCCAAAGGCACTCACACAAGCACCATCCAGATGCAGACACACCAACATCCACTGCCTCCACTGTGACCCCCTCCTCATCGTCATCCACCTCCATCCCAGGAGTGTCTCCACTCACACCTGCATGCACTACATCCTCATCCACTACCTCCATCACCAGCACGCCTATCACTACACGCTCCTCACTGGCAGTCACTACCCCCATATCCATGCACATGTCCCATGTGTCCTCTCCCACTGTGTCTGTGCTCCCTCATCCCAAAGTACACAAACGCAAGCACTCAGACACCCAACAGCCGTCCACCTCATGACAGCATCCAGCCCATGCACCTGCACCAAAACACAGCAGACAGACACCTCCTACAACCACTCCCTCTTCCTCCACTCCCAAACCTTCACCCTCTTCCAGGTCCAGTGTCCCTAAAAGGCTTTTCCTCTCCACCCTTGCCCTATTCCCTGCCCCCCCATCCTTCACTTTGGGCCAAGGTGGGAAGAACCCAGGCCAGCACCTCAGCCACCCAATCCATGGCCACTGTAGTTTCTGCAGCTACTGCATGTGTGAGAGGCTTTAAGGAAGCACCCGTCAGCACTGCCTGCACCACCTGCCAAGGGAAAGAAGGGGCTGCCAGCTATCAAGGGCAGAAAGGGAACACCAGCCAGCAAGGGGAAGGAGGCACCACCAGCTAGCAAGGGCAAGGAAGCACCACCAGCTAGCACGTGCAAGGAGGCACCATCAGCTGGCCGCAGCAAGGAGGTACCACCAGATAGCAAGGGTAGGAAGGGAACACCAGCTGGAAGAAGCAAGAAGGCACCATCAGCTGCCAAGGGCAGGGCAGGAAGGGAACAACAGCTGCCAAGGACAATGTAAAAGGAACAGACACCGCAGGCAAGATGGATCTGGTGCCTGGGGCTGGAGCAGCATCTGGGCAAACAACACCAGCCATGGCTTTTCAGCCATCCGAGGCTGCAGGGGAAGGGCTGGAGCCTCCCACACCACTGACAGCACCGCCACCTGCACTGCCGCCAGCACCGCCACCTGCACCGCCACCTGCACCGCCACCTGCACTACTGCCAGCAGCACCACTGACAGCCGCAGCAGCCCCAGTGGGCAGTCGTCTGAGGCTGCAGGGGAAGGGCTGGAGCCTTCCCCCACCACTGACAGCACCGCCACCTGCACTGCCGCCAGCACCGCCACCACCGCCACCTGCACTGCCACCTGCACCACTGCCAGCAGCACCACTGTGTAGTCGTGATTACATGGGCTGTAGTGCGTCCTGGCCCCTGCAACAACTGTAGGTGTGACACCCAGGTGAGAGACTGTGACCTTGCACCATCCAGGATCTGCATCACAGGGCACAAGGACCCCTCCAGAGCCAGTGGAAGAAGGCATCCACTCATCCCCTCCTTTCCAGGATGAAGCACACTGGGCACAAGGGCCCCTCCATAGCCAGTGGAAGAAGGCATCCACTCACCCCCTTCTTGCCAGGATGCAGCACATTGGGCACAAGGCACCCTCTAGAACCAGTGAAAGAAGGCATCCATTCACCCCCTCCTTGCCAGAATGAAGCACACAGGGCACAAGGCCCCCTCCCGAACCAGTGGAAGAAGGCATCCAATTGCGAGACTGTGGCTGTGCACTCCCCAGGACCAAATAGTGGGCAAACCACCCACTAGAGAGACTGTGGTCTTGCACTCTCCAGGAGCAAACAGTGGGCAAACCATCCACTTGAGAGACTGTGGCTTTGCACTCCCCAGGACAAAGCAGTTGGAAAACCACCCACTTGAGAGACTGTGGCTTTGCACGCCCCAGGAGCAAGTAGTAGGCAAACCACCCACTTGAAAGACTGTGGCTTTGCACTCCCCAGGAGCAAGCAGTGGGCAAACCACCCACTTGAGAGACTGTGGCTTTGCACTCCCCAGGAGCAAGCAGTTGGAAAACCACCCACTTGAGAGACTGTGGCTTTGCACGCCCCAGGAGCAAGCAGTGGGCAAACCACCCACTTGAGAGACTGTGGCTTTGCACTCCCCAGGACCAAACAGTAGGCAAACCACCCACTAGAGAGACTGTGGCTTTGTACACCCCAGGACATCGTAGATGGCATGTAGCCCCCCCAGTAGCAGTGGCGTTGTACCATCTACCAGCTGAGGTGCTCCCCGTTCCCCTTCCCCCGGAGGTGCCTGTGTATCTTCGACCTGATGCCCCAGCAGTGTTCTCTCTGTATTGAGGCAGGAGTCAAGTGTGACCTTGTTCATTCAACAGAAGTCAAAGGAATAGTAAAAAAATATCTCCATTATGTGCAATTTACACAAGGATCACAACCTGTGTTAGTTTTCCTTTGGTTATATAACTTTCAAACCTTTACAGCCATTGACCAAGCTGTGTAGCATGAAGGATCATTGCTACTGGGGAATCAGTCTGTGGGATCTGCATGTGCCTTAACTACATATGGGCACAGTCAATGTGCACACTCTGTAATATTTCCATTGTGTATTACATTACAAATCACACTATCTTACACCTTTAACAATGTGTCCCACTCATGAGGCAACTTTTCCGGATTTACTCTCAGCTCTGTTGACATGTGTGTAGCATTGGTCAACACACATGGAAGTCCCCTACTGTGTAAATAAAGTATGTCAGACCATGAATCTATTCTTTCAGAACTACACCTACATATGCCAACCAATAATGCTGGGTTGACCACTAGCTGGCTCTCAGTGTTACACTGCCATTAGAATGTTAAATTTTAACATCTCTAACATTGTAAGTCAAATATTGGGTATTTACTGTTAACACAATGCTGCTGATTAACCTCACTATTGTGGCTGTGTTTTATGTCAGTTTACGTAATATGGGCAGGTGTCCAATGTCTCAGTATGTACAGTCAAATATACATATATAGATATCTTGTTGAGTTGCTACTTAACATCCATAACAACTTTATATACTACAAGTTACTACTACCTATCTACATCTAAACTTCAAATCCCCACCCTGCTTAACATTTAGGAATAAGTACAACAAATACACATACTAAAGCCTAAACATTTACTATTCTGCACATATGTTACTAAACATATAGGGCCTCATTACAACCCTGGTGGTCAGTGATAAAGCGCCGGTAATACCACCAACAGGCCGGCGGTAACAAAAATGGAATTATGACCATGGTGGAAACCGCTCACACAGACAGCCACTTTAACACACCGATCGCCACGGCTGTAGCAACAAGCACCATGGCGGTAACTGCCAGCAGCCAGGCGGACAACAATGTACCACCCACTCTATTACAACAGGCCTATCCGCCACCTTTTCTGGGGCGGTACCAACGACATCAAAAGCACAGCAGAAACAGTACACAGAAGGCAAAGGACTCACCCCTGGAGACACAAGAAAGAACCACGCCGCCATGGAGCCAGAGTTGCAGGTGTTCCCCATGCTCGTTTATCTCTTCTTCACTATGAACACCAATGCCGGCGAAAATGACCACGGTGAGTACTGCCGCCTAGCACACAGGGGAGGGGGGAGGAAAAAGAAAGTGACACACACACGCAACACCCCACCCCCAACACCATACACATAACCAGATGCAGTAACATTACATATTCACCCCGTACCCCTCAGGAATAATGCAAGGACAAAAGGAATTGATTAAAGTGAGTGTAATAATATAAAACTGTAGAAAATCGTGCTTCAAAATCAAAACAGTATATACATATATACAAATGGAGGGACACTGCCCAGTCCACAATGTCCGTTGGCCAGAGGGCCAAATCACATAGGCCAAGGCCCGACTTGACTCCTGCAACAACACGGAGAGAACACCACAGGGGCATCAGGTCGAAAATACTCAGGCACCTCGGGGGGACGGAAAACAGGGGGGCACCTCAGCTGGAAGATGGTAAAACAACACTGATCTTGGAGGGGGCTACATGCCCTGTGCGATGTCGTGGGGAGTGCAAGGCCACAGTCTCTCAAGTGGGTGGTTTGCCAATTGCTTGGTCCTGGGGAGTGCAAGGCCACAGTCTCTCAAGTGGGTGGCTTCTCCACTGGTTCTGGAGGGGGCCTTGTGCCCAGTGTGCTTCACCCTGGCAAGGATGGGGTGAGTGTGTGGCTTCTTCCACTGGTTCTGGAAGGGGCCTGGTGCCCAGTGTGCTTCATCCTGGCAAGGAAGCGGTGAGTGGATGGCTTCTTCCACTAGTTCTGGAGGGGGCCTTGTGCCCATTGTACTTCATCTTGGCAAGGATGGGGTGAGTGGATGGCTTCTTCCACTGGTTTTGAAGGGGGCCTGGTGCCCAGTGTGCTTCATCTTGGCAAGGATGGGGTGAGTGGATGGCTTCTTCCACTGGTTCTGGAGGGGGCCTGGTCCCCTGTGATGCAGCACTTGGGGAGTGCAAGGTCACAGTCTCTCACCTGGGTGTCACACCCACAGGACTTGCAGGGTACAGGACGCACTACAGTCCATGGAGGCAGGACTGCACACTGCCCGCCGGTGGTGACAGCTGCTCAGTGGTGGCAGTGGCGGTGCTGGTGTCGGGGCTGGCAGTGGTGGTGGGAGGCTCCAGCCCTTCCCCTGCAACCTCGGACGCTGCCCACTGGGGCTGCTGCTGCTGGCAGTGGTGCTGGCAGGAGTGCTGGTGGCGGTGCTGGTGGAGGGAATGCCAGTGGTGGGGTGAGGCTCCAGCCCATCCCCAGTAGCCTTGGACGGCTTCCCACTTGGGCTGCTGCTGCTGGCAGTGGTGCTGGTAGCGGTGCTGGTGGCGATGCTGGTGTCGGGAATGTCAGTGGTGGGGGGAGGCTCCAGCTCATCCCCTGCAGCCTCGGACAGCTGCCCACTTGGGCTGCTGGCAGTGGTGCTGGTGGCGGTGCTGGTGTCGGGAATTCCAGTGGTAGGTAGAGGCTCCAACCCTTCCCCTCCAGCCTCGGATTGCTGAACCACCATGGGTGGTGTTGGGGGCTCAGAATCAGTCCCAGCACCAGGCCTCCTGTCCTTCCTGCCTGCAGGGGCAGGCTCCTTGCCCTTGCCAGCTGGTGGTGCCTCCTTGCCCTTGCCCATGGCAGCTGGTGGTGCATCCTTGCCTTTCCCCTTGGCAGCTGGTGCAGACACACTATGAGTGCTGATGGCTGATTCCCTGGAGCCTCTCACACCTGCAGTAGCTGCCAACCCTTCTGTGGCCGTGGACTGGGTGGCTGAGGTGCTCGGCTGGGTTCTGACCACCCTTGCTCGACGTGAAGGACGGTGGGGAGGGGTAGGGAAGAGGTCAACGGCAGAGAGGAAAAGCTTCTTAGGGACACTGGGGCAGGAAGAAGGTGCAGGTTTGGTAGTGGAGGAAGAGGGAGTGGTTGGGGAAGGGTCTGTCTGCTGTGTTTGGGTGCAGTTGCATGGGCTGGATGCTGTTGTGAGGTGGATGGCTGTTGGGTGTCTGAGTGCTTGCGTTTGTGTACTTTGGGAGGAAGGGGCACAGACACAGTGGGAGAGGACACAGGGGACGTGTGCATGGATGTGGGGGATGTGACTGCCAGTGAGGGGTGTGTAGTGATAGGCGTGATGGTGATGGGGGTAGTGGATGAGGATGTAGTGCATGCAGGTGTGAGTGGAGACGCTATGGGGAGGGTGGTGGACGAGGAGGAGGAGGGGGACACAGTGGAGGCAGTAGATGTTGTTGTGTCTGCATCTGGATGGTGTTTGTGTGAGTGCCTGTGAGATGATGGGTGGTGCTTGTGTTTGCCTGAGCCTCTCCTATGTGTTGTCTTGGGTGCATGCTGGTCTGAATGTGTGCTTGGGATGGGTTGGGGTTGAGGGGAATGGGACTGGGTACAGGAAGTTGGAGGGGGAGGCTAGAGACAGAGACAATGGCTGCCATCAGGGAGGAGGCCAGAGCCTGGATTGAGCTCTGTTGGGCCGCCATGCCAGAGTGAATGACCTCCAAGAATGCATTTATTTGTTGCAAATGGCCTGTCAGCCCCTGGATGACATTCACTATGGCTGACTGCCCAACAGAGATGGATCGCAGGCGGTCAATAGCCTCCTCACTCAGGGCAGCAGGGCTGACTAGGGCAGGGCCCGAGGTGACTGGGGCGAAGGAGATGCTCACCCTCCTGGGTGAGCGGACACGGGACATTCACTGAGGGGCTGCTGGGAGGGCGGTGAGGGTGCAGGGGTGGCGGCTGTACCTGTAGTTGGGATGGGCACAGAGGTGTCTGCCACAAGCAGGGAGCTTCCATTGGAGGAGGTATCACTGTCAGAACTGTCCCATCCTGTCTCCGCCGTGGTGCTCCCCTCGCCCTCCGTCCCACTGGTGCCCTAACCATCGGTGGATTCGGCCTCATGGGCCATGTGGGATGCAGCTCCCTCCATCGCCGATGCCTCTGCTCCTCTGCCAGATGATACTAATGCATATAAGGAGGGGTGACAAAACAAAAAGGGGGGCAAGAGACAAAGGATACACTTGGTCAATGGCTGCTCTAACATCACAGTTGGCGTACACGACACACATACACAGGGAACAGCCCTACGCACTAGGCAATGCACAACCTGTCACAATGCTAGTCACCAGGCCATGGACAGGAATACCTAATGCCAATAGCAGCATACCTGAGACCCATAGGCCCATGCCCAGTAGTGGATGCATACTAGCTTGGTAGGAGGTGCTGTACAGCAGACCCAGCCCAACATGGGACCAACCGTGCAATGTCCGGCCTGGCCTAGGGGTACCCACAGGCCAACATCCCCCACCCAGAGACCACCCCACCACACGCAAGTAGTATACTGGGAAACTGTACTCACCCACTTGTGGCTGCTGTGATGCCTTCAAGTGCCCATCCAGCTCCGGATAGGCCACCGCCAGTATGCATGCCATTGGGGGGGGTCAGGGTTCAATGGGCACCCCTTCCTCGTTGGGAGGCCATCCCCAGCTGGGCATCTTCCGTCTTCCTTCCCCTGCGTCTCAGGTCCTCCCACCGTTTGTGACAGTGGGTGCTCTGCCTACCTTAGACCCCCAGGGTCTGCACGTCCTTGGCAATGGCACACCGTACATCCTTTTTCTGATGGGAGCTGACCTGCAGAGAAATACCCATAGGAAAAGGTATCAGTCAGACTGCCCGACCTGTTACATTCATGTCCCACCATAGCCCTCACATCCCCTGATGCACAGACATTGCCCACCATACATGCAGCACGCTGCCCAGGGCCCATCCACCAACCCACCCACACAAGGCCCTCACACACAGCAATCCATGCATTCATGCCCCATGCATCGTGCTCACAGTGTACTCACCTGTTGGTCTGGAGGCCAATACAGCATTCAGTACGGGGGTGGGACCCCATCCACCAGTCTCTCCAACTCCACAGCGGTGAAGGCAAGGGCCCTTTCCCCAGTGACACGAGCCATGGTCGGTCCCAGACATAGGTCACAGCAGCACTTGCAGTGTAGGTCCTATCCTGTCAGGTAGCAAGTGAGTGAACAGATAAAAAATGGTGGTCACATCCGCGGCGGTGCGTACCGTCACCAACAGCGTACATCACCATTGATCACTGTAACCCATAGGGCCCAATGACAACCAATGAGGTGTTGCACGGCGGTAGTCCATCGCCTCCCGCAACGGCACACAATGTCAGCAGCATTACCTCATTCCCACATGTCCATCCACACAGAACAGGCGGCTGCCATTTCAGGAGGGGGCAGGCCAACCTAACTGCGTCACAGTACACATAGGCACCATGTGGGCCTATACAACAATATACTGTCACAGTCACAACATGCAATGCAGTGTAGTGTTTGGAAATGTTGAATACTGACCAGCTGCGCCCAGTTTTGCCCCTTAGATTACAACTGCTGTGGATGAATAGGAGATGGAGACATCCTCCCATGTACTGACCCCTGGTGGACTTGGCAACAATGGAGAACAGGCACTTTATCCTCACCTATAGACTGGACAGGGCCACAATCACAGAGCTGTGTGCCCAATTGGAGCCGACCTGATATCTGCTATCTGTCGGCCCACCGAGATCCCCCCTCTTGTGCAAGTCCTATCTGTGCTCCATTTCTTGGCAACTGTCTCCTTCCAAGTGACAGTGGGCTTGGCAGCCAGCAGGAATGTCGCAGCCAATGTTCTCAATAGTGCTGACCAGAGTGTTGTCTGCCCCGATTAAACACATGCGCAGCTACATCGTTTTCCCCCAGGTGGAGGATTTGGCCACATTGAAAGCTGATTTCTATGCAATGGGACATATCCCCAACATAATTGGGGCTATTGATGGTAAACATATTGCATTCCCCCCCACCCCCCGGAGAAATGAACAGGTGTTCAGAAATCCTAAGAGCTTTCACTCCATAAATGTGCAGCTAGTGTGCCTGGCAGACCAGTACATCTCCCACGTCAATGCAAAGTATCCTGGGTCTGTGCATGATGCCTTTATCCTGAGGAATAGCAGCATCGCAAATGTGATGGCTCAACTCCAGAGGCACAGGGTGTGGCTAATAGGGGAGCCCTGGTTCCCACCCAGTGGATGTTGGTGTACGGGTATGGTGTTGGCCAAAAGGGTTAGTGTGTGTTTAGCAGGTATCCCTCGATATTTGCAGGTGACGCTGGTTACCCCCAACCTCTCATGGCTACTGACCCCATTGAGGAATGCCAGGGCAAGGGCAGAGGAACGTTACAATGAGGCACATGGGCGGACAAGAAGGATTATCGAGAGGACCTTTGGCATCCTGAAGACCAGGTTTTGTTGCCTCCATTTAACAGATGGATCCCTGTACTACACACCCAAGAAGGTCTGCCAGATAATTGTGGCATGCTGCATGTTGCATAACCTTGCGTTGAGATGCCAGGTGCCTTTTCTGCAGGAGGATGAGGCAGGAGATGGGCGTATGGCAGCAGTGGACCCTGTGGACAGTGAAGATGAGGAGGCAGAGGATGAGGACAACAGAACAGCAATAATACGACAGTACTTCCAGTGACACACAGGTAAGACATTGTAACTCACTCTACATTGACAGTTTTGTGTCAGATATTGTACATGGCAGGCAGATTCTCCCAGTTCTATGGCCACCTACTATACCCTTTGGTATCTCTATTTTCAGATATCTGTGCCCCACTCTGGCATCTGGTGTGTTGACTGCAGCCTACTACAGGTCAGTCCTATGTATACATCCCTGTACAGTTGTATTGCAGTGTATAAAGCTTGTTAAACTAATACATAGTTCAATCATTTGACAGACTCCATACTTGTAATTTTTTAAGTGGTGTTTATTTAAGTGCCAATAAGTAGAGGGGTATGTGCAATGGACTGGGCTGGTCGTGGAGGAATGTCGAGGATAGAGCCCAGTCCATTTGTATCACAGGTGCATTGTCCAAGGGGGCATAGGAAGTGGAGCAATGGCAGTTCAAGGTGGACAGGGTGACAGAATGGGACACATGGGTGACAATCAGGAGAGTTCTATTTCCTGGCGGGGGTCTTGGCAATGTTCTCTGGCTTCTGCCTGGATTGCAGGGACCGTTTGCGGGGTGGTTTGCAGGGGGGGTGCTGGTGGCCTGTTGTTCCTGTGGCGGGGCCTCCTCTGCACTAGCGGCAGCGGAGGTGGAGGACTGTTCATCGGTGTGGCAAGTGTCAGGGGCCTGGTGGTGTGCCACTGCCTCCCTCATGGTATTGGCCATGTCTGCCAGCACCCCTGCAATGGTGACCAGGGTGGTGTGGATGTCCTCCAAGTCCTCCCTGATCCCAGGTACTGTCCCTCCTGCAGCCGCTGGGTCTCCTGCAGCTTGTCCAGTATCTGGCCCATCATCTCCTGGGAATGGTGGTATGCTCCCAGGATGTTGGTGAGTGCCTCCTGGAGAGCCGGTTCCCTGGGCCTGTCCTCTCCCTGTCGCACAGCAGTCCTTCCAGCTTCCCTGTTGTCCTGTGCCTCTGTCCTCTGAACCGTGTGCCCACTGCCGCTGACTCTAGGTTCCTGGTCATCCTGTGTTTGTGGGGTGGCCTAGGGTCCCTGTAGTGGTGGACACACTGCTGATTGACGTGTCCTGGGGACAGAGGTATGGGTCCGCTGGGTGGGTACTGTGGTGGTGTTCCTGAGGGGGGAGGCTCTGTGGTGGTATGGGACTGTGCCTGGGTAACCGACTGTCCGGAGATCCCTGATGGGCCAGGTCTGTGATGGGGGTCCGTGCATTGATGTTATGTGCAGGGCTTGGTATTGGGATAGGTGGGTTGTGATGGTAGGGTGTATGTGAGTTGGGGGAGTGATGGGGGTGAGGAAAGGGGTGGGGGTTTGTGATAGCATGCAGGTAGGGGGGTGATAGTAATAAACATTTGACTTACAAGAGTCCATTCCTTCTGCTACTCCTGCCAGGCCCTCAGGATGCAGTATTGCCAAGACTTGCTCCTCCAATGTTGTTAGTTGTGGGGGTCCATCTCCAGTGCTCTGTACTGCTATCTGGTGTCTTGCTCCACGGAACGTCCCTTCCCCCGTAGGTCGTTCCACCTCTTTCTGATGTCATCCCTTCTTCTTGGGTGCTGTCCCACAGCATTGACCCTGTCCACGATCCTCCGCCATAGCTCCATCTTCCTAGCAATGGATGTCTGCTGCACCTGTACTCCAAATAGCTGTGGCTCTACCCGGATGATTTCCTCCACCATGACCCTTAGCTCCTCCTCTGAGAACCTGGGCTGTCTTTGTGGTGCCATGGGTGTAGTGTGAATGGTGTGTGTGAGGGTATGTGGGGTGATGTGTTGGGGTGTATTCTGTAAGGTGCGTGGATGGTGTATGGGTGATGGTGTAATGTAGCTCTGGTTCTGTGGGTGTTCTTGGTGTCTCTCTCTCTCAGTTGTCAATTGTTTGTAGTCGTAAAGGGATGTGGGTAGTGTGTGTGTGTGTTTTATAGTGGTGGGGTGTTTGTATTGTTGTCAGGTGTGTGTAGTTTGAATTGTCCAAAGTGGTGTAGTTTTGTTTGTGTGTGTGCATTTTGGGCGTGCCGGTATGCACCGCCAATGGTTTACCACGGTTGAATGTCCGCTGCGATGATTCGTGGGTCATGATGCTGTGGGCGTAATTCTCTTGGCGTAATGGTGTGGGTTTTGGTACTGCCAGTTTACCACTGACCTTTGGTCTGGCGGACTTGTGTGTGAGGCTGTATAGTGACAGATTGCTATGTGTGTGTCATAATATGGGTGGCAGTAATCCGCCGTGCCAGCGGTATGTTGGCGGCAGTCAGCATGGCGGTAAGCGGGATTTACCGCCAATATCATAATCAGGGCCATAGTGAGCTCCATTCAAATTTTGATCTGACACACATATTGTGCAGGATGGCACAAACCAAAATTATTTCAGAAACCATTGATGATGTGTATAGATAGGCATCACATCCAGACTGATCCAAATACCTGAATCTTAATTTGAACACTCCAGAAGTCCTTCCCACCACATTTCTAGTTTCTTCGAAGTATCTGGGCTCTATCTGTGTTTGGCTGAATGGGGTCCTCAGTCATACTTGCAGCCCATAACCTCGATCACCTATAGAGAGAGGAAGAAATGCAAATTAGGAGTAGCTGCCAACTTACATATTCATGTTGCACGGCTGATACTCATTGAATACTTGACCACAAAATTTAATTTTTCAAGGCTATCTTTTTTAAGGCTGTCTGTTTGTATTGGGGAAGAATAGAAGGTAGCCACATGTGATTGTACAGGATGTATATTTGCAATGTTGAATATACATCTCCTGATCTTGCACACTTCTTTGTCTGAATGACCAGCGTTATGAAAACAGTTGATGCCTCCATTCAAACTTAATATGGTGCTCAGTAATGTGTTTTGGAAAACAACATAGAATACCCATGGGACCATGTTATGTAGCATTTGCATTGCTATCGCATCACACTAGGGGAAGTAAGGGCAACCAAAAGGCAAAATTGATCTTCACTAGGACACCAAAGGCCAATTTTGCGTGGACGTGCATGCCTCTGTACATAAACGTCAGTGAAGGAAGCTGCTAGAGCTCTGTTACTTTACATTTGAAAGTAGGAGCCTTTTCATGGGTGGATCATTGTTATTTCCATGCATACACCGATGTTTTGCTGAGAATTAGTAGAATTTATACATTTAGTAAGAATGGGTATGTATCTACATCGTGTTCATCCCCATCCCAGCTATGACAAAGCCATAGACATGTATTTGTGCTTTTTATTTCAGCAGTCAATATGAATTGCATTGTGCAGCACTCACAGAAAGATGATTAAGCCTCTAAGATTATAATTTTAGGTGGGAGGCTTCACTTCTTGCACAAACACTATCCATCAAGTAGCACAGACACCTTAGTAAGACAGTGCAAGTGTGGATCCATTGGTGCGAGGCTCCGCACATTGCCGCACATTGCCACAGCATGAGTATTAAGTAGAACAGGTCAATTTTATGTGACATATAGGTCAGGTCTGCTCTGTACATTTCAGACAATACATCTACCGTGCTTGGTTCCCTGCATTGTTTGAGATGTTAGTACATATAGACACTAATGTCACACAAACGTTTAGCTTTATGATTTCATTACAGCCACTGGTGGGTAATGGAGCATTTGATTGATCCTATATTTAGTCTTTCCCATTCCATGTTCCAAAAGACATAAAAAATAAAACTTACCAATGAGAATTCCATTTTCATATGTTCCACTCTTGAAGCACCCAGTTATTATTACAATGTCTGAAAATGTAAGAGTCATGGGCACTTCCTGGGTATTTAACTACCACATTAGTGAATAATCCTTGATAGTCAATTATTGCCAGCACATTGATGGAATAGTTCCGCTTTCAGTTCTGGAAAATGTGTGCATTAGCTGCAGGTGGCACCAATTGCACATGGGTGTCATCAATTGCTCCAAGGACATCAGAGAAACCAGCAATCTCATAAAATCCTTGTTGGATAGTGAATTGTTGTAGGCTGGTTTTAGGGAACACCAGATACTGGAGAGTTAGCTGGCTAATCGCATCAAGCACAGATGGCAGAAAGGAAAAAGAGGTCCCCTGCAATATTCCAGCCGACAGGTCTTCTGAAAAGAGCCAGAGCCCAACATGCGCAGAACTGCCATTAGTTTCACATGTGGTGGGATGGCATTGGACAGTCCTGTTGCTTGTTGAATACTTGAGGTATCTTTGGCAACAACTCCAGGATGCTCTCCTTCTTCAAATGGAATAGCTGAATCACCTCCTCCACCCTGAAATCAATGAGGGTGATCCTTTGCCTGAATATCTGCTCTTTCCTCCTTTGCTGTCACATGGCTCAGATAAGCTTGACAGATTGTATTGAGTAGGAGTTCTTCTTATACTGATGGCCGTGCATTGTTGCATGCACCTACATTGGCCATGTGTAGCATTCTGACGTATTTACATTGTTGACATACATTGCGTGTCACTGCGTCAAGCAGTGATGTGTTAGTAAATACCACTGCATTGCTCTTGCAAAGGGATTTGCATGGAAACACCTAACTTACATGCTTCCTTATTTCCTGAGACATGCAAGCTGACACAGCGCAGGACTTGCACCACATAAGTTCAGAAAAGGATGCAGGAAGGCCTATGCATCGATTACTAACTCTCACTTAAGCCCTTGCATCGCCTTGTGTGGCACAAGTGCAATGCAGGGGCTTAGGTAACCTGGGCCTAGATATGGCAAAGGAGGCACACTTGATAAACAATGTGCTACACCTGTCAGCCTTAAGGTGGTCTTGTGCCAAACCTTTTTGCATTTGTCTTTGTAATTTTTTTTATAAATTGTTGCTGGCCTTAGGACTCTGCACTACACCGAGGATAAGCAGGGGTACTCTGCACTTTACCGAGGATAAGCAGTGCTAAAGTGCTTCAAACATAGTAGAATTGCATACACAATTGGCTTTTTTTTTCTCCCAAATATTTTTTAATTGATTTTCAACAGTATAAAGTAAATAGCTGGTAGCAGTGATGCCCACTGCATCACAACCCCTTATCAAAGAGGGGATATAGTACATCATACAGTATATCATATATCAGCTAGTAAATTGACATTTTATTTATATGCCGCAACCTCACATCCGGGAACTGATGATCCCCGAGCAATGTTCAAAGTGTCTGCCTAGCGCACGCATGGGGTGCATTTGCTTCCTACCCATCAAGGACCTTAAGGACTAGACAAGCAGATGGCTCCCCGGCGGCAGGGGGAGAAGTAGAAAAGAAAGCTGTGACTCCAAATGGTACGGAGTACTATTGCGTAATGGTTGGCTATACAGTGGCATATCTTGCTTCTGGCAGGGGTGAACCCATTAGGCTGGTGTCCTCATTCCCCCAGGGCTATTTTGTAGGCCAGTTTCAACATGTAGGTGCCCATAGTGTCGTAACCCCATCCCTACCTAACGAACGTTGGTCTTTCTCCAATGCTGTAGCTACTTCCGCAGCCCAGTAGGACACCAAGTGTAGCCAGTTCTCCACAATGGGGGGTTGGGGTGCTTTCCAAGACATAGCAATAAGTCGCTTAAACAGTACAAATGGAAGATACACGAATTTTAGATAGTGTTTAGTTAGTTTGTTTCTCGTAGCTATCCCCAGTTAACAGAAGAGTGGGTCCAGTGGGAGGTGTACAACTATGATATCCGACACATGTTGTACTATATGTGACCATGTAATGTGTAGCAATGGGTATTCCCATGTTATATGTATATGTAAAAAAAGTAGCATCTTCATGGCTGCACCTCGGGCACGAGGGGGAAGCTCCTGGACACATACTATGTAGGCGATGTGGTGTCAAATACGTTTAATGAACATAATTGAATTGTGAGTATTTCAGTCTAGCGTTCTGTGAAACATACTGCACATGCTCCAATTTCATTCTCCATTGCTGTTCTGTCAAAACAGGCGTCCCATCGAGCCTTGCTATGGGAATGTTGTACACCTTGTGTCCCTCCTAGTGTGGTGTAGAGATTAGAGATCAGCCTCCTTTCCGAGCCCTGTGTTAGTATATTATGCAGCCCTTGATGTATTTTGGGCACTGTGAAGCCCGACCGCCAGACTTTTCCTATCACTGCTTGCACTGCTGCATGAGCAAGAAACTGCCCTGTGTCCAGGCCATATACTTTGCTCAAATTTGAAAAGGAACGCAGCTGTCCCTCTTCATAAAGATCACCTAAATGTGCAAGCCCACCCTACCTCCATGTATTAAAGTTGTGTATTTGAGTAAGGTCTCACAACTGAGGTATATCCAATATTGGGAGTTGAGTAGGGGAACAACCGGCGCCACGGATGGACATATCGAGTCCATGCCAACTTTGCTGTCCGCAGTAGCAGGCCCAAATCTGCACCGTGTGTGTCCAATGTGAGGAGCCATCTTAGTACCCCTTTCTCCCACAGCGGCTCGCTTCATATCTCCCTCTATTGTTTGATCACCAGTCAACCAGAGCATCAGCCATTGGAGGTGAGCTGCTGCATAACATCGTTCTATATATGGCACTGCCATGCCACCTTCGGCCAAAGGGAGCTGGGGTGTCTCCAAGGATACCATCCTGTTTCCAGACCCCTATAGAAGTGCCGTTATCAGACTGGGCAAAGCTTTAAAAACGGCTTTCCCAAGAGGAACCGGTAATGCCATAAACAAGTAGAGCAATTGGAAGAGAACCAACATTTTGGCGATGGCCTCTGTACCCATAGAGGAGAGGGGCAGGTGCGTCCAGAAAGACGAAGATTGTCGAGCGGAGGTCAGTGCCTTGCCATAGTTGCGCTCCACTAAGTCCATCTCAGAGTGATAAACATTGATCCCCAAATAACAAAAGGTCCCGGTGGCCCAAACAAGCCGCTTCCCACTCGATGATAGTCCCACCATGTCCCTAGCCTTACATAGGGGAAATGCACAGGATTTACCCCAATTTTATTTCAAGCCCCCTACATCCTCAAAGTGGTATAATATAGCAAATTGATCTGGAAGAGCTCCAGCAACCTCACGTAAATAAATTAAAACATCATCCGCGTAGAGGGATGCAACATGCCACTCTCCGACCACCCAGATCCCCCAGTCTAATTACCTCGTCCGCAATTGTACTGCCAACGGCTCCATAGCCAGTGTTAAAAGCACTGGCGAAAGAGAATAACCCTTTTGCGCCCCCCTCTGGATGGAAAAAGAGTGAGACACCTGACTGCCAGTGCAGACTCTCACCCGAGTGGCGGTACATAGCAGCTGTACCCACCTTATAAAACAAGGGCCAAGTCCAAATCGTTCCAGGACCTGCATCAAGTAGGTCCAGCTAAGTGTGTCGAATGCCTTTTCAAAGTCCAGGGATACAGCCACTGGGTGGTCTGCATTCCTGGAAACCGCATCTATGATGTGGCACAGATGTCGGGTGTTGTGAAATGTGGCCCTACGAGGCACAAATCCGCACTAATCAAGATGAAGTAAGGTAGGGATCACCGGAAGCAGTCTGTTTGCCAGGGTCTTACTTAGGACCTTATAATCAATGTTTAACATTGATAAGGGTCTATCTGAACCCATTTCAAGCGGGTCTTTGCCTGGTTTGGGCAACACTATTAAAAGTGCTTTGCAGAGCGACGGTGGGAGTTGCCCTTGCCGACAAGATGCCCACACATATCCAGTAACTGGGGCGCAAGTGTGTCACTGTAGGTAGTGTAAAATTCAGTTGGAAACCCTTCTAGTCCAGGGGGGTTTTCTCTGGCCATCTGTCGAATTGCTAATCGTATTTTGTCTAACTTTAACAGTTGCTCTAAGTCCTGCCTCTGCTGCTGAGTCAGGGTAGTCAGGAGTTGAGCTTGCAGAAATGAGCGAATATGGGAAACGGACAGTGCAGGCGGTGCAGAATACAATGTTTCATAATACTGTGTGAAGGTTTCATTAATTGCTGCTTGGGTGTTTATCACCTCACCCTATTGTTGCGAATCGCCCCTACAACCATTCTGGGTACTTCCGAGCACAGTAGCCATGACAGTTTACGTCCTAGCTTATCCCCGTCTTTATGTTGTTGGGTCAGATGAGCTTCATAGTCTACATGACCTAGGAGCCGCAGTTCCTCTCAGTGTTGACTGCGCTGAATCGTCAGCAGTGAGCGTGCAGAGGGTCACCTATAGCCTCCTTTTCCAGCCTGCGTATATCATGTTCAAGGTTCAATATACTACGCTTAAGGGTAGACTTCACCCCCCAAGATGTGGCCATACAATGGACTCACAAAACCACCTTCATCGCATCCCATTCCACTCGAAGGTCGCCTACCTAGCGTGTGTTTTGCTTAAAATACTCTAAGAGGGAGGTGCCTATTGTAACTCTATATGCTGCGTCCTGTAGCACTTCTGCCCGTAACTTCCACAAGGGGGTTGGTGGTTTAGATTTACCCCACTGGAAAGTAACTTTAAAGGGATTATGATCAGACAGTGTTCTGCCTAGATGTTCAGAGCCACAGATATGAGGCCAAAAAAGTGAGTCACAGAAAATATAATCGAGCCTTGTGTGTATTTGGTACCCCGGTGCATAGTAAGAGTATTCCCTGGTCCCTGGGTGATTTAACCACCAAACATCGTGTAGACGCATGGAGTGAAACCACTGTTGAAAGTGTTTGGTAGCTTGGAGGCCAGGAGTATTCGGGAGAGGAGGGATCGAGCGATCCAACATGGTATTCTGTATGCAATTAAAGTCTTCCCCCAAAAGACCAGGAGCCCCAGGATCATGTATTAAGGTCGGGTCAGCTCATTTAGGAAAGCCCCTTGGGCAGTGTTAGGGCCATATATCAATGCTAGCATAATATGTTGACCATTCAGTTGGCCCTCTAGCAGTACGTGCCTCCCCTCTCGGTCTACGTGCACTCTAGTTTTCACAAAGGGAACCTACGGCGCCACCCAAATTAGTGTGCCCCTAGCGTAAGCTGAGTATCCTGTACCATAGATATGGCCCCTCCAGCGACGACAGAGCTTAAGCAATTCCCCATTTCTTAAATGCGTCTCCTGGAGGCAGGCAAAATGTATCCACCGCTGCCTGAGGTAAATATAAACCCTGTATTGTTTAATAGGGGGATTAACCATACCTGAGTGTTCCAGGTTAAAACAGCGTATTCTGCAGCCATAGAATCAAAATATAATGTTCATCTCCACAGTTGCCTCGTCCCACCAGCCCCCCCAGCCCCTCCACCCAGTCCGCTCTCTTCCTGTCTACCAGGCACATTAAAAATAATATGAACAAGATTCACAACTCCACGATCACAAGCCTGAACCACAAGTATCATGCCAAAACCCCTCAAACACTCGAATAGTTCTTAAAAAACTGTAATATACATGCGTCCATTCGGCCAAGGCATTAGGCCACACCTATGTTAAATTTACTAAATGTACTAACAAGTCCCTGTTAAGGTAGTAGAACATATACCCAGGGCCTGGAAATTAAAGGTTACTAGTGGGCCTGCAGCACTTATTGTGCCACCCACTTAGTTAGCCCTTTAAAACAGGTTATAAGTTTGCCATTGCAGCCTCTATGCTGTTTTAAACTGCCAATTTGACTTGGCAAAGTAACCCCCTTGCCAAGCCTTAAACTACCTTATTATTACATATGTTACTTCTAAGTTAGGCCATAGGTAGCCCATAAGACATGGTGTATTGTATTTAAGAGGTTGGACATGTTAAGTTTTACATGTTCTGAAAGTGAAAAACTCCTAAATTTGCTTTAGACTACTGTGAGGGCTACTTCTCCCATAGGATAACAGTGGGTTTGCTTATTACATTTAATAAGTGCTAACGTCTGATTGGGAACAGGTAGGAAATTCATGTTTGGTGCTTGAGAAACTGTAATTGAATGTACTCTGTAATGGTAAAGTCTGATTTTGAGTCACAGTTGTGGAAATTCCATGCAATGAGGAGTTTCCGAAATGTTTTGAAAAGAGGAGCAGTGCTTATGCTCAAGGACATTCTTTCGGCTGGTTCATACATAAATTTGTTAGGACAAATGAGGTAGAGGCAATTCGGGAAAAGAGACAAAATCTAGGGTTCAGTGAAACTGGATCTATTTCCAAGCAGGTTGACTCCTCAGGTGAGGGATAGTTGCAGTTGGTTACCAGGGGCCAAATGTATCAAGCAGTTTTGCCCATTTTGTGTCTATGGGAAAATGGGTTCATACATATGGCCCCAGATTTGGGGGGCAACTGCAGTGTTTTTTTTCAAAAGAAGTGGATAGGAGGAGGGTCTTATCTGTTTACTCCATTTGCAATGATACAGAGAGTCCTATTGAGGTGAGACAGGAGAGATTTCAATTAATTCTGGTGACCCACATTTTAACATCTCAGGCATGGTTCCTGTGGTTTTGGAGCTGGCTTACAGAATGCCTATTCTGTTAAAGGCAAGAGAAGGTATACTTTCCAACGAAGAAAGTCAGGAGCATCCTCTAATAGTGAGCAAGGTGTTGAACCTTCTTGTTTGGAATGTATAGGGAAATCTAGACGATTCAAATGTCTTTTGAAAGGAGCTACTGACATACTTGAGGAATCATGGCCACAAGGAACAAGACATAGATGAAAAAGAATATTGTCAGTTTGTGTTCCTTGGTACTTTGGACAGAATTTAAATTCTGTGAACGTGCCTGTCGCTGAGGCAGCACATTTTGTGACAGAATAATTTGAAAAAGGTTTGAGCTTTATGACATGAAATTGTTACAGATCACCAGTGTCTGCAGGATATTGTTTAATAAATGGAAGTTATGTAGAAGCTCTACTTAAGCTTGAGTAAGGCAGAAGCTTTTTTGGTCACCACCATTAGGGAAGGTGCAGACTCTGCCACAGCACAGCAAAGAGTTGTCCTAGCTAGACCCTTGATCAAGCTGGAAAAACAGCTGAAATTTCTTTAGCAATGCATCAAGGATGCTATGAACTTAGGGAACAGGTAGGGCTCCTTTTGGCGGTTTATAGGTGTCAGAAGGTTGCAGCAGGATTTGTCAGTAAAGCTAAAAATGCTAACGGTGATATGGTTTCAGGCCCTATGATATCTAAGAAGTCTTTAGGGGATATTACAAAAAATCCTTTTCAGTCTCAATCTTTGTGGGGGGAACAGGCTATGGAGGAATTTTTGGATAATGTGGCTCTCACCGTAACTAAAAAGGCGGAGCGAAATCCTTTGGAGACTGCCCTCGCGGAAGGCATCAGGGACCAATCAACTCCAGCTGGAATTCTACAAGACCTTCAGTACAATTTTAGGGCCAATTATGCTTGGACTTTTTGTGCAGGTGCAGCAGGTTTTAAGGCCTTCAGAATCATGGTCAAACGTTAACATTGTGGTTTTTCTAAAAAAAATGGAAGGTCCTCTTTGACTCAGGATTGTATCGGCCTTTAACTTAAAAAAATAGTGATTCAAAGATCTATTCTAATGTTTTTGGTTGCCAGGCTATACTGTATAATTGTTAAATTAGTGTCAGCTAATCAACATGGCTTTATTCCTAGTAGGGATACCACTGATCGTATACGCCAGGCCATTACACTTTTTAATGAAACTGAGACTGCAGATGAGCCCATGGCCCTGGCCCTGTTGGACGCAGAAGCAGCATTTGAAAGGGTCAGTTGGCAATATATGTGAAAGGTCATGAACTTGATTTAGGGACACGTTTCATTAAGGCAGTCCAGGCTAGATATAAACCATTGGCCCTGCTACAGATGATCTGAGGACAGTCCGATACCATACATATAGAAAGGGAAACGCAGCCGGGGTGCCAGTGCTCCCCTTTGCTATTTTCACTTTAAATTGATCCTTCTATTTGTAAACTTAAGGCTAATCTGTAAACTGAAGGCTAATCCAGTAATACTCCCAGTGCAGCAACATGAGTAGAGCATGAAAATATGCTGATAATGTGACAGTTATCACCATCAACCCTGACTCAGCTTTGCAGGCAAAAGCGATGGAAGCTGCTAGATTCAGGGACTTCTCTGGACACTCACTGAACAGTAAAAAGACACAGCTTGTGGTGAATCGCTGAGTTGATACTTAAGATGCTTGTGTGGTCAAGTATGCGGTGTATTTGGGGGTACAAGTCTGCGTGAATGTAGATTAGACAGTGAAGCTGAACTGGGATCTGATAGTTGGGAAAGCCAAGCAAGATCTTGGTCGATGGAATAACTTGCATCTGTTTATTATGGGTCTCTGAAATTTGACTAAAATGTTATTTTTGCTGAAAGCGTTGTACTTTTTTCATGCCATGCAGTTAGAATTGGAGAGCTCTTGGTTTAAGATGATGGACGCCCTGATCTCTAGGTTTAAATGGGCATATGGGAAAACGAGCAGAGCAAACACATTTCTGTCATTGCCCAGGGAAAGATGTAGCTGGGGCCCCCTGACTCTTAGGTTGTATCACCTGGCCACTGACCTTCAATATATGAGACCCCTTATGGATAACAAAGATGATGGAAATAATGCATACACACCCAATATCTATCAGCTCCGAATTAGGCCAGAAGCTGGGGGATGTCTATTGAAGGTGGTTGAACCCAGCTTCTACAAGAAGGTTTGATTCAAAGCACTAGTTGCAGCCTACAAGAACTTGGTGGTCTTCAGAAAAAAACTGGATTAGGGAAATGTAATTGGTATACTCAAGCCACCAGGATCCCACTGCTGCTAGATGGCTTTCATGATACCTGTCTGATAAGGTGGTGGAGGCACGGACTGCATAATATAGGAAACATTTATGAAGGGAGTATTGTAGGTTCATTTGAGAAACTCCGTGAACGATTCAACTTGACTAGTAGAGACTTCTTTCAATATCTCCAAATTTGCAACTTTCTAAGTAGAAATAACAGGTGTGGTTGCTTCTTTTTCAAAATCCAAACTAATTGATCTGTTGGTGGGCCCTGCAAAATGTTCAGTTAGCCAAATTTATTGAATCCTTATCTATGACATGCCCGACGACCTTAAGAAACACAATTCAAAGGGCAGCAGAGTATGGGGATCGTTGTTTTTACGTCTCTCTGGAACTTGGAGGCACTATATTGTGCTCCTCTGGATTACAGGACCAGCATTATAAAACTATCTTTAATTTATATTTCACCCCTGCAAAGATCGGGGGAGTACAGAAGGAATTCGTTGTCCACGATGTCAAGCTAGGAAAGCCCATTTGTTACATATGTTCTCAACTTGCTCTAGGTGAGACTTGCTTAAACTTGAAGTTTCCAAATTTGCGTGAGACATCTTAAATTCAGTACTAGTTTTGACCCTTCAGATTATGCTTTTGGGGGCCACGGAGGCAGCCGATGCTGCTGGCGGGGACTTTTTAATATTTATTGCTATGGCGGTTTTATGTATCTATATTGTGACTTCTTGGCTTGATCTGCAGCCCCCAACGTTCCATCAGTGGGAAGGCCGATTTGTATCAATATTTCATATGGAGATGGCACTCTATGAGCACAGGGGGAAGAAGGCCCGGCGAAAGGGAAAAACGATCTGGGGACCTCCCATAGATTGGGTGCAACGTCAATCTGGATAATCTGCAAACAACTTGATGTCTGCAACCAGATTCTCTCCTGGGTGAATAAGAGGTTGGAATATGGGTTGGCTGGTCCTCCCTCTTGGCACTATAAAGCATGAAGATGTACTTCTATACTATTACTGGCTGTTATAATCTAGAAGAGCTGGTCAACAATTGGGGATAGCAATGGTTCTGTATTTTCAGTGCGATAGAGCAGATATCGGGACAGTGCTTTATCCTGTTGATAGCTCTAAACCACTATGCTAATTGGGCTATTTTGATATTAATGTCAATGATAATTTTCATGTCCGGTAACTAATGAGTTCTATCTACATGATCTTTTTGGACTACAATCAACATTTCAGTAGACATGCAATTGTATACCTGCTTGCTTTTGTTGTCGGCTCGATATGTATTGCTGTATGTCTACTTGAGTCGAAGTTAGTGATGTAATAATCGATTTAAGCTTTTATAGATTCCCATACAATAATTCTTAGTCCCATGTACCACCTATTGTTTTTATCATGATTATATCATATTTATCTATTAAAAAAGCATTAATACAAAAGGTTTACAAAAAAGGAGAGTAAACCTCACTCACTTCCAAAGGCATGATTCCTCATCAGGCCCCCCCTTACCTTTAAGAGGTTTTTGTGGTTCATGGCGTGCATCTTGATAGACCACTTTAGCGACCCCCTGCATTTCTAGGACCATAGTCAACTGGCAGTTAGAGTGAATCCCCAACCCTAGTAGGTAATGAGCTGGAATTCGAAGTACCTATAACTTAAAATGGTTTCCTTTCACATTATAAAAAACGTACAGGGCTGTGTTAAGAACCTATTCTGTCATTAATAAAAAGGAAATTATGTAGGTAGGAATGTTTGCATAGAAGAATTTTAAAAGGCATGAGGATGTAAAGATGGCCTAAGTCAAGATATGAGGTGTTGACGGACGTGAGGTAAGATTTGAGGTTGTTTGACGTTTAGTCAGCTTATAAATAATTATTTAAAAAGGTTATCTTTGAAGTTGTCAACTTTTATATGTGTTTATTGTTTGTAACAGAGTTCCAGATATCAAAGGATTAGATACATGCAGTATGATTAATTCAGCAAAGGGGGTGCTTTCTGAGGTAAGAAGAAGAATAAAAACTATGTTAGATTGTTTTTCTTATCCAAAGTTTGAGGAAAAACAGAAAATGAGAAGTGGTACAATATATGTGGGTGTATGAAAATAAAGTTTAGAAGTTCAGACATGATGTTGAAAAACAGTTATTGACATCTTATGTGAAACCATATAAAGCTGTGAGATCAGCAGTGATTGCAAGATGGTTAGGATATGTCATGGAGGAAGCAGGTGTGGATAGGTGTAAGTTTGGAGCACATTCGATGTGAGGGGCTATGGCAAAAAAGCAAGTCAGGAGCAAGAATTGAGGATATTGCGAGAACAGCTGATTGGTTGGGTTCTGGTGTGTGTAAAACATTATTTCAGACCTGTGAAGCATGTTTCTAATGTTGTTCTGAGAGGCTTTGAACATGGATAATGCATGCCTCCGATCTAGTTAATAGAAATGGCGATTCTCCAAATGTTATGAAATGAGAATCAAGATTTCATTAAAGATACGGAGGCTATCATTATTTCTCTCATCCCTCCCTTTAGAGGATTTTGAAGGGATTCAAATATGTTAAGCATTTTAATTATAGGTGTTTTTAATACTGTTTATCAGTTGGACTTTCTGAAGCTAAATAAAAAAAAGAAAACGAAAGCATGTTTTGGTTCATAAAAGGACAGTAACGAGACATATGGAGGAGAATTAGCGGAGAGGAGAAGATTTTGGAGGGAAAGTGAGAAGGAGTATATTGGTGCATCTGTGTGTGATCTACGCATGGATGTGAACGTGGACCGCCCTAGCAGAGGCTCACCACTCTGGCCTCAAGTCTGGATTGGAAAAACCACTATCGATGTGCGCAGCGCACCTTCTTTTCACTGCCTGTCCAGCACCCTGCAGGGCTGATTGCAGCCATGCTCACACTGCTGCTACAAAATCTATATATTTGTTATAAAAGTACACCTACTTGCCGGACCGAGGAGGACTCGATGACAGAGTCTGCGGAAGGCAGAGCCTGGAGCAAAGGTAGGAAACCCGAGCAGACACATTCAATTATGTCCACTAAAAGGAAGCCTGTTTCCAGCAGTAGGCAACGGGAGCTTCAGTACAAGCACCCCCTCACCTGCCCACCGGTTACATGCCTTCTGGGGAGTTGGGTCTCTCTGCACATCATGGCAGGGCTGGCTAGTCTCAGACAGCAGCACGGTTCGGGAGAGTGGGGTACATGTGTTCTGGGCATCTCTGACATTTAACAGTAAACTGTCTGGACATTTCAGCTTCCTCCAAGAGCACATATGGCCCAAGCTGTGGGCCCCTTGTATTTGCCAAATCAGCATAGTTTTCTACAGAGGCCTGTGTAAACAGAAAAACAGTTAAATAAAATGAAATGTCGTACAGCCTTGAATTCACTGGAAACAAACACACAGTTGCATTTCCTCTCCTCCATCTTCACCCAGCACATGCAATTAGAAGGCTATTTTTCAGTGAAACTGAATGCAGGTCTCTCTCATAACTCCGATTGGCTGTTGCCAACCAATCAGTGTTAAGGTGGGTTTCACAAAAGTGAAAATGTGTTGGTATGACTGAGGGATGAGGAATAAGGAGTAGGGATAATGGATGAGGGATGTGAAGTAGTAATGATGGAAGATGGATGAGAAGTATGGATGAGAAGCAGGGATGAGGGATGAGAAGGAGGAATGATGGAAGATAAGTAGGGATGATAAGTAGGGAAGAGGGATGAGAAATAGGGATGATGGATGAGAAGTAGGGATGATGGTTGAATAGTAGGGAAGAGAAGCGGGGGTGAGGAATGAGAAGTAGGGATGATGTATGATGGATGAGAAGTAGGGATGACGGATGAGAAGTAGGGGTGATGCATGTTGGATGAGAAGTAGGGATGGTGAAAGAGTAATAGGGATGATAGATGAGAAGTAGGGATGATATATGATGGATGGGAAATAGCGATGATGGATGAGAAACAGGGATGAGAAGTAGGGATAAGGAGTGAGGATGTCACATCATTATTCCGAAATTCTTCACTCCCCCACCCACTGTTTCATACTCGTCACCCCACCATCTCACACGTTGTTGCTTGCCCCATCCTCTCCCATCAGAAAAAAAGCACTATGATGAGGCCAGTACTGGTCGCATCATAGCACTTTATTTATATCATCAGCGATGCTGCACATCAGCTTCACTGCTGTAAAACATGGCTAAAAGACATTGACGAAGTCAATAGCTCTTTTCTGCGTTGTTTAAATTGCACCAGCTTCACAAACCTTGAAGTGGCGATATTTTCAAAAAATGGTGGCTCAAAAAGGCCCTCTGTTGCAGTGAAACTATTGCAAGGCTTGGTGGCCACTTAACTTGTTTTTTAGGTCAAGCGCCCAAGCGCTCAGATGTGTTGTAATCTATCTGTGGGCTTTTAACCACACCCACTGCACACCCATCACTATCACTCGTTCATGGGCTTGCCTTTCAAAAATCCTTCGCTATCATTGGTAAATGCTTTACATTTGTCCCTCCTTGGGGCAGATTTGTAACCACCTTGGCCATCGACCCTATTACATGGATAATTACACGATTGCCAATACTTTGAAAGAGAGCGAACTTCTTTTTCCTTTTGTGTCTCTCCTTCGTGCTCACGCTCATGGCGGCTATGCCGCTTTGAATTGGCTTGCTTATGTCCACTGTTGTACTTATAATTTTCAATTTATGTGGCAAGAAAAGTCCAGTTAGGAATTTGCATAGCTAATAGCTCTAATTCAAGTGCACTAAAGACCTATTGCATTGCAAATGCTTGTCTTAGGTCTGCTTTAACATTTGCTCCTATTTCCAGGGTAGGTCCTGGAAGCAGGAAAAGTGAAAAAAAACAAATGAGAAAGAGGCCTATTGCATTTCCCACTGTCACTAAGCGGACAGCCGGGAAATACAGGAGCTTATTTACAAACAAATGATGCAGCTTGGTGCCGCAACCTATCTTGCAGACCCGAATTGCGCCATTAGGAATATGCAGGGATGCATCATATTTACAGCAATACAACGCAACCCTGTACTTTTTTCAGCGCTGGCGCACAATTGGCAGACTAGCGCCAACACAGGCACCCTTGCACCATGGTGCAAATGTGTTGTCTTGTGTGGATGATTGCTTATGTATAGGAAGGGACTCCTTCCTTCACATAAACAATCATTTATGCTGTTTTCCTCCATCTATGTGAGGAAAAAAACGAGGACAGATAGATATATTTCTCATTGTTGAACCACTTTTATGCCACCCCTAGGTTGGTGTAGTAATCTGAGGCATTCCCAGCCTTCTAAATCCAAGAATGCATCAGATTCCATACGTGTTGCTTGGGAACACCCACAGCAACATCTATGGAATGCCCATTTCACACAGAGTAATGCGTGCAAGAGGACCATATTTACAAGGCCATGAAAAGCCATGCAAGGTAGCTTTGCGTGACCTTGTAAATATGGGCCGGCACACTGCGACACCGGAGCATTAAAAAAAAGTGATGCTTCGGTGGCGCTAGGGGCTTGTAAATATGCCCCCTAGTTTTGATGTGTCCATGCTGGTTTTGACAACAATCTGCAGAAAATGGATACTGAAATAAAACTATTTTGGCCTCCGGCAAACTTAGGGAAGGAACTTTGAAATCTTTGCAGGTTTCAAAGTTCTCTAAATATGCTGTACTATGCGAGCAACATTAAAGCTTCACTGACGTACATAACACAGATGAAGTCAGTGCACATGCAAGCAGGCAGAGATATTGTCAGCTGTGTCTCCTCCCCAATGGCGGAGGAACATCGCCCCGCTGGCTCAGAGCCAGCAGCAGAAAAATAAAACAATATTTCACTATTGTTTTATTTTTCTGCTGTGGCTGAGCCAGCCTGTGCGGGGAGGGGCAGGCAGGCCGTGGGAGGGGGGAAGGAGGAGGAGGGAGTGGAGTGTGCCCTTAATCGCACATGTCTGTTTGGCCAGCCACTCTAGGCCGGCCAGACATGCGCAGTTAGGGTTCTTCAACCCAGCTGTATTTGGCAGCCGGGTTGAAGAAATAGCACAGACTCCCTGTGCCTGACTGAGCGGAAAACCAGCCGTCTCAGGACAATCCCCGTGCTGAGCTCATGCTAGGTAATAGCATGAGAGCATCACAGGGATTACACAGGGAGTCTTTGATGCTGGGACCAGGAAGCAGAGAAGCGTGAGCCGGCCGGCAGCACCAGGTAAGTGTTTTTTAAACTAACCCCTGCACTCCACACTCGTGCTTCCCCACCTGCACTTCACTCTCCCCGCCACTTTTAATTTTTGTCAGCTGCTGCTGGATATGGTGCTTTCCGGCTCAAGATAATGGCTTTTGGCATGTACATTAGTTGACTGCAGTGCAGAATTGCAGTCTCCCTGCCCTAGCCACGGAGGCTTTTTAGACATAGAGCTCCTAAGGCAAAAAAATTGAAGTTCAGTCACTCAGCACAAAAGGGAAGGTAAAAACAGTTGTGGAGTACCTGCAGCTCTCGCTCTTTGTGTCGAGATGGGTTCAAAGTGGAGGCTGCTGAAATAGAGATTGATTTACTAACATGCCAGGGTAATGGAAGGGACATCACACGCCCTTTGACCTTAATGGCCTTAAAGTGACATCATATGACCATGGACCCTGAATGTTCCAAGTAAACCATGTTGCAAGACCTTATACCTGTAGACATCACAATAAGTGACATCTCTGAAGCTCTGTAATAAATGCATGAGTAATATAACAATACAACATGGACATATCTCTATTTTATATACCACCTATGTTAGGGAAATTTTCAGGATTGATTCATAACTTGAGTAACTATTCTCTGTTTGGTTTAATAATCATTCTCAAACGATTTAGATTGCATTCATTTCACCCACCTCTACACTGTATGAGTGCCAGAATTTTGCCATTATTACTATCCCTTCGCCATGGGTGATCCTAATGCCAACAATTACCTCAGTATGTTAGGACCTTCATTTTATTATGACTATTGTAAGAAATTGGGTTATTGTTTCAGCAGTGTGGAAGCCCCACTCAGGCAAAAAACACAATCTTTGTCTGGTGAACCACAACGTGCCACCAAATTATCCTGTGCTGAACCCTTTGGTAGCCTGACACAAAAGCAGTTAGGCTTAACTTAGAGATATGGCGTTAAGTATTAATGCAGCACTCACACAGTACCAAGGTGAAAACACAACACAAAAAAATGCCACACCAATTTAGAAAAGTAAAGGAAACTGTCAAGAAATAAAATGACACCAGAACAACAAAAATACAATATGTTGAACAAGAGATATACAATTTTAAGTAGTTTTAAGTAGATGTTGCGCCTAAAAGCACAAAGCTTTATTCGTGGTCGTCTGGTCAGGGAAGACCAGTGGAAAGTCACAAGTTCAGGCTGACTGCAATGGAACGTCGGACAGATACAGGGACTAGGTTAGTCCAGCTGAAATAGTTACCTTCTCTAAGTCTGGCACAAAGAGTCCAGTTCTCGGTGGACGAAAACTGAGGCGCAAGGAGAGCATAGCTAATGGTCACCACTGTAGCACAAAGAGCAGGCCTGACATTTTGGATGGTTGTCACTGTAATGCTAAGATCTGGTTTGGTATGGCAGACTATTGTTATTTGGAATTTTGTGTTGGTGGTCATTGTGGCCTATTGTTGCTGTAGCATGAAGTGCAGAGCTTGTGTTACAGTCATCTGAGTCAGTTGCAGTAGGGTTACCCGGAGCTTTGCATTGGTGGTAACCGCTGGCGGCAGAGTCTTGGCACAAACAGGCCTGTTTGTGGTCCTGGAGAGCCCACAGCTTCAGGTGTGCACTTTGATGCAAGTCAAGGGTTCAAGACTTGGGGAGGTACCTCTTGCGGATCGGTGACTCACTCCAGCAGAGGCCAGCAGGGCTCAAGCTGGTCCAGTTGCATGTCCGGGCAAGTCCAGTTGCAGCAGGTCAGCTGGGCAGTTGCAGGGAGGCCTCCGGAGTTTGTTGTCTCCCCGTAGCTCAGAACAGGAGATCAGCCAACTGACCCTTGGAGTTACTCAGGTTAGCCTAGGATGAAGATAGCAGGTCCAATCTTCCTTCAGAGAGCATGGCAGGCCTCAAGCAGCAGGACAGTCGTCTGTGGATCAAGGCAGGCCTCACACAGCAGGGCAGTCCTCTGGTAGCAGCAGGGCAGTCCTCTGGGCTATAATGCAGTCCTTCTGCTGTAGTTAACAGGTCCAGGAGTGTTCTGAAGTGGTAGTTCAGGGGTTCCAATATTTATACCTGGTGGTAGCCATTGAAGTGGGGGGTGACATCCTGACTGCCTCCACATCTGTTTCTGGATGGTGCTTCCCTTCCCCTGCCAAGACTCCAAGAAGTCTGGGGTGACAAAAGACCTGCTAACATCTAGTCCCCTTTTGCCTCACTGTCTGAGAGGAATACAAAAAGCCCAGCAGCTAACCTATTCACAGTCATGTGACCCAGGACACATGCAGCAGGCACCTAATTGTTAGGACAGGAAAATGGCAACTTTCTAAAAGTGGCATTTTCCAGATTGTGACTTAAAGTCCAAATTTACCATTACAGAGGATTTCACATTACAATTTGAGTCCAAACGTGACATCCCTAGCTGTTCTCAATCAAAAGTTAACACTTATTAAATGTAATAAGGTAACCAATGTTATCCAACGGGAGAGATAGTCCTTGCAGTACTGACAAACTATTTTCACTACCAGGTCATATAAAACTTAAAGCAGATGTCCTAATTTTTAAATACAATGCACCTTGCCATGTGGGCTGTCTAGGATCTACGTTAGGGATGATTTATATGTTGTAAAAAAGGAAGGTGTAGACCTGGTAAGAATGTTTATTTTGCTAGGGCAAATTGGCAGTTTTAAAACTGCACTACAGGCTGCAGTGGCATGTGTAAAAGTGCTAGTTATGTGGGAGACCTTATGAGTGCTGCAGGCCCACTAGTAGCATTTAATTTACAGGCCCTGGGTACATGTAGCACCATATACTAGGAACCTATAAGGAAACTGAATATGCCAGTCAGGTGTAAGCTAAGTGTACCATGTTTTAAAGAGAGACCACAACCACTTTAACACTGGTTAGCAGTGGTAAGTACACAGAGTACTAATGCCACAAAACAAAATAAAAAACAAGAAGGATGAATGCTGAATGTTTGGGGGTGACCCTGCAGAGAGGGACAAGTTTAAGAACTGAGCCTCATGACAAGAATTACCTCCAATGCACAAGCACCAGCATTTTGCTATGGGGGCACCCATGATTAGATCTGCCGCTAGTATGTTAGTGCCAGTATTTTGCTATGGATACCTTCAGTGTGCTAGGGCCAATGACAGAGTCACAAGCATAATACCACATTCTCACTCAGGCTCACTTATATTCATTCGTTCACACTCATTCTCACTCACACTCACTGTTAGAAATGGGGTCTTTGGTTGGCAGTCAGGTTACCCCCCCGTCCAAGCAAGGACCCTCACTCTAGCCAGGGTAAGTCACACATAATTCAAATTATCCTGTGCCACCCCTCTGGTAGCTTGTCACTGGACTGGGGCAGTCAGGCTTAACTAAGAAGGCAATGTGTAAAGTATTTGTGCAATAAATCATACAAAAACACCATATAGCACCACAAAAATACATCACAGAGTGTTTAGAAAAATGTATAATATTTATCTGATAAGATGCAGGTCAAAACTATAAAAATACAATCAGTAGATTTTGAGACATCACTGTAAAAGTGATATAAAGGTGGTCATTCTAACCCTGGCGGTAAAAACCGCCAGGGCGAATGACCGCGGTACCACCGCCAACAGGCTGGCGGTGCACCGCTGGGCATTCTGACCGCGGCGGTTCAGCCACGGCCAGAAACGGAAAGACGGCGGTGTACCGCCGACTTTCCGCTGCCCTTGAGAATCCTCCATTCTCCATTCCCGGCGCGCTCCGCCGCCATGGGGATTCTGAAACCCCCTACCCCCATCCTGTTCCTGGCGGGTCTGCCGCCAATGGCATGGGCACTGCAGGGGCCCCCGTAAGAGGGCCCCACAAAGTATTTCAGTGTCTGCTATGCAGTCACTGACATACGCGACGGGTGCCACTGCACCCGTCGCACCTTCCCACTCCGCCGGCTCAATTCTGAGCCGGCGTCCTCGTGGGAAGGCTGTTTCCCACTGGGCTGGCGGGCGGCCTTTTGGCGGTCGCCCGCCAGCCCAGTGGGAAACCCAGAATGACCGCCGCGGTCTTTCGACCGCGGTACGGTCTTCTGGCGGTTCCCGCTTGGCGGGCGGCTTCAGCCGCCCGCCAATATCAGAATCACCCCCAAAGTGTCTTCAGTCTTTGAAAAACAAATAAATGTCTCTTAAAAACAAGAAATGTCTCTTGCAAGCACAAAGTACCTGGTTTGCATTCAAAATCCTCGCACGGGACTGCAGAGGAGGCGATGCATGGAAAATGGGGAGGTGTACATCGGTTTCGCCCCTTCGCACACCGACTTGCGTCATTATTTTCCATGCAGGGGAAGACTTTGCGTCGTTTTCTGGTGTGCGGACTGGGTTCATCTTCGGGTTGTGGGGTTTTCTGGTGCCACGGGGATGGTGCATGGAATCCTGGGCTTGTGGAGCGAAGTCACAAGCGCTGCGTCAATCTAGTGGGTGCTGCATGGAAATTTCTCCTGCACAGCAGACGATGTGTTGATTCCTTTCTGGAAGTCATCTGCGTCGTCCCAGGTCAGCTGTGTGTTGATCCGGTGGGCCGCACATGGAAGTTCTGGTCGCTACGCTGGCGCTGCGTTGATCTTCTCCTTGCGAAGTTGGGCTGCATCGTTCCGGTTCAGCGTGCGGTGAGTTTCTGTCCGCGGGGCACGCTGTGCATTGTTTTTAACAGGCTGTGCGTCGAATTTTCACCACACAAGGAGTCCAGTTGCAGGAGTGAAGTCTTTTTGGTCCTGAGACTTCAGGGAACAGGAAGCAAGCTCTATCCAAGCCCTTGAAGAGCACTTCTCAGCACAGCCAGAGAGCAGCAAGACAGCAGGGCAACAACAAGGCAGCAGTCCTTCTCAGAAAAGCAGTCCCAGTGAGTCCTTTGGGCAGCCAGGCAGTTCCTCTTGGCAGGTCTGGTTCAGGGATTCTTCACCAGCAGGTTTCTTGTCCAGAAGTGTCTGTGAGGTGGAGTGTCTACCCTAAGAAGTGTCTAAAGTCTGTGGTTTAGGGTGCTCTTCTTATACCCATTTTGGCCTTTGAAGTAGGCTTACTTCAAAGGAAAGTCTCACTTATTTGTGAAAGCCTGCCTTGCCCAGACCTCAGAAACACACCAGGAGGTTGGAGACTGCATTGTGTGAGAGCAGGCACATCCCTTTTAGGTGCAAGTGACCACTCCTCCCCTCCCTCCTAGCACAGATGGCTCATCAGAATATGCAGGCTACACCCCAGCCCCCTTTCTATCACCGTCTGGAGAGAGGTGCAAACAGACTAACTGTCAAACTAACCCAGACAGGGAATCCACAAACAGGCAGAGTCACAGAAACAGTTCAAGCAAGAAAATGCCCGCTTTCTAAAAGTGGCCTTTTTAAACAAGCAATCTCAAAACCAACTTTACTAAAAGATGTATTTTTAAATTGTGAGTTCAGAGGTCCCAAACTCCATATGTCTATCTGCTCCCAAAGAGAATCTATGCTTTAATCATGTTTAAAGGCAGCCCCCAGATTAACCTATAAGAGAGATAGGCCTTGCAACAGTGAAAACCGAATTTGGTAGTATTTCATTGTCAGGACATATAAAACACATTAGTATATGTCCTATCTTAACCATACACTGCACCCTGCCCATGGGGCTACCTAGGGCCTGCGTTAGCACTGTCTTATGTGTGGGAAAAGGGAAGGGTTAGGCCTGGCAAGTGGGGACACTTGCCAAGTCGAATTTACAGTTTAGAACTGCACACACAGTCACTGCAGTGGCAGGTCTGAGACATGATTACAGGGCTACTTATGTGGGTGGCACAACCAGTGCTGCAGGCCCCTTAGTAGCATTTGATTTACAGGCCCTGGGCACCTCTTTTGCACTTTACTAGGGACTTACCAGTAAATCAAACATGCCAATCATCGATAAACCAATCAACAGTACAATTTACACAGAGAGCATATGCATTTTAGCACTGGTTAGCAGTGGCAAGGTGCTCAGAGTTCTGAATCCATCAAAACAGGTCAGGAAAAATAGGAGGAAGGAAGCAAAAAGTTTGGGGATGACCCTTCAAAACAGGCCAGGTCCTACACTCATGTATTCATTTTTATTCGCTCTTGCACTTGCTCAGTTATGCACACTCATTCAGTCTTATTAATCCTCACACTGACTCACTCATAATTCATTATACTTCCATGCACTGTCTCTTGCTCTCACCTCCTCATCCTCACTCAGACTCATTTAGTTGTCCCTCTGGCTCACTCATTTTCAATGAATAACTCACATGTACTCATTCATACTTTCTCACTCAATCTAACTTGACTTTTCATCTCATGATTATGGTTCTGCTTTACTCTGACTCACTTATACTCACTGCATTTATACTCACTCATTGTGACTTTCGATCAGTTTCCCTTACAGTGTATCTCACTCACACTCCTTCACATTCATTCATTCTCACTCTCACACCTGCCGTCACTTTTACTCTTACTCAGCCTCATTCACTTTGACTTCCTTATACTTACTGACACATAGGGGGTCATTACGACCTTGGCCAAGATCTGACCGCCGTGCGGCCGCCAATGCGGCCGCATCCCCGCCTTGGCCATTTGGAGATCCCCGCTGGTTTCCGCCCGCCGGCCCAGCGGGGATCACGGCCACTACATAGGAGCCAGCTCCAAATGGAGCCGGCGGTGTTGCGGCCGTGCAACGGGTGCTGTTGCATAGCAGACAGTGAAAAGCTGCATGGGGCCCTGTCAGGGGGCCCCTGCACTGCCCATGCCAGTGGCATGGGCAGAGCACGGGCCCGCAGGGGCCCCACGACTCCCCGTTTCGACAGCCTTTTCCTGGCGGTCGGGGACTCGTATCCCCTGGGCCAAGCGGATTATCACCGCCGGGGCAAAAGTGGCGGAATACCGCCGACCCCGGCGGTGCGACCGCAGCACTTCCGCCACGGGCGTAATACGCCTGGAAGCACCGCCAGCCTGTTGGCGGTGCTTCCGTCATTTTAGCACTGGCGTGACCCCCTTAATCTCACTAGCTATGTCACTGGTTCTTGCTTGCACAAACATGCTTACACATACACACACCCTCTCTCACATAAACACTGTCACCTTAAGCATGCACAAACACATATATAAAGGCATATTTTTACATAGCCCAGCTGCCAGCGAAGGTTCAATTCAAACTGATTGTGCCCTACACTACTAGTAAATAATAGATTATTAATTCATTATTAGTGTAATAAAAAAATGCCAGAAAGTTAGGAGGGTGGCAACCCAAATGATGCCCATAAGGATGAACGGTCCCTGGTTTCCTTGCACTGATTTTGCCACCTCTACATCCAGGCGTCACAAAGGCAGTTCCAGAGATCACAAGGGGCAAACTAGGGGGAGTCACCATTGACCGGGCGCGGCCCGTCCTTTAGGGCGTAGGGGCCACACACCCCCACCTTTTGCCCCTCATGAAGAGTGTCTGTCAGGCTGAACAAAGGTCAGCCTGACAGACACTCTTCATGTTCAGGTCAGGCAGCCAGGAGCAGACCTGCACGATTTGTGCAGACTCCTGGCTTCCTGAACTGAACTTTGCTGAGGAGGTCACAGCTCCTATGGGCGTGACCTCCTCAGCTCAGCAAAGGTGCCTCGAGGCCCTCCCCTGGGTGATGAGGAAAGCGTCACCCATTGACTTCGACCTGGGTGCTTCAGGTTTAAGCCCTGAAGCACCCAGGGCGAGTCTCAATCAGTGATATTTCGTCACAGAGTGGGGTGGGGTCAGCAGTCTCACTGACCCCATTCCACTCTGTGACGAGGTTGGGACTGCTGCCTTCCCTCGTTGGCTGACCTAAGGTTAGCCAACGAGGGAAGGCAGCAGTCCCAAACCTCCTGGGACCTCCGAGGCTGAAGGTAAGTGTGTGTGTGTGTGTGTGATGTTTTAAAATGAATGTTTGGTGCATGCGTGCATGTTTGAATGTTATGAGTGTTGTTAATGGATGTGTGTGCGATCGTGCTTGCATGTATGTGTGAAAGAATGAGTGTGTGTGATCTTTTAAAATGAATATTTGGTGCGTGCGTGCATGTTTGAATGTTATGAGTGTTAATGGATGTGCGTGTGTGTGAAAGAATGAGTGTGAGTGTGATGTTTTGAAATGAATGTTTGGTACATGCATGCATGTTTTAATGTTATGAGTATTGTTAATGGATGTGCATGCATGCATGTGTGAAAGAATGAGTGTTTCTGAACTTTTAAAATGAAGGTTTGGTGCGTGCGTCCATGTTTGAATGTTATGAGTGTTGTTAATGGATGTGAGTGCATGTGTGTATGTGAAAGAATGTGTGTGTGTGTCTGTGTGTGTTTGTGCTTACCGCCCGCCCCCCTCCCTCCTAAAGCTGCCGGCCGCCACTGCCATTGACACCCTTAAATGATGTCCATGGCAGCAGATTAATCCACAATGACACAAGTTCAAGATAGAAAGGCAAGTTTACTTTCAAAGACAGACCTAACGCTTTTCAGAGGAGAATACGAGCCACCGACTGGGTGGGCAAAACTGTGACTTCCTTTCCTGTGACTTTTTACAGTTATAGACACTTAATTGTTTTTTTCTCCTGGTTAGTGCAGCTCCATGCCTCCTCAATTTCAGGTAAACTAATAGTGATGCACTAGAAATGACCTTGAGTAGACTATCACGATGCATAGACATCCACAAATATTTGTACCTTGAATTTAATTTATTAAGATAACGTACAATAAAAGCACCCCACCAGGAGCATGTTAACACAGGCTCAGCCCTAGCCCATCTGGGCTCCTACAACCGACTGGTTGAAACCACTTCGCACAAGGGTTCTACATTACCTGAGAGACAACCTAGACACAGACAGCAGGCACTAAATAGACACACACACAGCATACATGACAGGATATCACACGCCTTCCTTTTTTCCAACAAGCAGCAAGTAAACATCCTCCTTTATCATACACACAAAATAAACCACAGTAAGAACCATGTGTACTACACACAGCCTGCCCATGACTTACATATACAAGTAAAAGAAATACAAGATACACTAAGTATCCTTGAAACGGGCCATCCGTTGTGTCATACATGGGCAGGAGGGGAGAGGTGTCGTCCCTCACCGTTGTGGAGGAAACGACGAGGTGATAGGGGCGGCTCCTCCATAAGTACAGAGGAGCGTCACCCCCCTCCCAGCAGCTGCAAATCCTTTCAAAGAAAACGATAATAAACTATGTTTATTGTTTTCTTTGAAAGGGGTGGGGTCACAGGGGTGACGTGAACTTAGGTGGAGTGCACGGCACTCCCCCTCACTGCGCTTGTATATTTGGCCGGCCGTCTTGGGCCGGCCAAACATACATGCACACAGGGCTCTCTCCAGCCCAGCAACACAGTTGCTGCCCTCGAGAGAGCCTGCACAGGCTCCCAGTCTGCCTCAGAGCACCCTGGATGGGCGCTTCCAGCCAATCCTGATGCTGCTCTGAGCAGTGTCAGGATTAGCGGCAGTGTAGGCTGGGAGCCTGTGCCTGCAGCGCCAGCGAGACAGAGGAGCAGAGGAGTGGCGTGGGAGCAAAGGTGTTTTTTTGTTGTTGGCTTATTTAATTTAATGTTTATTACCCCCCATCCGCGCGCCACCTCACCCCTTCTGCACCCCGCGAACCACCACTGCGAGGTGGCCAAATGATTAGTTGAACTTTGCTGCAGTGCTGGTACCAACTGCCTGCCGGGGGCTGCGGGGAGCCCCTCTGTCACCCAGTTGAGTCCACTGCTCCTTGGGGAAACCGGTGAATGAACGGTCTGAACCTCTCCATTCTCAGGCCCTACAGACGCAATTGTGCACGCACCCCACCTGTGGCACCTGCACCCCTGGGTTGTGACTGGGGGTACCACGGTTGTGCCTCAAGACCACAATATGTATCTCTTGGGCCCACCGTATCACAAGAGATCTGCCTGCCTTCCTGCCACTACCTACACAGTTGACGCCTGTGCTTTTTCCTGTCTGGGATCGTGACAGGCTTTCAGAGTCTTCAGAGGCACATTGGGTACGTAACCTTGGATGATGACACTCCCGCCACGATTGTGCCATTTCTACCCAGGTGGCACCAGCATGGGCTCTGCTCCCTGATTCTGTAAGCAAATAGCGCATATACACCAGACACTACTGTCCATCACTTGAACCTTGCCAGTCATCCGCTTGCATGAACTTAGGTTGAACATTGCCTTGACAACTACCTCAACCGATTCCTGAAACGTGGAGCTTCAGCCTCGCACAATCAACACCTTACACAAAGGATTGAGCACACTCAAGAGATATAATTTGGGGCAACATTCAAGCTGGTAAAACCAAAATCTGCCAAAATGCTCCCTCACATTAATGGAACTACAACCGTCTTCTCCTCCACATCCATGGACCACACTCTCGATACCTTGCACCATTTAGAAACAATCCTGTGCACCCACTCTAGCCAGTTTGAAAAAGTCCTCCAAGCTATTTTGGGCACTAAAACTTCTCTGGAGGCTCAAATTGATGCAGTTTCCCTCAATGTGAACCTACTGAGAACGGACCATTGCAAATTGTCAGGCAGGATGCATAAAACAGACTCCACAGTGGCTGGATTGAAACCCACAGTGAAGGTACTGAAGGAACAATTACAAAAAATAGAAACAGAGGTGTCCTCCCTACACAGCAGGGTGGAGGATGTGGAGGGGAACTCCCACCAAAATAAAATTTGCCTCCTGGGATTTCCCAAACGCTCAGAGGGCCCTAATGTTGAACTATTCCTGGAGAGAATGGCTAAAGAAGATGGTGTTAGCAGATACGGTACAAAAATTATTTTCCATAGAAAGAGCACACTGGACAGCTGGCAGGCCTCCCCTGCCACGGCCCATTATGGCATGTTTTCTTAAGTCCCTGGACTTACTGCTTCAGCGATTCCTGTCCAATGGTCCCTGGCACTATGAAAATGCTCTCATTACGGCCTACCCATATTTCATGATGGTCGTGCAGTATCAACGGGGCTCCTAGCAGAAAGTTAAACAACGCCTATGTGAACTGAACTTTAAATATGCACTGCTCTTCTCTGCTAAACTCGGATTGTTGACTGTGAGACAACCCATGTGTTCCTGACACCGGAGGATGCATGGACATGGCTGCATGCTAGAGGATTTGCGCGGACAGCCATGGAGGAGGTTGGTGCTGAGAAATGGCTGGTGCCCAAATCCCGGCAATGGAAGCGTTGACCCCTTGCTCGAACCTGCTGGAGACCTGGTGGTGGCAGAACAGGCATGAGCTGTTTCTGAGGCTTCCCAATACAGCGCAAACTCTTTCACACTATTGTGTACAAAAAGCCTGCCAGCCTCTGACTGAGATGAGAAGAACTCAACGCCATCACTGGATGATTTTCTCCAGGGCCCGCGCATCATACTGAGAACTGCTGATGAACTCTGAAGCGACCGGCGGGAGCTTGCTTGAGACTATCCTGGTATGGTATGCTCACAGTGCCCAGTTCACTTCATCGGTAAGCTGTAAATCCTACACCTGATAGAAAAGTACTGATGCCCCCCTAAACTTCCCCAGATGACATTCCATCATTGCTGTTACGCAGTGACAGAAGTAATTGCGACTTTTGTTGTTAGACTCATGTACATTACTGCTTTTCTGGTATCTTGAAAGAGAAACTTTCACTGGGATCTTGGGGTACTATTGTCTTGAAGTAAAGGCCTACAGACAGACACGCCTTGGGTTTCTGGCTGCTCTCAGGATGGTACACTAACTGATCTAGCAAATTTGACCTACACTAGGATATACTATTACCCCCTTTGCTAGAGGCACCCTACACCAGCGGAGGGGGCAGAGATGCTCCATTAGTCGACACAGGCCTGTCCGATAGCTCCACGGTACATAACCACTCTTAAGTGTGATACACTTACATTTGACAGGCTCCCCACAGCTTGTTCTGCACAGCTACATACACCTAATACGCATTAGATACAAATTAGTTCATCTGTTAAAGGGGTTGTGGCATGAAGCTAAACAGCACTCAGTCCAGGGAAAGGGGAGTTGTTTTAGGCAATTGTTTGAATGTTTTTCAATATCTGGCTGCGTGGTTGGGTGAATGGGTGAGGGTTGGAGAATGGGTAGGGTCCAGGTGGGCTGGGGGGTGCATGATGGCCCAGTGAACTACACCTTCTACTCATGGCCCCCACTTTTAATGCTTTAACATGGCATATATGGGGCTTAGCCACTCCAGCTAGGAGACATAGAATATATGTGTACCTGTGCCGTAATTAAGTACATATGGACTGTCTCCAACAGACTCACCTCACCTCAGACTGAGCTTGATAAGTTAAGGAAGCATTGGAGCGGGCAGATTTACGGTAATGACTATTCAGCGTACACTCGGGGGGGGGTTCTCATTTGGGTTGCTCCAGAAGTACCTTTTGTCAAATCCAGAACACTGGTAGACAAGGATGGCAGGTAAGTTGTCATAGAGGGAATCCTCAATGGCCACCCCTTCTCTATGGCATCCATCTATGCACCCAACACGGCTCAAGACACTTTTTTCAATGCCCTTACCCCAACCATGCTCCGAGACATGAAAGCCCCTGGGTTTGGGAGAGTGACTACAATTACACCCATGACATTGCAGCCGACAGAACAATGTCCCCGCTTCCTGGCACAATGGGTGCGAAGATAACACAACATTTCAAGCGATGGTCTAGACATACTAGCTTGTATGATGTTTGGTGTTTGGGGCATCCAGGAGCTGCAAAATATTCCTATTATGCCCCGGGCCATCAAGTGCACACTAGATTTTTTTTTGGGAATGCTGAGGTGTTGACCCCTCATCTGTGGTTCTGAATATCCGGGCAGGACCCTCTCAGACCATGGCCCACTTACAATTATGTTTTGAGGGGGAGGGACAAGGGCACTCATTCCAAAATAGTGACTCTGAACAGGAGCGCTAGGGGACACGACATACAAAGACACAACACACATTACCTGGTTCTTTGACAAGAATACAGGGTCGGTGGAGTGCCATGGTCTTGAATGAGACGCCATGAATGTAATCGTGAGGGGACATTGCATTGCCACAAATTGGGGAGCCAGGACAACTCTCACGTGCACAGTGACAGAACTGGAAACAAAATTCTGGGGCATAGAAACTGAGGCAGTGGCGGAGCTGGAGGCGCGTCTCAGTTCGATGGACCTGTGTTGTCAGTATCAGGAGAAAGTAAAACAGTTTGGTGCTTTAGACCATAAGTCTTTCATAGCTCGCCAGCATGCTGATAGCGACAAGCCGGGACATACTGAAACCCCTGGGATATTGGTGGGCACAAAACATGATAAGGAAGGACACAAAAGAAACACACAAGAGGATATTAACAAAGTTTTCATACAATATTATAAGCGCTTATATTCCCCCACTCAGTACTACACCCATCACTAATACAAGATTACTTGGGACAGATACCTCTCCCCCGACTGTCCCCATTGCAGTCATTAGATCTAGAACAGCCCCTTCAGGAGGAGATAAATCTAGCCATCTAAGAGATGGTGTGCGGCAAGGCCCTGGGTACCAATGGGCTACCCATGGAGTTTTATGCCACCTTCTGAACTGCCCTTGCCCCACAACTGCTTGAGGTATGCAGAGAAGCACATTGACAAGTGGGTGTTGGCAAGTTCCCGTATGTGAGGCACTCATAGTAGTACTCCCAAAGCCGGGGAAGGATGCCTTTGGAGTGAGTTCCTACCAACCATTACCAATGTTAAACATTGACTATAAATGGAGAAAATCCTACTTTTTCCCCCTATATTGGGTCGAACCAGAACACAGAATGGGGCTGGCTGTGGGGCATCTTCTCTGGTCCTTCGACACCATCAGGCACCTCAGCGTTAACATTTATCATTCAGAGAAAGATCTGTTCGATGGTAACCATGGTAGAGCCTTGTTGTCAATCCGCCATTCTAGGTGTTTTGGACCTGACTACCTCTTTCAACTATGGACAGAGCCTCGATTGCCAAAATGGTGATCCCTCCTAAGCTCCTATATTTCTTTGTGGTATTGCCGGTGGTACAGACTAAGGCGGTCATTACAACATTGGCGGTAAAAGCCACTTACCCCGTGCAGAAGATCGCCAACACACCGCCGCAGCCGTGGAAATCCGCCACAGCTATTATGACCAACAACACGGAATCCGACAATATTCAGACACCCACACAAGTCCGCCACACCAAAGGTCAGTGATAAACTGGCGAAAACAAAACCTCCACTGTCACGCCAACAGAAATACGCCCACACCATCATGACCCACAAATCCACACGGCTGTCTTTCAACTGTGGTATTCCATTGGCGGTACACACCGCCGCGCTCAAAATACACACACATCTCCAAAACACAGCCACATTGGACAAATCGAAATACACACACCTGATACACATACACACACCACTCCCACACACCCAATACAATATAAAACACACACCCACATCACCCACAAACCCCTAGGACCACAATTACTGGTCACCTCTCACTACACACCACTACATATCAGCACACTTATCACCCCACACACCACCCCACACATCACCTACACCACCCCATGGCACGGCAAAGACACCCCAGGTTCTCGGAGGAGGAGCTCAGGGTCATGGTGGAGGAAATCGTCCGGGTAGAGCCACAGCTATTCGGAGCACAGGTGCAGCACACCTCCATTGCAAGGAAGATGGAGCTATCGTGAAGAATAGTGGATAGGGTCAACGCAGTGGGACAGCACCCAAGAAATCGGGAGGACATCAGGAAGAGGTGGAACGAACTACGGGGGAAGGTGCGTTCCGTGGACTCAAGACACCACCTGGCGGTTCAGCGGACTGGCGGCAGACCCCGACCTCCTCCCCCACAACTAACAACATGGGAGGAGCAGGTCTTGGCGATTCTGCATCGTGAGGGCCTCGCAGGAGTAGGTGGAGGAATGGACTCTGGTAAGTCAAATCTTAACTATTACATCCCCCACCCTACCTGCATGCCAGCACATACCCCCACCCTCACCCCCATCACTCTAACTCCTCACAAATGTTCCAACATCACAAACCACACATCCTAACACCAAGCCCTGCATGCAACAACAAAGCATGGACACCCATCACTAAAGCATGGCCACTGCACATACCCATACACCCCCCTAAACCATCATCACACAAGGTCCCACACAGGAATGCAAGCACTGGGGTACACGGTCACCCACCCATTGCACACCATGGCACACACAGATGTAATAAACATCCTTTTATACCCCTGCAGGACCCCTACCCAACGTCACCGGACAGGAGGGTCCACACACATCCACACCACCAACAGAAAAGGCCCACAGTGATGACAGCACCTCTGTCCAACTCAATCTAGATGACCAGCCCGGCCCATCGGGGACCTCGGGACAGTCGGTTCCCCTCACCCTGGCACAGGCCACCACAGAGCTTCCCCCCTCTGGAAATACCAGCACAGTACCCACCCAGGGGGCCCATACCTCCGTCCCCAGGACACATCAATCAGCAGTGTGTCCACCACTACAGGGAACCCAGGCTAACCCACCACCCCAACAACAGGGACCTGGGGGCAGTGGTAGTGGGCACACGGTCCAGGGGACAGAGGCCCAGGAACACAGGGGAACTGGGGGGGCTGCTGTGACAGGGGGAGGACAGGCCAAGGGAACCCACTCTCCACGAGGCCCTCTCCAACATCATGGGAGCCTACCACCACTCCCAGGAGACGATGGCAACGGTACTGGCCAAGTGTCAGGAGACCCAGTGCATGCAGGAGGAACAGTATTTGGGCTTCAGGGAGGAACTCAGAGCCATCAATTCCACCATGGGCACCATCGTAGGGGTGCTGAAGGAAGTACTCAACACCAGGAGGGATACTGTGGCACTACAAGGGGCCCCTGACACTAGCCTGGATGATGAACTGCCCACCACCTCCACCTGTGCTAGTGGACAGGACCACCACACCGGCATCCCACCCCCTGCAGAGGGAGAACCACCTTGCAAACGGTCCCTGAGATCCAGGACAAAGATAGAGAACGATGCCAAGACCCCCGCCAAGAAATGAGACCACCCTGAATGTCATCCTTCTGTCCCACTTTGTCACCATGTCCATCCTTAAACTGCCCCCAGCTCCAATTCCTATGCCCATTTGGGCAATGCACCTGTGAGACTAATAGACTGGACTCTGCCATGGACATTCCTCCGCCATCACCCCTCACCATTTTGCTACCCCCTCCAATATTGAGCACTAAACCCAACACCCTTAAAGCACAAAGCAATCTGGAGTCAGTCTGTGATTTCGAAATAGTATATTAGCAATTACTGTGGCAAAAAGCTCTTTCATTTGTAATGTCAACATACCTATGTCACACAGCTGTAGTCCATGAGGAATCAAAGCAGATGTCACACATTGGGACCCACATCTGTGAAATCGTAAGGGAAAGTGACAATTGAGTGACCATACAATGGGTGAAAACGACAGACAGTAGAGAGGTAGTAGTGTTTAAGTACATGTAGTAGGCAGGTTTGTATTCTTACATGTGTTTCACTGGAAATATTGCTGGATCACTGAGTCCCTGTTGTCCATGTCTTCTTCTTCTGCTTCCTTGTCTTCACTGTCCACAGGCTCCACAGCTGCAACAACACTGCCATCTGGACCCTCCTCCTGCAGAAAAGGCACCTGTCGTCGCAAAGCCAAGTTGTGAAGCATACAGCAGGCCACGATGATCTGGCACACCTTCTTTGGTGAGTAGAATGGGAATCCACCTGTCATGTGGAGGCACCTGAACCTGGCCTTCAGGAGGCCGAAGGTCCGTTCGATCACCCTCCCAGTTCGCCCATGGGCCTCATTGTAGCGTTCCTCTGCCCTTGTCCTGGGATTCCTCACTGGGGTCAGTAGCCATGACAGGTTGGGGTAACCAGAGTCACCTGCAAATGGCGAGGGACAACTGTTAGACACACACTAACCTGTAGGGATATCCCCAGACAACCATTCCCACTGTCTTGCTTCCAGGTGCTCACCTAATAGCCACACACTGTGCCTCTGGAGTTGACCCATCACATAAGGGATGCTGCTATTCCGCAGGATGTAGGCGTCATGCACTGAGCCAGGGAACTTGGCATTCACATGGGAGATGTACTGGTCGGCCAAACATACCATCTGTACATTCATCAAATGATAACTCTTCCGGTTTCTGTACACCTGTTCACTCCTGTAGGGGGGGACCAAAGCCACATGGGTCCCATCAATGGCACCTATGATGTTGGGGATATGTCCCAGGGCATAGAAATCACCTTTCACTGGAGGCAAATCCTCCACCTGAGGGAAAACGATGTAGCTCCGCATGTGTTTCAGCAGGGCAGACAACACCCTGGACAACACGTTGGAAAACATAGGCTGGGACATCCCTGATGCTATGGCCACTGTTGTTTGAAATAACCCACTTGCAAGGAAATGGAGCACTGACAGCACCTGCACTTGAGGGGGGATTCCTGTGGGATGGGGGATAGCTGACATCAGGTCTGGCTCCAGCTGGGTACACAGTTCCTGGATTGTGGCACGGACAAGTCTGTAGGTGATGATCACATGTCTTTCCTCCATTGTCGACAGGACCACCAACGGTCGGTACACCGGAGGATGCCGCAATCTCCTCACATGTCCCAGCGGACGGTGCCTATGAAGGTCAACAGCGAGCACAGAGACAAACAACTCAGAGGTACGTACCCACAGCTTACACAGAACACAAATCATAATCCAAAAAGTGTCCTGTATGTGTGTTGAGTCTAGGCCTAGGTATGTGTGACGCAGTTAAAAATTAAGCCATGTGGGCCCCTGAAATGGCGGCTGCCTGACCTGTAAAGTGGGACAATAGGATGTGAGGTAACTGCGCTGGCATTGTACACCGTCGCGGTAGGCGGTCGAAGACCGCTGCGCAATGCTGCATTGGTTAACATTGGACCCTATGGGTCCCAGGAGCCAATGACGATGTACGCCGGCAGTGACGGTACGCACCGCCGCAGACGTGACCACCATTTTCTATCTGTTCAATCACTCGATACCTGATCTTCGACAGGAGAGGACCTTCACTGCAAGTGCTACTGTGACCTCGGTCTGGAAGAGACAATGGCTTGAGTGTCTGGGGAAAGGGCCCCTGCCTTCACATCGGAGGAGTTGGAGAAAATCGTGGATGGGGTCCTCCCCCAGTACACGCTACTCTACAGGCCGCCAGACAAACAGGTAAGTACTCTGGGAGCATGCTGTTGGGCTATGCCTGTGTGGAGGGGGGTGGATGTAAGAAAGAAGTGGGTAGAGTGCGGCGTGCGTGAAACGCCGGTGTGTGCATGTGCCACATGCCAAGGGTCGGGATGGGGGCCAATAGCTGTGACGGTGCAGTTGGTAGTAAGTTTCTCTTCCCTGTGATGGGAGCTCCCTTGTGGTGGAGGCAACATCTGTGCCCCCCGCATCTACAGGTACAGCCGCCACCCCCCTACCAGCACCACCCTCCCAGCAGCCCCTCAGCCTTTGCCCCGTGCCCGCTCACCCAGGAGGGTGGGCATCACCTTCGCCCCAGGCACCTCAGGCCCTGCCCCTGTCAACCCTGCTGCCCTCAGTGAGGAGGCCATTGACCTCCTCAGGTCCCTCACTGTTGGGCAGTCTACCATTTTGAATGCCATCCAGGGTGTAGAAAAGCAGTTGCAACAAACAAATGCATTCCTGCAGGGCATTCATTCTGGTCAGACGGTCCTTCAGCAAGCTTTTCCGACTCTGGCCTCAGCACTGATGGCAGCCATTGTCCCTGTCTCTACCCTTCCCCATCCAACTTCCTCCACCCAGACCCAATCCCCTGTACCCAAGCCTATCCCAAGCACACCTTCAGACCAGCATGCACACACGTCAACACACAAGGGAAGCTCAGGCAGACATAAGCACCACACATCCCACAGGCACTCACGCAAGCATCACACACATGCAGACACACCAACATCCACTGCCTCCATTGTGTCCCCCTCCTCCTCTTCTCCCTCCTCCCTCCCAGTCTCGTCTCCACTCACACCTGCATGCACTACATCAACAGCCACTACTGCCATCACCAGCACACACCACCACACCCCCGCTCACGTTCAGTCACCACCCCTACAACCATTCACACGTCCCCTGTGTCCTCTCCCAGTGTGTCTGTGACGCCCCCTCCCAAGATACACAAACGCAGGCACACACACACCCAACAGCCATCCACCTCACGACAGCCTCCAGCGCATGCACCTTCACCCAAAGTCAGCAAATGAACACCTCCTACAACCACAACCTCTTCCTTCACTCCCAAAACCCCTCCAGCTACCCGTCCCATTGTCTCCAAAAAACGTTTCCTGTCCAACCTTGACCTCTTTCCCACACCTCCCCCACCCCGTCCGTCTCCTAGGTCCCGAACTAGCACCTCAGCCACATCTCCGGGACCAGTGGTGCCTGTAGTCACCGGAATATGGAGTGCACCAGCCACCAGGGCAGCCAGTGTGGCACGGAGCCATAGCACAGACAGTCCCCCACCTGTGAAGCATCAAAGGTTGGCCAGTGCCCGGCGGGAGAGGGGGAAAACTCCAGCCACCAAAGCCACTCCCAGGGGTCCCGGTGGGAGTGTGGAGTCAGCTGCGACACCTTCCAAGGTGGGAAAGGGACACAAGAAACCAGGAAAGTCTGGGAAGAGCAGCACAGCGGAGCAGACCGCCATCATAGCCGCTGCCCAGGACAGCAGTCATCCCCGCTGCCCAGGAGGCCACAGCCATCATCCCCGCTGGCCAGGAGACCACTGCCATCATCCCCACTGCCCAGGAGGCCACCGCCATCATCCGCGCTGCCAAGGAGGCCACAGCCATCATCCACGCTGCCCAGGAGGCCACCGCCATCATCCCTGCTGGGCCAGAGAGGACCGCCAGCACATGCCCCGCTGGGCTAGAGAGGACCGCCAGCAAAACCCCCGCTGGGCTAGAGAGGACCGCCAGCACAAGCCCCGCTGGGCTAGAGAGGACCGCCAGCACAAGCCCCGCTGGGCAAGAGAATACAGCAGCAGAAGCCCCGCTGGACTAGAGAGGACCACCAGCACAAGCCCCGCTGGGCCAGAGAGGACCGCCAGCACAAACCCCGCTGGGCTAGAGAGGACCGCCAGCACAAGCCCCGCTGGGCCAGAGAGGACCGCCAGCAGAAGCCCCTCTGAGCTAGAGAGGACCACCAGCACAAGCCCCGCTGGGCAAGAGAGGACCGCAGCAGAAGCCCCGCTGGGCTAGAGAGGACCACCAGCACAAGCCCCGCTGGGCCAGAGAGGACCGCCAGCACAAACCCCGCTGGGCTAGAGAGGACCGCCAGCACAAGCCCCGCTGGGCCAGAGAGGACCGCCAGCAGAAGTCCCTCTGAGCTAGAGAGGACCGCCAGCACAAGCCCCGCTGGGACAGAGAGGACCGCCAGCAGCTGAGTCTCTGCAAAGGAGCCCGCCGCTCCAAGCACCGCTGAACAGGGCACCGCCGCTCCAAGCACCGCTGAACAGGGCACCGCCGCTCCAAGCACCGCTGAACAGGGCACCACCGCCTCAAGCACCGCTGAACAGGGCACCGCCGCCTCAAGCACCGCTGAACAGGGCACCGCCACCTCAAGCACCACTGGCCCATGAGCGCCAAGGTCACTGACGCTACTGAGTCCGTTACGGGCAAGATGAAGCACTCTGGGCACAAAGCCCCCTCCAGAACCAGTGGAGAGATACATCCACTACCTCTGACCTTAGCAGGACGAAGTACTCTGGGCACAATGCCTCCTCCAGAACCAGTGGAGACTGTTATCCACTTGAGAGACTGTGGCTTTGCACTCCCCAGGATTGAACAGTGGGCAACCCACCCACTGTAGAGACTTGCGAGACTGTGGCTTTGCACTCCCCAGGATGGAACAGTGGGCAACCCACCCACTGTAGAGACTTGAGAGACTGTGGCTTTGCACTCCCCAGGATTGAACAGTGGGCATGTGGCCCTCTCGTGGATTTGGCGTCATGCACTCAACCGGCTAAGGTGCCCCCCCTTTCCCTCCCCCTGAGGTGCCTGTTTTCTTGCTCTCTGATGCCCCTACAGTGTTCTCTCCATCATGGTCGGGGATCTTGTGTGGGCCTCGCCCATACCGTGTGGGCCCAGTGTTCCACTGATTTAATTGGAGCACTACCTGGACTACTATGCTTGGTGTATATTTTGTTTATGGTGTATGTATATATTTTTGCCTTTTTTATATTACAATGGTTCCACTAATTTCCTTCTGTCTTTGCATTCTTTCGGGGGGGTTGGAGGGTGTGACTATCACGTATTAATATGTATTAGTGTTGGTGTTGTAGTGGGTGAGGGTGGGGGTGGGGGTGTTGTGTGTGTGTGTCCCTGTTTTTTCCCTTCCCCCTCCCGTGTGTCGTAGGTGTAGTACTCACCGTGGTCTTTGCCGCCGGCGTTCGTGCTCCTGGTAGAGGAGCAGGAAGACTATCGCAGGGAGAATTTGGAGTTCCGGCTCCATGGTGTCCTAGTTCCTCGTGGGGTGTGTAAAGGTGAGCGTTTTCCCTTCGGAATCCTGTTTCCGCTGTGTTTTTATCCGCAGTGAATCCGCCCCGGCAAAGGTGGCGGATTGGCCTGTTGTGATACTGTTGGCGGTACTTTGTCTTCCGCCTGTCTGTTGGCGGTGACCGCCAAGCTGTTTGTTTGTACCGCCGTGGAAGTCGGAGTATTAAAGTGGCTGTCTCTGTTGGCGGTTTCAGCCTCGGTCGTAATTGCTAGTTTTTTACCGCCGGCCTGTTGGCGGTCTTACCGCTGCTTTAACCCCGACCGCCAGGGTTGTAATGACCACCCAAATCTTTTCTCAGAACCCAGAGGGGCCTGCAGTCAGACCTGTCTGGGGGTATACCAGAAAGAGAGTTACGGTGGAAAGACTCCAGTGTCCTATGCCAGAAGGGGGTCTTGCAGTCCCAGACTTAGACTTGTACTTCTCAGCAGCTCAGCTACAGTGGCCCTGGCCCATGCAATGGCTAGCCGGAGATAGGACAATGGAGGGAGATCTACTGCGGGCAGAGCTGGGGAACACAGACATACTGGAGTGGTTATTCGGAACAGTACGGGCAATTGGATGCTTGAGCAAGCTAGCCTGAGTGGCTAAATGAACTTGGAACTGTAATATCGAACTCAACCGCACACTGACCCCTTGCACCCCACAGCTGCCCTTGTGGTGAGTACCAGTCATGAGAACTTTAACAACTACCCATGACACCTCCAAATGGCGAAACGCTGGACTCACTCATTTATGTGATCTCTACTCTGACATGGTCCTAAGCTCTTTTCAGGGGTTATAGGAACACTATGAGATCAATGCAGGCATATTTCTACTCTGTTCTCAGGGCATCGAAAGGGACAATATGGGTATCCGGCCAGATAGAGCCACTGACGCACCTAGGTCTGCAATGCTTTTAACGCATGGGATGGACTGACGAGTAGTCTCAGCTCTATATGTGGCATTGCAAGGAGGAGGCAGTGAGTTTGCAACTTGAAGCAAGTCAAATGGGACACATGGCTACACCCAGAACTCACTGCCAAGCAATGGACATGGCATTGGAATGAGTGAAACAGATCTCATGCAATGCCTGTTTAAAATGCATCCAATTTAACTTCTTGCACCAAAATTATCTCAAACTGCATCACCTCCATAAGATGTTCCTGGGGTCCTCCCTGGCATGCTCTAGGTGTGGCCACACTGACACAACATACCTACACATGGTCTAAGAATGTCCGCCATTGATGTACGTCTGGATCCAGGTACTGGAACATGTATCTGCAATAATTGAGATCCAACGCTCACTGGACCCCCTCCTGGGGATCATGAAATGCACCAAGCATACCAAGCACTATCTAAAGCTGGTTGACCTGGCACTGGTCCTTTTCAAGGGATTACTAACCATGGCCTGGAAGGCTTCACCGCCCCGGACACTTAAGTGTTGGCCTAGTGTGACTCACAAATGGTCCCTGGTGGAGGAGATGCTGTGACACATGATCGCCGAACGAGGGGTGGAACTGCCACAATCACAATCTGGGACACGTACGTACTCCACTTGTTTGATAAATTAAACCCACCACCCCCAGATGACCCTGCCACCCATGACGAAGCAGAGGAACAAATGCACTGAGCCCCCACATGTCCTGTACACTATTACCGACTCTTCACACTGACCTATTTGTGGCAGTATATCGGCCTCCCCTACTACCACACCAGGAATGGATGGGTTGTGCCTTTCCTCCTCTCATCCTCTCAGCCGATAGGTCATTATCGGACTGACTCATCCATCTATATGGTCGACCCCCACCTCTCACACCCACTCCATCCTGGCGGTAACCGCTACCCACGCCAACCAGAAAACTCTAATTGTTACTGTTTTGTTTTGTATCATTTAATGTTATGCATGTTGACTACAATTCTAGCAAGGTAAGATGTGATATTCTGCTGTAAACAAGTATCCCACTATTTGTTCTCTTTTTGTCACCAACTGCGGGACACTGACAGATATGCCATCCAAGTTTCGCCAAAGCAGACATTTTGTGATTCATTAATACAATAATTTATAACCAACTTGGATTGTATTATTTTGTTTAAGGTTTGATGATTGTATTAAAAACCAATAGAGAAATATATATAAAAAAAAAATTAAAACCACAACCAGCCTGTTCAAGACCTAAACTATACATGCAACACATGACTCAAAACTAGATTTTAGCCTTTTACTAGCCTTTCACTTCACTTACTTAACAACGGAGACAGCATGCACTTCCCCAACATGCATGTTAAAGGAACCTAACACATCAAAAGCAATCTGTCATAATACCCAGTCATAAATCTAACCAGCAAATACCTGACCACGGAGAGCAACTTTTCGCAGAATGCACCACATCACTACCATACATAGAGTAACCTACAGCAGTACAACATGGAGCTTCCACACACTACTCTACACTGAAACACCGCCGCCTGCCAAGCGGGAACCGCCAGAAGACCGTACTGCGGTCAAAAGACCGCGGCGGTCATTCTGGGTTTCTCACTGGGCTGGCGGGCGACCGCCAAAAGGCCGCCCGCCAGCCCAGTGGGAAACACCCTTTCACGATGAAGCCGGCTCCGAATGGAGCCGGCGGAGTGGAAGGGGTGCGACGGGTGCAGTTGCACCCGTTGCGAATTTCACTGTCTGCAATGCAGACAGTGAAATTCAAAGTGGGGCCCTCTTATGGGGGCCCCTGCAGTGCCCATGCTATTGGCATGGGCACTGCAGGGGCCCCCAGGGGCCCCACGACACCCCATACCTCCATCCTGTTCCTGGTGGCCGAACCGCCAGGAACAGGATGGCGGTATGGGGTGTCGGAATCCCCCTGGCGTGCTGCGCCGCCATGGAGGATTCCTGAGGGCAGCGGAAAACCGGCGGGAGACCGCCGGTTTTCCCTTTCTGACCGCGGCAAAACTGCCGCGGTCAGAATGCCCTTGAGAGCACCGCCAGCCTGTTGGCGGTGCTCTCGCGGTCGTTGACCCTGGCGGTCAATGACTGCCAGGGTCAGAATGACCCCCAAAGTGTTTGCTTAATTAGTGCAACACATGTCCATACAAGACCACGTGCAGCAAAATACACAAAACAAAAACCATTAAAATGATAAACTCTCTCCTTTGCTCAGGGACAGGATATACAGGAAGAAAAACATTCACACTTCAAGCATAAGCAAAATCACCCTCCATTAGAAACTCGAAACAGAAATGCCGGTAGTAGCCTACAAAATGTATATGCAAATGAATAAACACTGTTTCTAGCAGCATTGTCAAACGTACATTATAATGTACTGATAGTTCTTCACTTCCCAAAAACAGACACTTGAGCGTTGTTCCTATATCTGTGAGACTTATGAACAGTCACGGTCCTTCATTGTTGGCTGAAGACGTGTGATGCAAGTCAAAGTAACGCTATATGGGCTACGTGAATCTGAGTTCATCCAAAAGCCTCTCAAGGTAGCGGCTATTTACCCGGTCGCTGTGTAAGTTGTGAATTTGTTCAGTTATTTATTTGGCTGCTGGCTAAATAGTAGAAATTATTTACTATTTGGCTGGTGGCATTGGAAATAGAAGAGAAACTTCACTAATTACCTGTCCACTGGCTAAATATTAAAGGTTCTACACTGTTTGGCCCACAGCTATGTAGATAGTAGAAAAACTTCACTATTTACCCTGCCACTGGCTAAATAGTAGACATTCTTTATTGTTTGGCCAGCAACAATGAAAATAACAAGGAAACCTCACTTTTTACCTGGCTTCTGACTAAATAGCAGAGGTTATGTCCTACCTTGGCCACCAATCAAGCAGATAGAAAACAAACTTCACCCATTTCCCGGCTGCTGGTAAAACATCATTCTGCACAATTTGGTCAGCAGCCACACAAATAGCAAATAAACGTAATTGTGTACCTGGCTGCTGGTTAAATAGCAGAAATCATATACTATTTGGCCGGTAACCTGGCAAATAGTAAATACATTTTTCAATTTACCCGGCTGCTGGCTAAATAAAAGAAATGATTAACTGTTTGGCGGGTGGCCTAGAAAAAAGCAGCACAATGTCACTATTTACATGGATGTCTAAAAGCTTACATTTTATGTTATTGTGACTTATTGAGATTTCAAATGATACCTACCATAAAGTAGGACTTGAACCCAAATAACATCCATCTCTTTATGCAAGTTAGGATCCTCATTATTTCATTCACAAAAAGTGGTCAAAAATAGTGTACATGCTTATTGAGAATGGAATAGTATTTTCAAACCACCTAAATACTGTTTGGTTGGCTCACAAAATACTGAATCGCAGTGGGATGCAGAATGACTTGCCTAATTGATATTCATTAGGCAGGTGCAAATTTGCAACCATCTGTGATTAACTCCACTCACAGGTTTGGTGGCCTGCAAGGGACAGCACGTTACCATTCCTATGACTGTATTCCAAAACTGAAAACTCTTTTCTTTCCAAGGCAGACTGTGGGGGGCATTATTACCCTGGCGGTCACGGTCGTAGTCGGACCGCTGTCAAAGTGGCAATCTGGTCCAACCTCCAGGCTGCCCCCAGCCTGCAGCCTGGTGGTCCCAGCGGTTGTAATCCGCCAGGGCAGCAATTCAAGCAGCGCTGCCCTGGGGATTACGAGTCCCCATCCGCCAGCCAGTCCATGGTGGTAAACACCGCCATGGAAAGGCTGGTGGGGTGGGGGACTCGGTGGCCCCTAGGTGTCCCTGCTCTTCCCGTGCACTTGGCATGGGCAGTGGAGGGGCCCCCATGCAGAGCCCCATTGCGCATTCCACTGCCGTAATTACAGGCAGTGGAATGCGTGACGGGTGCTGCTGCTCCCGTTGCAACACTACATTGCCGCTGGCTCCATTAGGAGCCGGCTGCACTGCTAAGGACCTGGTGTAGGTAGGACGTTGAGCGATGTGGGCCACCAGGAGTCATCCCAGGCTGAAGTGGAGTTTCCGAAGATGATAAGCTCGGTCTTGTCTGAGTTGAGCTTGAGGCAGCTCTCCCTCATCCAGGCGGCGAGAGCTTTCATTCCGGTGTGAAAGTTCCCCTTAGCTTTGTCTGGGTCTTCAGTGAGGGATATGATGAGTTGTGTGTCATTGACGTATGACACGATGTTCATTCCGTGACCTCTGACGATGGCTGCAAGCTTACGGCCCCTTATGCAGTCACAGACACCGTATAGTTGATAGTCTTAATTCCAATCTTGTGACAAAAGGAAGAAAAACTACAGACCTTTCCTCAGAGTTTGTTGGACGATATTAACTCCTTTGCGATGATAAAGGACAATACCTATGCTATCCTGAGGGACCTCCGTTTATTAGAGTTCCTATGTACAGTTCTCTTCATTGACAGGAACTGCTTTCATAGCGGTTCCTGTTTATGCATGAAAGGTTTGATGGACAATACCGTCAGACCTGAAGGCTGGCCGGCAAACTTTTCAAATGTTTTTTGTTTTTCAAAATCTAACTCCCAAAGCAAAAGCTGTTTTTTGGAAAACTAAAAACTAATGCCACCCACATGCTGGGAGTTTTCTCCCAGGATGATGGGGGTCATTATATTTTTCTGTTCCTCACAGACAAGTTTCAACCTATGTAGGATGGGCAACATAAAAGCCTTCCCCCTGTAGACCATCAGAGGAAGTATTCTGTCAAGAAGCCACAAGCAAAGGAATGGTAATATAATTGATTGAACTGAATTCCATTGGAATATGGGTGAATTTATCCAGTAAATCAGAGAAAGACATTTAGGTATCAAAGACATGGAGGAAATAAAACTCAACAAGATAATTTATTCATTGACTTTATTGTAAATATTATAAGAAACAAGACACTAAGTAAACAGGTACATTTTGTTACTGTGAAATGTCGATCATTTCAGAGTTCTACTTTTGTACTAATTTTCCATACATGGGACATGAATCCAATGTTAGGGTTTCAGGGCCTGATTTAGATTTTGGAGGGGGTTACTCTGTCACAAACATGACGGATATTCTATCCGCTGTATTACAATCCCATAATAGCCTGTGGGGATCGTAATACAATGGACTGGATATCCGTCATGTGTGTGACAGAGTTAACCATCCGCCAAACTCTAAATCAGGCTCTAATTTGGGGTGATACTCTTTCAACTATCATTCTTCTATCTTTAGCTGAGACACAGCCACTGTGCTCGTCGATGAATCTCACAGCAGTAGCAATAGTGCTGGCTTCAAGCAGGAGTATCCAGAACAAGGACACAATGAAGCGTCATATCTTAGCATCTGGCTGGCACCAGCCTTCCTGAGCAGTCATCAGGCACAGGTAAAAGGGCAGCCTGTTATAGAAACGTTGCCACTTTTAAGAGAAATCTCTGACCTACCACTCTCTCCTACTATCTACCCTATGTTGCAACTCAGAAAGAACTAATCAACAGCCCTTTGGTAACAAGGACCCCACAGACTTTCTGTGGCAGCCTTTTCTCCATCCTCCATCACTTCAGATCTGGGTCTTCACCCTCCATCCACAGGGATACAGACAGTATGCTTCCACTGCCTAGGGAAGCTGTCTCTACACTCCACCATGTCATGCAAACTGCATCCAAATGGTCCATTCACTTAGACTTTTACCACACAAGGAGTCTTATTAGTCTTATTAAAACACATTTGCTACATATCCATCACACATATAAACCCCTAATCAATCAACCAGGGACTTGTAAACCACGGCTTATCACCTGTGGGGTCTCAAGGCGCTGTTGAGGGCATGCTGCTCACTCAAAGAGCCAGGTCATGAGATCCTTCTTGAACTACTTCAGCGAGGCGGCCTGTCTGAGTTGAGTGAGAGCGTGTTCCATGTCCCGGCTATGCAGGTAAGAGAAGGATCAGCCTCCAGCTGTGCTCTTCCTGATTCTGAGGATTGCGGCGAGGGCAAGTTGGGAAGATCTGAGATGCGTGGTGGGTGTGTAGAAGGTCAGACAGTGGTGGAGGTAGGCCAGGCAGATGTTGTGCAGTTTCATGTATGTGTGCGTCAGTAGCTTGTAAGTGATGCGTTTGTCGATCGGGAGCCACTGCAGGTCTCTGAGGTGGGTGGAGATGTGGGTGTGGCGGGGTTGTCCAGGTTGGATCTGGCTGCTGTGTTCTAGGTTATCTATGGTCTTGTTTGAAGCTTCTTTGTGACGCCGGCATAGAGTGTGTTGTTGTGCTTTGCTGCTGACAAGCGTGTGGGTGACCGTCTTTCTTGTCTCAGTGGGGATCCGGTTGAATATCTTCAGAAGGAGGCGCATGGTCTGGAAGCATGTCGATGAGGTGGTGTTGACTAGATGGGTAATAGAAATCATGAAGTCCAGCATGATGCCCAGGTTGCGTGCGTGGTCAGAGGGCGCTTGACATCCTCTGTCCCAGGTGGAGGGGGTGGAACCAAGTACGAGGATCTCTGTCTTGTCCGAATTGAGTTTGAGGGAGCTGGTTTCCATCCAGGCAGTGACTGCTTTCATTCCACAGTGAAAATCTCTCTTGGCTGTTGATAGGTCATCAGTCAAGGAGAGGACCAGTTAGGTATTGTCAACAAAGGAGACGATGTTTAGGCCATGCTGTCTAATGATTTTAGCGAGCGGGCCATGTAGATGTTGAAGGGGGTCAGGCTTATTAAGGTTCCCTGTGGTATTCCGCAGCATGTTTCTTTGGGTGCCGAGATAAACAGCGGGAGTCTGACACTCTGGGTTCCTCCAGTGAGGCTGCTGAATTTAGACAGCAGAATCACCTGAATTGGAGGAACTGATTCCAATCCCACACCATATGACAAATGTTGGACTAATCCGGTTTTCCAGCTAAGTACCAGCACCTCATCTCTGCCCTAGAGCCGGGGTGATTGTGGCCACCGGGCACATGCTAAGACTGACTTCTCAGGGGGAATTGTGGTGCATCAGATCTCATCCTTTTCTCTCAATTATATTAGTCTCACAAATGCAAAGACAAACAGAGGCAGAGAATAATTCAATATGATTTATTGAATTAGCTGCATCTTAGATAAAATGGCATGAATTGCAATAACTAGGATGATAGAACATGCTAAAAGCAAAATGGTTTCCTAAATCTGGTGCTCCTGGCTCTAGTCTTCCCTGACCATTGTCTTCCTAGCCCTGCTCCATGTTTGTATTAGCTCTTCATGGTCTTTCTGGTTCTGGTACTAGCGAACATCACCCTGACCCTGTAGGTTTGCCGGGTCCTTCTCCAACCTGCCCTGTTGTCTTGGATCTTCCAGGTCTGGCACTCCTAGTCTTTCTGGTTTGTGTCATCCTGATTATCCTGCATCTACTGGTCCTGGTCCTCCTTATTAGGTCCTCTTGAACTGACTCTAGTACTTTTAGTCTTGGTCTGGTTTCATTGGTGCTTGTGGCTCTGGTTGTCCTGGTTCCCCTGGTCCGCACCAGCCCAGTCCTGGCTATCCAGTTCCTAGTCCTCCTGCCCCATCTGATACTTTGGTTCCTGGTTCCTTTGGTTCCGATCTCTGATCCTCCTAGCCCTGCTCATGGTCCTCCTTATTCTGATTCTTCTAGTCCACCTACTGCTGCCACATCTGGCTCTTGGTCTCAATGGCGATAGTCCACATACCTGACTAGCCCTTCTGATCCTCCTCCAACATGTCATGATACTCCTGGACCTGGTGTTCCTGCTCATTTTCATCCTGGTTGTGTGCTAACTTGTCTATTTAGTCCTGATCCTCCTTGTTCAGGCCAGTATGTTCTTAGCTACCTGGTTATGGTCCTCCATGTTCCTGTCATCCTGGCCCTCCTTGTCCTGGTTCTCCTTTTCCTCTTTGCCCTGGCCCTCCTTGTTCTGGAATGCTAGGACCTGATTCTCCTGGACCTGTGTGACTTGATTTTGCTTTTTTTGCCATTGTTTTTGGTCCCACTGGCCCTCCGTGCGCTTGTGTTCTTAGCTCTTGTGGCTCCGCTGGCCATCTCCTCCTGAATCTCCAAATCCTGTTCTTCTGGTCTTCCTCACTCTCAGCCTGGCTTGCCTAACAATGATTTTCCTATTCCCCGACCTGATAGTCTGTGTTCTCCTCTTGATTTTGTGCCCACTAGACTTGATCCTTTTTGTTCTGATCCTCCTCCTTGTGTGAGTCTTCTATACCTAATTCTCTTGGATCTTGTTCTCCTAGCCATCCTGGTCCTTCCAGACCACATTCCTGTATCTCTTCCTTTTCCTTCATAGTCCTCTTGACCCTTCTCCATTTGACCTGGTCCTTCTGATGCTTTTCACGCTCATCATCTGAGTTCTAGTACACCCATTCCTGATCCACTTGGTCCACATGGCCTCTTTTATCCTGGTACTCTTAGACCTTGTTCCCTTAGGCCTTGCTAGTTTGGGTCATCCTAGCCTTCTTGTCCCTGTGCTTGTCTTCATGGTCCTTCTGGCACTGAACCCAATGGTCTGGACCCTTTTGATCCTGGTTTCCTTTGTTTGGGTCCTTCCTAGCCTTGCATTTTGGCCCTGGTCCCCCTGAACATCCAGGTCCAGCCCTCTTCTGGTCTTCCTGTTCCTCCTCACCCGGGTATTCTTACCCCCAGGTCCAGGTCTTTCTAATCCATTTGCTATTTATGGCTGTGGTCTTATACTCATAGTCCCCTAGCATCCTGAGGCCTGATCCTGGTTCTCAGAGTGCTGATCCTTCTAATCCTCCTTGCTCTGGTCCTTGTTCTCCTGGATCTGGTCCTCCTGATTTCCTTTGTACTGGCCCCCTAATCTTCCTTGCTTATTCTGGTCCCCTGACCCTACTGGCCATAGTCCTCATGCTCCTACTTTTCCAAGTATTCCTGGATCTGGTCCCGATCCTCCGAGCCTTCCTGATCTTGGTCCTCCTTTCTCTGGTCCTCCTCAGCCTGGCCATCCTGTTGCTTATCCTACTGGCCTTCCAGTTCCTAGCCCTATGGCATGGACCCCAGGCTGTGGTCATTCTAGCCCTGATGTCCCTGTACCGGATCCTTCTTTTGTTCCTCACCATGGTCCTCCTGGTACTGACACTCAAGGTACTGATCTTCATTTCCCTGGTACCCCAAGTCCATAGTTTTCTGGTCCTCTTAGAACATTTCCTTATCTGGTTGCCTGTGTTCCCCGACTCACCTAGGTGGCACTCCTAACCAAGGTTGTGCTATTCTTGCTTTCCATAGTCCTTGATCTTCTCAAGATTCTGTGCCTATTGACCATATTTTGGTCCTCCTGGGACTAGTTCTCCAGGATCATTCTAGTCTTGGTATCCTTGTTACTGGCCATACAGGTCCTTCTCGTCCTATTGTGCTTGCTATAACAAACCTTGCTTTTGTACCATCCTGGCCCTTTATGGTTTCCCCAGTCTTGGCCCATGTGGCCCTATTCCTTTCTTGTCCTATTGATCCTGGTAACCTTGCCTGATTCTCTTCACCATGAAACTCCTAGCACTGGTACCACTAGTCCTGGTCCTGGCTTTCTTCACGTTTGTACTCCTTCTGTGGGTTGTCCTTGTCCTCCTGCATCTGTTACTAGTCCTTTTAGTCCTGCTAGTCCTGTAGCCATTGATTCTGGCCATTTTGATGCAGATTCTCCTTGTTTGGTTCCTCCTGAGCCTTGTCATTTTGCATCTGGTCCTCCTACCCACCACTGTCCACTCCCTTTGTCTTCCAGATTCTGGTTAGCATTCTTACATCTGATTTTCCTCACCCATGTCCTGCTTTCAATAATGATTGCTCTGCCCAACTTGATTAGTTGTGTTCTGGTCTCTAGATCCTGATCTTCATTGCCTTTTTAACCCTGTTTCCAGTCCTCATGGTCATGATCCTTTTAGCTCACATAGTCGTCCTTGCGCTGGTCTTCTGGGTGCCCATGATACTGGTCCTCCAAGTCTTCCTAGCCCTTATCCTGATTTTCCTAGTCTCCTGTACTACTTGCCATTGCCCTCCAGGTCCTAATCTTTGTAGTTCTCTTCAATTGGACGTTGAGCCTCCGGGCCCTAGTCTTCCTGCTCATTGCTTGCATGGACCGGCAATACTCTTGCCCTAGCCCACCACAAATCATTCTAGCCTTTCTTTGTTCAGATGTTCCCTGACTTCTGGTTCATGCTAACCTAAGAACTTCCCAGACCCGGTCTGTCTGGTCATCCTTCCAATGTAATGCTGTCCAAAGTCCTTTGGATTCTGGATCTCCTGTTTCACAGGGTCCCGATCCTGGACCTTTTCATCCTCCTGACCCTCATTTTATCCATCAGTCCTCCTGATCCTTTTCCCCTGGTTTAACTAGTCCTCTAGTTTGCCTGTTCTTAATCCTTCTATTTTTGCCCCCCCGGTCCACATAGTCTTCATCTTAGTTCTGATACTCCTATGTCTAGCCCTCTTTCATCAACTCTTTAGGTGCTGCTCCCACTGGCCTTGATTTCTTTAGCCATCCTAGTCCCATGTCCTCCTGCCCCTTCCTAATCCTACTATCCTCCTGGTCTTCTGGGTTGTCTATTCTATCTTGTTCTTGTCCATATGACCATGGGCTCCTCTATCATGGTCCTTCTAGTATTGGTCCTATTGGCTCTGGTCTTCCTGATCCCTCTGGAACTGTTCCTCCTAGTTCCTATGTTGCTGGACACTCTGGTCCACAAAGTCCTTGTCACCCTGGTTTAGGATCCCCCTGGGTCTGACTCTCATGGGCCTTCTGATCCTAGCCCGACTGGTTCTCAATATCCTGATACATCAGGATACATTGTGCAAGTGACTAAAATGCCAGTGGGGCTAAACCAGGCACTCATGACATGGGACTATTAAGCTTCTGTTCCTGGAACCCACTCTGCTGGGGAGTATGAAAAAGCATGTTTATCCAGCAGGCAGCTGAGTGAAATCTTCTAGTGAATTACCCAGATGCATGACTTCATGTCTCCTACTTTCACTTCCCCATTCCACAGAAGTCCCATTACAGGGTCTCACTCAATTTACCTCCTGCAAGTGTCCCAGAGCACTGTGCCCCCAAGCTCCAATTGTCTACTATAAGTATCCCTCCCGCTGTGGCCCAGATACCGTTTATCTCTATGCATTCCCTTGTTGCTGCTGCCTGTCGACTGCTGCTTTAGTCAAGAGTGAAATACTAAGCAAGCACCGGGGGGGGGGGGTCCTCCATTAGGGCAGAGGAGCATCGCCCACCAGCCAGCAGCAGAAGCTGCAAAACCTTTCACAACCAAAGGATAATAAACAGTGTTTATTACCCTTTGGTTGTGAAAGGGGCGGGGCATTGGGGTCACGAGCAGCGAGGGGAGTGCACAATGCACATATGCGCAGTAGGCTCTATTCAGTCCAGCAACGCAGTTGCCGGGCTGGAGAGACCCTGCACAGGCTCCCAGTCTGCTTGGTAGTACCCAGGCTGGGCGCTCCCAGCCAATCCTAATGTTGCACTGAGCAGGGTCAGCATTGGCCGCAGGGTAGGCTGGGAGCCTATGCCTGCCTGCAGCAGAGGAGCGGAGCGGCATGGCGGCGGAGAAAGTAAGTGTTTTCTTTTTTTTATTTACTTAATTTAATGTTTATTTCCTATTTCCCCCTTCACCCCTGTGCGTGCGCCCTGCTCCTTTCGCGCCCTGCGGCCTCAAACCCCCGCACACTGCCCTGCTCCTTTTGCACGCCACGAGCGGTGACTGGCAAGCACAAATCCTCCTAAAAAAGAAGCATAAAGCTAGCACTAGGCTTTCCCTATGAAACTGAAAAAAGAGCAGTCCTACAAAAAAATCAGCAAAAGGAGTATGTACATTAAACCAAGAGTGCCAATACTAGTATTTTACAAAACACAAGAATTACCTTGCGTATGACTCTCAAGCACAACACCACATTTTTACTTATACTCACATTCACTCACACTCATCCTCCCTGAGTCACACTCATTTATTCTCATGGCTTGATCTCAGCCTTCCTCTTACTCCCACTCACTCATTCTCACTCACTTCAGTGTGTTTGAAGAGACACTCCTCCCACCATCCTGAGTCTTCTGGTTGAAGTGTCTAACTGAAGGAACGGAGAAATTACTCACAGGTTCATTTTGGACAAATGCAATAGTGTGCTCCACTTGTCAGTGCACTCATTTTCTGGGCCTCTTACTGCAGCTCTTTGGCTCAGACACAGAACCATATTCTCACAGCCAGACCTCTCTGATCCTCTGCCCTTAGCTCCTTGCAGATGATGTCTCTACACCAGTGCAGACAGTTTCTTTCCCAGGCTGCCAGATGCCGTTTTTTTATTTCAGGTCAGGGACATCTTAAGGATTCTGGGGGCCCTGATCAAATGTATTTTGGGGGCCCCTGTACGGAACAGCTTTGAATGCACAATCCAATTTCAGCTCTTTCATGCCTTCTTTAGCCAGGTCACTTACAGTGCACAGGCACACTGGTCCCAATTTTAAGGCCTGGTTCACAAGGGTAAACTTTTACCCTTTCGTAAGTTTACGATTTGTTTCAATTCACAAAGAAATTTTACGAGTAGTATTTTTAGGACTATGCAGTCTCTGCTCCCCTGGTGGTGACTCCACACACAAAAAGATAAGCAGTCTTTAAGATACTATTCATAAAATTGCAATGTAGATTGCAAAAAAACATACACCTACGCAAATGTTTACCTTTGTGAATCAGGCCCTAAATATAGATAGCTACTCATATTAAAAACATATTAAAAGAAAGCGGTATTTGAGATGATCTGTTCAAGGTCATCAGCGCAGCTCCCCTCTCCTCCCCCCAGGTCCCGGCACCCCAACAAAGGCTGTGCCCCTGGATCAGAGCCTACTATGCCCATGCCTTAAAACGTCTCTGGGTCGGCTGCAATTTTCTTGTTTGTTTCAGTTTGCCCGATTGATTTTCTGCTGCATGTAGACATTCTGCAGGGCTCAGCTCTAAGCTGACTCAGTGCCAGTTATGATGAAAAGAAGCCCCACATCGATGCACTTTTAAGTACATTTCCCAAAGTTACATATCATAGCACTTCGCCAGGTGAATGGTGACACCTGCGCAACCCTGGCACTTCTGTGCTTCTCCAGCTGAGTGCAGGAATTCACTGCACACCAGGGTCTACATTGCCACACAGACACAGCGGGCACTAAATACACATCATCCAGGACAGGATATAGCATAAATATACTCGTTGCATTCGTTATCATCATGATTGGAATGATTGCAAGTGCTATTCTGCTCGTATGTATCACCCCCTCACTGACTGTCTCATTATCTCCCTCATAATCTCCCTGAATCCTCTGAGTAATCTCATTTGTAGCTATCTGAGAGCAGACGATCGGTTTTGTTTTCTGAATCTCAGGGCCATCTTGAGTTCATTTATACTGTACACTGTTATGCGTGAATTATATTTTTAATTATTTAATAAATACCCACTTTAGTAATGTGTCTTTTTTATATACAGCTATGGTTCATAAAATCTTTACCGATTCCCCAAAGGAGCAGTACCAGAATGTAGTTTCTTAAATAGATTTTGAAAAAAATATCATCCTATTCAAATTCATGATAGATAAATTTACACCCAGTGGAGCAATATTTTGTAACTTAAGGCCACAATATTTGTATATAACAGTATTTTTTGTTATTGACATTCTAACGTGCAACTCCCTCTAAAATATTTCCATATTATGCCTGAATAAAACAGTATAAATGGATGTGTGCCTGCTCTGAATTATTTCGAATAAAATGAATTATTATTAGTGCTCTGTTTCATTATAGCTTCTGGGCACCACTGCTCGGTACTCATCATTTTTCCTTTTCAGTGCAATATTCTATTCTTTGCTGACTTTTGGTGCCACAGCTCATGTCATCAAAACTAAAAACATACAAAGACCGAATGTGGAGTAGCCCCTTTCAGCTACTGTTTTGTTTGGATCAGCCCCTGTCAGCCAGTCCAGGAAGATAGAAAAAGTTACAACAGACCTGCCAACTAACACGGGTGTCTCCTGTGACACACGATATTGGCTCCCCTCACACAGAACCCAGGTGAGTAGCCAAAATCACACGGTGACAGAGAAATCGAGCTAAAACTACTGTAAACAATGTATTTCAGCTCGTTTTCGAAGGCTTTTAACTCCAAATGTCCATTATTGGGTGTGAAAACACCCAGGACATGGGCAGCAGCCTCAGCAAGATTTTTTTCTTTTTTTGAGGAGGGGCTTTGGGGCAGGGGTGGGGTCAAAAGTGCCTCCTAGGTTAAGATGACCAGATTTTGAGGCGCAAAAACCGTGACAGGTCAGACATAAAAGTAGAACTAAAGACATTACTGTCACTTTTATATCTGGCCTGTCCCTTTTTTTTGTGTAGCTTTGTGAACGTGTGCTGATACGTGTGTATTTGTGTGTGTGTACGCACACACACACATATTCACACACACATTTACAAGACTACATATATAAAATTAGCTATGGCTTGACCTCCCACCATGCACCCCCAACCCACCCACCTCTCTCTGCTCCCCACTTCCTCTCTCTGCTGGGAGCTGACAGGGGATACAATACTTTTATTATTTCATACTTTGCATGCCTCTTGGTTTATGCTTCCCTAGATGATCTGACCTTTGGCCTAAAAACCGGGACACCTATTTAATAATCTGACCTTTGTCCCAAAAACCGGACATTTATTTAAAATTAAGAGAAGTGTGGGGACACCAGGACAGTCCTCTAAAACCCGGGACTGTCCGGGGAAATCCGGGATGTCTGGTCACCCTATCTTAGGTGCTTCTTGGCACAAGACCATACCCCTTCAAGGCCCGCCCCCCTCCTCACACTGTGAGGGTTTTTATGAAGTTGGAAAAAGTCTGTTACAAGTTAAGGATCAGGCTAGAGGAGTATGTCTTTCTCACCATTTGTTATTGGCTATAAGACGTGTTTTTGACATGGCAATGCATGGGCAATGATGCAAAGCCTCCCTACACTGCACTGAAAGCACATAAGGGTCCCTAAAGGTATTCACACGCTCCTGTTGATGCTGCACACATATTTGTTTTGTTCAAAATATATATATATTTTTTTTATTTTGCTCCGAAATTTAATTGGTGTTTCTAACTCCTGAGGATATTGCACCAACAGTGATTTTGCATAATACTCTTTTCCACATAAATATGACCCATGCCTAACTTTAATATCACATTGCTGCTTACTGTGCTCCGTCAAAGATTAAAATCAATAAAATAATATCCAATAACGTTCAAAAAGAAACTTTATCTCACAGCTGCAGACAGTCAGGAGTATTTCTGTCCTGCACTGCCTAAAAAGCAAATTTCATGAGTTTATATATCTTACAATGCACATTGTACAAGAGACACAACCAATCCTGGCATTTAGCCGTGTAACACATTTCTGAGTAATGAGCGTCATCAACATCAGCATTGGTCTTGATAATGATGTTAGGCTATGAATCAAAAACGCTAAGCAAAGCAGAAATATGTCCTTTATACTTGTGATTTATTCATTGTGAAAGCTTTGTGGTCATTGCCAGTCAGTTCAGCTTTGCCACCACTCAGAACAACATCCTCCAAGCTCATGTTGAGTAGCACAAAATGAAACCTGAAACAAAATGATTTCCACAGCGCCAAGGGAGATTTCCACCTAAAAGTGATTAACAACTAAATATATTTTGTGCTCCTAAACGTTTTTCATACTGATGCTGAAGTTGCATTGCTTGTGAATTTGGAATCAATGTGCCGTCAGCTTAATAGGTTGCCCTGCTGATGTAATAGTTTAACACCTAATGTGACATCTTAGAATCATCTTACAAAAACATTTTTTTCAGTACAGAATGATTGTTCACCTAACTGTAATACTACATCCCTTCGAACTGCAGGAAAGGCGTTACATGTGGTTTTACACTCCTGTTGATGATTTATTGAGAGTGGTTTTGGACCTAAATGTGCTTTACTCCTCTATGGAATTTTATTTTTGACAACGTTTTCCTGCTAAATTATTTTTCAACTTCTAAATCAGTTTTCACAATACTGCAGATTTTGCACCCGTGGGGATTTTACATGTAATGATGAACTTGCACCTATGGGTGATTCTTTAAACCTTGTTTCCTTTGCACCTACAATTTATTTTGCACCTACAATGTGATTTGTGCTCCTAAATGTTTTCCTTAGTAATGCTAAGGTTACACCAAGGGTGAATGTGCTCCTAAAAGTACTGTCATTTGATTGTATTATTGGTAACCCCTCTGACCCATGCTCTAGCTTGCAGCTAAGTCCGATTTTGCATCTAAGAGTATTCTGGTCCTAAATATAATGTGTTTTCTACCAGTGTTCTCAACGACCTGCTGTTTTATCAAGGGCGATTCTGCACCTAATTGTTTTTCTCTTAAATGTGATTTGTTCTCATTAAAGTAATTTCACTCTTACTGATGCTGTTCCGAGAGTGGCTTTGCATCTAAATGTGATTTTACCCCGTATGTATTTTACCTTCGAAATATGATTTATGCGCCTTAAAGGGTTTCCACATTCCTGCTGATGCGGTACCTCTGGTGATTTTGCTCTCCCTAAATGCGATGCCACATCCCTGCTTATTTTGTTTTTAAGTGTCACCACGTGGCCCATTCTGTTCAACTCGGCTTTGAACTAAGCAAGTGCTAACTTAGGGGTGGCCAGCACTGTTTACTTTCACCTGCTCAAACTGCGATCTAGTAGCTCCATTAAATAAGTTAATTCAGCAGAATAATGTGCACTCTTTTAAATAAACAATGTGAAATAAAAATACACATAGAAGAATAATTTAAAAAGATTATCTGATCAACACGTTCACCTTTGTAGAGAGACAGTGCACTCTTTTAAATAAACAATGTGAAATAAAAATACACATAGTAGGACAATTTTAAAAAATTATCTGATCAACACGTTCACCTTTGTAGAGAGACAGTACCTTTCAGATGATCATAAATCAAAGTGTTCTGACAATGAAAGGACAGCTGTAAACTAATAACATAGAGCTATTGCATCCTGACCATGTGTGGTAAAAAATATTGTGGTTTCTAATATCCTTCTGTACTTTGTGACACTATGTCCTCCACTTCGAACAAAAAGAGAAAGAGTTATGCTTCCCTGGTATGTGGTGCCAGCATCTTAATTAAAACACAGTTGGGATCTAAAATAGACCTTTATTTGTGTTAGTCACTGTTGTTTTAATATATTAATTATCTATTACGAGGTTTTTCACATCAGGGTCGAAGACCATATGACATCAGTTCATCTGATGTCAGAGGATATGTGATGCTACTTCCGCTATCCCTGATATTTTGGTAATTGACATCCAGCCCCCAAGTTCAATTCAAACCTCAATGGTACCTTCCTCTCCATGAACTGGGACCTCTTAAAATGCTTGGTGAGAATGGGGATGGCAGTAATTCAAAAGTTCCTCTACCTGCTTGAGACCACTGAGAAACCCACTGATGAGGCTTTAGTAGCTTCGACTCGCCAAATACTCCATCCTGTTCAGGTATCCTCAACACACCGGCATTCCCCTTCACGCCAAAGCGCTCAAGCACCACCGTTGCCTCGGAGCAGGAGGTCTAAGGGCTTCTTACATCAAAGCTGCAAGTATCAACTTCCAACTGTATTTATGGTATATGGTAGGATAAGAAGATACCACATAATTTTCAAATCAATCTGGATTACATTGTGTCCAGGGGCCCTCTGAATATTGATACTGTTACACAAAGGTTTACAGATATAAAGGCTTATGTATTTTTTAAAGTCTCTCACCCCTGTTTGGATACACTTCATTATATTATAATCAGGGTAGCATCTATCATTTGTGCGACAGGTGCAGTTGCACCGAGGACCAGAGGTGGGATGTGCACTCCAAATATGGCTATATTTCAATACTGCAGGCAGACCGTGAAGCATCTTTTCACAAAGGTTTCCTTGCTTCCACAACGTCTTTAGCCATGATGTTCAAGCTTATTTGTACAGCAACGTGAAGTTGTTTTCATTGTTCATATTACTAAACATACAACAATTCATTTTTCTGCAGTTATGCGATCATATATTAGCACCTCAACAAAATGATTCCCACTTCAGTGAATGGGCTTTCAGTTACAGAAGTTAAGGAACTAACAGATAATGGAAGCTTACTTTTGGGACCTATGCCTTCTAGAAAATGGAAATGTGAGCAGGTTATTGCCAGACTCTTTGCAGTTTTATATACTCAAAAATCATGCGCACAGAAACCAGCAAATGAGAGCAACATAGGTTTCTTTCATTAGTGATGACACAAACATTCTAACTCTGAGTATCCCTGCTATATCTGAGATAATTTCCTCTTCACATAATTATGGGAAGCTGAGTTGTTGGTTGACTGGTATGTGAACCCTGGTCAAGCAGCAACTACAATTCCTGTCAAGGTAAGGCATAAGCAAACCCCAAATTAACCTTGGTCAACTCCCTGGAAGCTTGGCTCACAACAGTGAGGCTTAACTTAGAGGCAATGTGTAAAGTATTTGTACAACACTTCAAACAGTAAAACTGTGAAATCAGCACACAAAAATAAGCCTTTAGTGTTAGAAATGGGGTTTCTGGTTGGCTGAGGTATGCAAGCAAGCCAGAAAGAATCCGCCACTCTAGTCAGGGTAAGTTAGATACACACCACAGATAACCTGTGCTCACCTTCTGGTAGATTGGCGCAGAGCAAGCAGGCTTACCATCAGAGGCAATGTGCAATGTATTTGGGCAACACACACAGTAACACAATCAATGACCCACAAAAAGAGACTCCACACAGGTTTAGAAAAATAGGTTTCTACATTGAGAATAAAATCAGACTGTTAGAAATGGGGTCTTTGGTTGGCAGTCAGATTACCCCCTGTACAAGCAAGGACCCTCACTCTAGTCAGGGTAAAAGAGAATCGCCCTCAGCTAACCCCCGCTCATCCCCTTGGTAGCTTGGCACGAGCAGGCAGGCTTAACTTCAGAGTGCTAGGTGTAAAGTATTTGTACCAACACACACAGTAACTTGATGAATACACTACAAAATGACACAACACAGGTTTAGAAAACTAGAAAATATTTATCTAAACAAAACAGGACCAAAACGACAAAAATCCACAATACACAAGTCATCAATTAAAAAACAAAACAAAAAAAGAGTCTTCATGTACTTTTAAACACAACGCTAATGCTGTAAGCGTGGATATGTACCTGGGTGCATCACAAATAACCCCACACGGGTGAGTGTGCATCAAAAAGGGCTTGCGATGCGTCGATATCACTCACGAATGAGACCGTGCGTAGTTTCTCCTTCAGTCGAGTTGGCATGCAGCGTTTCTTCTCTCCGCAGGAGAGCGATGTGTAGATTTGAACCGCACTCTCGGGACCAGGGCAGGCCTTGCATCATTTTTACATACCTAGCGATGTTTGCGTCGGAAATCCTGCCGCACGATCATCCAGAAACCACGCAGCGTGGGTTACAATCTCACCAGCCTCCGTCAGCGATGCTGCGTGTAATTTTCCAGCCACGTGCATCGATCTTTCAGTCGTGCTGCAGGCGAGCATCGATTTGCAGCCGTGAAGCCTTTGGCGAGTCTATTTTTCAGTCGCGGATCGGAGTTGCATTGATCTTTTCCCCGCACGGTGGTCGGTGCGTGGATTTCTTACTCTTGTTCTGCCAGCTTCTCCTTTCAGGGTCCTACGAACCACTTGGCAGAGTAGGAGTCTCAGCAGAGGCTCCAGGTGCTGGCAGATGGAAGTCTTTGCAGTTCCTGAGACTTCAAACAACAGGAGGCAAACTCTAACTCAAGCCCTTGGAGAGTTCTTCACAAGAAGGAAGGCACATAAAGTCCAGTCTTTGTCCTCTAGCACAGACAGAAGCAGCAACTGCTGGATAGCTCCACAAAGCACAGTCAGAGGCAGGGCAGCTCTTCTTCCTCAGCTCTTCAGCTCTTCTCCAGGCAGAGGTTCCTCTTGGTTTCCAGAAGTGTTCTAAAGTCTGTGGTTTTGGGAGCCCTTCTTATACCTATTTTGCCCTTTGAAGTAGGCTTACTTCAAAGAAAAGTCTCTCTTGTTTGTGAAATCCTGCCTTTCCCAGGCTATACGCAAGACACACACTAGGGGGTTGGAGGCTCCATCGTGTGAGGGCAGGCACAACCCTTTCAGGTGTGAGTGACCACTCCTCCCCTCCCTCCTAGCACAGATGGCTCATCAGGATATGCAGGCTACACCCCAGCTCCCCTTGTGTCACTGTCTAGTGCGAGGTGCAAAGAGCCCAATAGTCAAAGTGACTCAGACAGGGAATCCACAAACAGGTAGAGTCACAGAAATGGTGTAAGCAAGAAAATGCACACTTTCTAAAAGTGGCATTTTTAAACACACAATCTTAAAACCAACTTTACTAAGATATGTATTTTTAAATTGTGAGCTCAGAGACCCCAAACTTCCTATGTCTATCTGCTCCCAAAGGGAATCTACACTTTAATCAAATTTCAAGGTAGCCCCCACGTTAAGTTATGAGAGGGATAGGCCTTGCAACAGTGAAAACCGAATTTAGCAGTATTTTACTGTCAGGACATATAAAACACATTACTATATGCCCTACCATAACCATACACAGCACCCTGCCCTTGGGGCTACCTAGGCCTACCTTAGGGGTCCCCTACATGTAAGAAAGGGAGAGGTTTAGGCCTGGCAAGTGGGTACACTTGTCAAGTAGAATTTACAGTTAAAACTGCACACACAGACACTACAGTGGCAGGTCTGAGACATGATTACAGAGCTACTTATGTGGGTGGCACAACCAGTGCTGCAGGCCCACTAGTAGCATTTGATTTACAGGCCCTGGGCACCTCTAGTGCACTGTACTAGGGGCTTACTAATACATCAAATAGGCTAATCATGGATAAACGAATTACATACACATTTTGTAAAGGAGCACTTGCACTTTAGCACTGGTTAGGAGTGGTTAAGTGCCCAGAATAACAAAAACAGCAAAAACAGAGTCCAGCACAGGTCAACAACCTGGGAAACAGAGGCAAAAGGTTAAGGGAGACCACGCCAAGGATGAAAAGTCTAACACAAGCACAAAGTACCTGGTTTGCGTTCAAATTC